>NW_027397136.1:708313-785649 GCF_003265705.2 Callorhinus ursinus
TTCTCACTGTGCCTCTCTCTGTCAAATAAAATCTTTTTTTTTTTTTTTAAGATTTTATTTATTTATTCATGAGAGACAGAGAGAGAGGGAGAGAGAGGCAGAGGGAGAAGCAGGCTCCCCACTGAGCAGGGAGCCCGATGCAGGACTTGATCCCAGGACCCTGGGATCATGACCTGAGCCGAAGGCAGACGCTTAACCATTTGAGCCACCCAGGCGCCCCTCTGTCAAATAAAATCTTAAAAAAAAAAAAAAAAAAAAGCCAGAAAAAAAAGGGAGAATTCACAATACCCTAATAGAAAAGATAATATTAATTATCCCATTTTAGATAACCTTAATCAGGAATGTGAAGCTCTTCTTCACAGATCTTTTTGGTAGGAAGAAGACCTGCTAGATAAATTTTCAAAGGTTTTATACCATGGAAATTACAAAAGTGGTCTTAAAGAGGAGAGAAGAGACTAACATAGATTGACATTTCCAAGTCATTTACAAGTCTTCACTGAACACGGAAACTGGTCTTTGGAACCAAGTTCAGATTCTCATTTGAGTCTGCATTTGGAAGTGGTCTTGCCTAGATAGTAAACCTTCCTAAAGTCACTTGACCTTTCAAATCCTATGAGCTTCAGTTTAAAAGAGTTTGTTACTACAAGGTAAAAATCTGAAATGAGTAAGAAAGGAGATGAAAATGAAAAAACAAAAAAACCAAAAAACACCCAGATAAACCAAAAAAAAAAAAAAAAACAACAAAAAAACCAAAAACCATCATCACACACCTAACACTGAAAAACTAAAGAAAGTTCCCTAGAATCTTTATCCTATAACCAGAACAGGCAGTTTAGATATGCTAGATATTGTTTCTGAAATGGGGAGTCTACTGACATTAAGGAAAATTCTTCTGAGGAATGTAACTCTAGCTAGTGCCTCCTAAATGCTATTTAAGCATCTTCTCTCCATTACACAAGTACCCCCACCCCACAAGTCCTTCATTATTCCAACTTTTTGGTAACACTTTTACCAAGCTCAGAAGTTATTAGGAACTATTTAACAAACCAAAACAAATTGCCTTTGCCCCCTTTCAGTTATATAGTGACTCCAAGCAGGGGTAAGGGGAGGAGACAGAGGAAAGCTAAGCCTGGTCAAAGGAATTATTTCATCCCAGTAAAATCGTAGTACTTTCTACATGTATGTCAGATGCAATGAAAAAAGAGAGGAAAAACAGGTGTACAGGCTGTAAGTTATTTACATACAAATAATAATAATGATGTATATTCTGCCCTTTCCTTCAAAGGACAGGTGAGAACATGTGAAATATTCTTCTTTCAACCAGTACAAGGGGATATTAAATAGTCAGCATTTTAATAAGGACTAAAGAAATTCAAGCTAATGTGAATGGAAGTATTAAGTCACCAAGGAGTCATCTGTAAATAAACGGGAGGTGTTTCATGTTTGAAGTCAATGGAAGGGGGGAAAGGAAAAAAAAAAGATAATTAAATAAATCTCAAGAATATCTATATAATTATTTTTGCAACAAATATGACAATTTATTATTCTTAATATGTATAGATGCCTTACAAATCAATTAACAATAGGTGGTTCAGTTAAGTGTCCAACTCAGTTTCGGCTTAGGTCATGATCTCAGGGTGTACTCCTGCATTGGGCTCCCTGTGGAGGGGCCCCATTTGCACAAGCTCCCTCTCTCAAAAAACCCCCAACACAAATCAGTTAACAAACAACAGCCCCCCCAAAACAGATTGAACATGAATACAAAATTCACGGGAGATAAAAACCACTGTCCATGATCAAAAAGAAATGTAAAATAGCCTTTTCACTTACAAAATGTGAAAGATTAGAAGTGATACATTTGTAAAGATGTGGTAAAATGAATGCTATCTGTTGCAGCACAGGTCTTCTGGAGGACAATTTGTATAATATATATGTATATTTTTATATATATTTATATAAATATATTATTTGTCCTAATATATATATTAAGAACCCTAAACAATTACACTTTCATGACTTCATTGTAAAAATGAGATAGGCAGGCAAAGATATTTCTCTAAGAAGGTTTGAGTCAACATTATTTAAAATGGTGAAAACTTATAAATATACTAAATGTTTAATAATAAGTAAAATTACGTAGTCATCACTATAAAATCAAGAGAAGTTTTTTTTTTTTTAAGATTTATTTATTTTAGAAATAGGGAGAGAGGGGGAGAGAGTGTGAGGGTGCACAGGAGGAGGGACAGATGGAGGAGGAGACAGAATCTCAAATAGACTCCCGGTTGAGCCCTGAGCCTGACACAGGGCTTGATTTCAAGACCATGAGATCACAACCTGAGCAGAAACGAACCAACTGAGCCACCAAGGTGCCCCAACAGAAGTTGTAGTTCTGAGGAATTTTTTAACGAAATATGAAAATGCTCACAATGTTAAATGAAAAACACAGACGACAAATTAATATTCAATAAGATGCCAGTTTTGTAATAAATGCATAGAGAAAGGGCCTGAAGCAAATAGGTAAAAATGTAGGAGTGATGATTTGTGAATTGTGAGATCACTAGGTCTTCCACAGTATGCTAATATATTCCCTCAAATTTTCTATAAGAGCACTTAAATTCTTTTGGACTCAGAACAACTCCTTCCCAAGTAAACTGGAGAAATGAACTAGTAGGACATACTCTAAAATGATCTAATTTTTATTTAACTTTTTACTCCCTCTGCTATATGTTCCCTGTTAAAAGTCTAAAATATGTTAAAGTACCCAAAGGTTAGAACTTTTCAATTTTTAAGATGAGGTACTAAAAACTGATTATAAATAGTTTATTTTGGTAACAATGAAGCAGGAATCTTAAAATTCAGGATAAGTATAGATGTAAAAAATTGCTGTTAAATCAGAGGCCCTACATCATTTAAAAACATGTAAAACTTGCTCATATAGTTTTTTGTTAAAACTTCAAGTGAAATTCACATAAAATTAACAATTTTGAAGCATGTAACTCAGTGGCATTTAGTACATTCACAGTGTTGTATAAGCACACCTACACTAGGTTGCAAAACATTTTTAGCACCCCAGAAGAAAACAATGAATCCATTAAGGAGCCAGTCCTTACTCCCTACTCCTCTAGCTCCTGGCAACCACCCATCTGCTCTCTGCGTGGATTTATTTGCTCTGGATATCTCACATAAATGGAGTCATACAATATGTATCTATTTAGTTGTTTTTTATCCCCAATACATTAATATTTATGCTAAGCACATAAGATACAATAACTAACTTAAATTTATGGCATCTTAAAAAACTTATCGATAGCAGAAAACCAATCTAATTTAAAAAATAAGCAGAGGACCAGAATAGACATTTTTCCAAAGAAGACACACAGATGGTCAACAGGTACACGAAATGGTGTTCCACATTTCTCATCATCAGGGAAATGCAAATCAAAACCACAGTGAGATGATATTGCTTCACACCTGTTAGATTGGCTATCATTAAAAAGACAAGAAGTAACAAGTGTTGGCAAGGATGTAGACAAAAGGAAAGCTTCATGCACTGTTGGTGGGAATGTAAATTGGTATGAGGTTCTCTTTCATCATGTGTTATAATTTCAGCGGTTCTTATCTGATGTGAATTCTCAACAATTATTATTTTATATAAATTGCATCATATACACCTGAAAAAAACATCCAAGTGCATCAAGAGTGTTTTAAAAGTTACTGTTCTGATTTCCAGCAGTGTTAATGAACATACCACTAAAAGACAGGATTCACTGCCTGAAGACACTTTTGGTAGTGTTTTAAACTTTAATAGTTTAAAGAACAAGTACACCCAAATGAACAAAAACAAAACAAAAAACTGAAAAGATAAAAAAAAAATTCTTACACTGTTTGGCACTGCAATTTTTTTTTTCTTTAAAAGGGGTCAGTTGTAAACCAGGTGGTATCTACATCTTTTATAGATTAATAAAGAGACATGCTAGAATCAAGGAGGGATTTTAATGAGAAGCTAATTAGAAACACTACTTTGAAACCCTCTAAAGTATTATAAATAGAATCTGGTTGAAGCGGTGCCCAGGACTCCCCTTCCGTGCTCCCTCCTCACCCAGGGCAGGTTACCAGACACCCTAGCACCCTTGCCAACTTTAGCAGCACACTCGAGACTATACTACCACAAAGAGCTCCCTAGCAACAGCAATGTCCAGAGTCTCCTGACAAAAATAACCAATGCAGCCCTAATCCCAAAGTTCAGAAAGACTACCTCCCTTCGCTCATATTTCCCCAGGAGTCACAATTAAAAGACTTTTCGAGGCAAAAAGATTGGACTCCTGGGTGACCAATATAGGTCATACACCCTGCCTATAAGCCTTTAATGGCCTGAAGATTTTCTGCTGCTTAAACAAATGCACAAAACTCATGCCACATCTAAGTTTTCTCTAGGATAATTGGGTATTGGAGCAGATATTCAGGATCTCTGCAATACCATGGTTAGTTATATCTAAAACTAAAGACAGCAGAAAAAAAGAGGAACACTGCTAAGAATAACTGAAAGAAGAAATTTTAGTGTCTGCAGCTAAGCTTTGCTTACAGCCACGTTGGTCTGTATTCAGATTACTATGCAATCTGCAATGTACGCTAGGGCATTTAGGACTCAGTCAAGGGCAATGAACAGAAAATAGGAAAGAGAACTTTCAAGGAGGCGTTAACTGTCAAGGTATTGAAGAAAAGTGGAGAGGACACAACAAAACAAAAGGAACTAGAAAACCATTTGAGAACTATGGCTGAATACCAATTAGCAAAAGCCATTCCAAAGCCAATGACTGCTATAGGAAACAAGAGACTGGGGAGACTGCAGTCAGTCATTACAGAATTGTCAATCCAAAGGTAATTAAGTGTTGGGCAATTTATCTACTGGCAAGAACACATCTATGAGCTAAAAATGAGAAATAAAGGATACATGCAAATGTATTTAAGTAAATAAAAATTTATAAACTAACTTTTTGTTTTCTTTAGGCTCAAGGTAGAATACACTTAATTAACGACAAGATCTCTGTGATAAACGACCATGTTGTCACTTCAGTTTAAGAGTCATGAAAACATCACCCTGAGGCACTAAGAAGGTGCCATACTTTCTAAGACCACTAAACTATGTAATATTCGATGAAACATAAGGCTAAAAGTAGTTAAAAGGTTGAAAAGTACACAGAATATGAGAACTGGCCAGCACAGAGACTGGACTCGAGAGTGAGATTAGCAGCAACAGAGAAGATCCTCCAGCGAAGGAAGAGTGAGGAAACGGAGGTCTTAAGAGGACGGAGGACCCTGAGCACGAGGTGCCTCCTAGAAACTTCAGAGAACGGGCAGAGGGATCTGGAGAGTTCGCGCTTCCACTAATACCGCCTCTCCCTTCTTCCTGGCTCCACCCTTCAGCTCCCTCTCCTACCTGACTTCTAGCATCCAGTATGGCAACACCTGCAATCCTTGGGCCTCATTCCATTACCATCTTGCTAATTTTTAAATCTCAGTAAATATAAGTATTAATTCTGTCCCTTCCTCCACGTGTGATGCTAAAGTCATTTAACTACTCTAGGTTACAAAATGAAAATACCCAAACATAGCTGGCTCCTGGGTGCGGGAAAACCCTTTTTTTAATACATTAGTTGCTGACCCAAATATTGTGTCTTCATTAGATCTCCACTCCTACCTGATGCCCTATCTCCACCTTCAGAGGACAGCGGAACATGCAACAGGAACTCCTAATATCTTCCTGCCCCATCAAAAGTTTGTGTGTTTGACTTGAGAAATGGGAGCAACTCTATTCCCTGGCAAGACCCTGCCTCTTTGGCACGTCATCTTATCAGACTCAGCCACATGCATTCCCTTTCTCATTCATGGACATCTTTCATGTCCATGCGACACCTCCAGGTGTCATGTCCATGCGACACCTCCAGTTCCTGATAACTTTATTCCACCTACATAGCACTAAGGAAACTGCCACAAGCTCTCCTCAATCCTGCTTCCTCTTTACTTTTTCATGATTTGTTTTCTTTCATTGTCGTACTTCTCAAAACCACAACAGGATAATCCATGAGAACTTTTACTCACTACTCATCCACTTGCAACCTGACCCTCACACCAACCGTTCTCTAATGACCTCTCCTGCCACACCCCACCCCCATCATCTCCTCCATTTTAGACCCACATTTCCAACAGCAGGGACCCCACTGCTCTTTCCTGCTGCAAGTATATTATCACTAAATGATTTCTTACTTTCCAGTTTTTCCTTAAAAATCATTTATCATGGTTGTAACCAGAGAGGTACCTTCTTAAAACAAAGATCCAATGACATAAACTCACTTACTACTACTGCCTGCCTATTGAAGATAAGCTTGATAGTTAGGGGGCTCCAAAATCTGATTGTTTCAGCATTTTCTTCCACTATATATTACAACATATCTTATATGCCAGACACAAATCCAAATATAAACTGTTCTTTGACCATAGGATATACCCATCTGCCTCTGTGCTTTGTTTATATTACTCTTGTATATTACTCTTCCACCACCAAAATCTTAGCTATCCTGCAAGGTTTGGGAGAAATATAGCTCTGCTTGTCCCAGCTCCCCTTTCTTTGCCCACCACTAATATCTTCCATCTTTGCACTCATGAACTTCTACTACATATACATCTATTATAGTATTTATCCTTCTCATTTCTATTAGATTTAATATGGGCATTATTTATCATCCTAGGAGATTAACTGTAAGATCCAAAAGAGCACAACCTGATGTCATACTTTTTAAATTGCTTCCCTTTCTAAAAATGCATCTTACGTATAGGAATGCTCCATAAAGGTCTGGGATCTAAAAACTGAGGCAAAGTTAAATTAAAAAGTAGGAATAAAAGGAGTACCGAAATAAAATGGAGCAATCCTTTTGAACACTGAAAATTCCTCTCTACTCTCACACACACTCACCTCTCGCTTCATGGATTTGATGGACAGGTGGTCAGACATCCACCTAGGTTGCAACTCTGCCTTTGTGCGCTGTGGACGCTTTCCCTATAGTTAGAAGTGAGGAAAAGAAAGGAAAAGACAGATTAGGGTGTTCTCAGCTACTGCTGCTGCTGCCAGAAGAAGAGTGGCCTTTAAGGCACACAGGTGATGGCTTTACCTAAGATGAGAGCCAAAGGCATCCTTTGGACAGTCAGTAAAAATGACTATTCCACTCCAGAAGGTAACAAGTCAGTTTATTCTCTTAAAAAAATAAAACAAAAAAACTGATAGACACTAAGGGTCTCCTCTGTCAATCTTTAACACTAGCAGAAAACTCCCTTAACTGCTTAAACATTAAAAAAAAATGTTTTGTTTCAAATTATTAAGGGAAAGCCATGTTTTACCACATTCCACTGAAGGGAATGGCTCTGAATGAGGGCATTATGAGCAGCTGGAGGTAGAACTCCCCCCCTTTACAAGGCAGTTCAGTGGCAGTAGTGAGAAGTGAGAGGAGCTGCCCAGGCTGAGAATCAAATAGCAAGAGAGAAGTGGGGAAACAGACTCAGTGACTAGAAATCAAGAGTGCTTGCCTGAGAAGATGAGAGCCTTGAGAAAATTTAAGAGCTTGAAGGCAATCATTATAGGACATTTCAAGAAAGGAGTCTTGTAAATTATCTAAGACTAAGCAATTATTTAAGGTCAGCGTAAGATTTGGAATTTTTGTGGAATAAGCCCCATAGCTTCACCACTGTAACCTATATTGAGGTGGTCAGCAAAGGCTTTGCAGTTCAGTAATTTTGTGGCTTCAATACCAGTATCCGCATCACCCAGGTTTGGTTTTGGCACCACTTAAACCAAAGTCTTCAGACTTGAAGAATCAACGAGGTAAAGGCACAAAGGACAGAAAAAAAAAAAATCAGATGACAAAATGGTGTGGTTTATACAACCTAAAAATACTGCAAAGCAATTTTGGTAGATTTAAAGAGAAGCTTTAGAAAGCATTCGTGTTAGGAGATTGACTAGGCCTCAGTACAAATGCAAGGAATCCAACTGTCAACTTTGACAACACACACAACAGTGTGTCATGACCCTCTTTTTCATAAAAGCTACCACAGCAGTTTCCTCAAATACGCCTATGAGCAACTCCTTTATGAGCTTCAAGACCCCAAGAGGAAGAGCTCTTCATTTTAAATAAATGTGAAAATTTACCATGGAACTCCCCAAGGTATTGTGGCAGTTTACCATACTAGCAGCAGAGGCCAATACCAACTTGACCCTTGACCCCAAACTTTGCCAAATCAGACAAAAATTACTAATGTGGGAGGTGGTATTCTTGATACAGAAGATGAATTTGTTCCCCTACAACTTTACTATATACTCTTGTATGAATTATCTGTCCTCTTAGTCAATTCGTTTGTTAAAGATCTAATTAAGTTGTCTAAATATTACAGCTTGTAACATTAGCAACAAATACTTTTACTAGCTTATATCCTCGTTCAAAGCTTACCATAAAAGCTTAACTGTTACATGGTCAAAGCAGGTTTTCTGATTCTTTTATTATTTCAATGTTTAGGGGACTATCATTACCTTTCAAGATTTATATCTTTTTTTAAAGATTTTATTTACTTAACAGAGAGAGACACAGTGAGAGAGAATATAAGCAGGGGGAGTGGGAGAGGGAGAAGCAGACTTCCCCCTGAATAGGGAGCCCGATGCAGGGGTCGATCCCAGGACCCTGGGACCATGACCTGAGCCGAAGGCAGACGCTTAACGACTGAGCCACACAGTAGCTCCTATTTTATGTTTTAACTCTCTTTGGACTTGCATTTATTTTGGTGAGAAATGTGGATTTAGTTTTCTACCGAGGTTTCTAACCAATTATCCACAGCCAAAAACAATGGGAAGGACCAAGTGACTACTGGTAACTAAGTACTATGCCAGGTACACTGACATGGTTTCCTTTAACTCCCATAAAAACTTCTGTGAAGTTAGAGCTTTCATTTTACTAATAAAAAATTGAAATTTAGAGGGGCACCTGGGTGGCTCAGTTGGTTGAGCATCTGCCTTCTGCTCAGGTCATGATCCCAGGGTCCTGGGATCGAGCACATCAGGCTCCCAGCTCCACGGGGAGCCTACTTCTCCCTCTTTCCCTGACTCTCCCCCTGCTTGTGCTCTGTTTCTCTCTCTTTCAAATGAATAAATAAAATCTTTAAAAAAAAGAAAAAAGAAATTTTTATGCTATTTTATTGGTTTCACATATTTAATTCTGTAATTACTGTAACAAGTACAATGGATGCAAACAGGTTTGTAAAAACACTATTAACTACTGATGAACATATACCTTAACTGCTGAATGCCAAATTCAGCAAAGACTGTGAGGAGCTGATACATTTGTACTGCCATAAGCACATCATTTATGATAAGCTGGTCTATTAAATGAAGGTCCTGACAGAATGCTTCCAATATGCAGATTTATGTGAGAATACACAGGGCTTGTCCTCCAACTGCTCCTAACACCTTATAATACTTACCACCTGATATTTTGGAGGAAAATTTTTATTATCTTGGGATTTGGCTAAGGTTACAATAAATCTCAATTCATCTTGGTGAATATTGATATCTAAACTTACTCTTTCCTTCCAGGAACAGAAAGATCTTCACATATTTACATGACATATAAAAAGTATGTATCTACTAACAGTTTTTTGCTTTTTCTTTCTTATCTACTATGTACAACTTGAGTTAGTTTCACAGAAAATGTTTTGTTGCTACTGTAAATGGGATTATTTTAAGTGATCTTTAAACTTCACTATGCATAGAATCACCTAAAGAGTTCCTACAACTACATATTAACCGATAACACTTTTAACAATACTGACAGAGTTTGGGAGTGGTACAGGCAAGAATCTTGAGCTTTTAAAATAAGTGTGCAAAGTGATTCTGATGCAGGAAGTGTAGTTACATAGCACTAACTTCTAATTATTAGACTTCTAAGTGCAGATTCATCATATTCTTCTAGGCAAAATATTCTAATATTTTGCCTCTTACTCTTTTTGGTTGCATATTTATACTGGATAAAACTTCCAAGACAATGTTATCAGTATCAGGAGCTCAGGTTTAACTATGATGGGTTATGAATTATTATTCTTTTGGCTTTTACTTGTTAGCATTAAGGACTTGACATTTATACTACTGAATGAAGAGGGTGTGTTCAATTATATGAGGAAGAGAAATCTACGACACGTATATCTGAATGAGCAAGGGGAGCTACCCATTTCTTTCTTCATTTTGGAAATGTTTGGAAGTTACCTTTTCTTGAAGGTTTAGAAAATTTACCTATGAATAAATCCAAATATTCTGGAGCTCTTGATGGCATCCTTTTGTGACAATTCCCCCCCCCTACTTACTGGTCTGCTAAGATTTCTACTGCACAATTTAGATTACCTTACTTTTGTAATCAATACCCCATTTCACTGAGGTTTGCAAATTTAGAGCAATATACACCTTTAAAAATACCAAATCTGGGGCGCCTGGGTGGCTCAGTCGGTTAAGCATCTGCCTTCAGCTCAGGTCATGATCCCAGGGTCTTGGGATCGAGCCCCATGTTGGGCTCCCTGCTCAGCAGGGGAGTCTGCTTCTCCCTCTCCCTCTGCCCCTGCTCTTATGCACACGCTCTCTCTCACTCTCTTAAATAACATCTTTTAAAAAACAAAATACCAAATCTATTATTATTATCATTATTGTTATTATTGTTCAGCTTGTAATTTCATGTTCCTTCAGAATTATACTTAAGGGGTACCTTATTTTTAATTTTTTATTCTCTTGAAAAGAATCAACCCTTGAATTTTTTTGCATCAAAACCATCCGTTTTTTGCTTTAAGATTTTTTTTTCCCCTTTTCCCCTTACCTATTCAAAAAAATCTTAGGTTGAATACCGCAGTAAAAAAGCAGAGGCACCTGGGTGGCTCAGTTAAGTGTCCAACTCCTGATTTCAGCTCAGGTCATGACCTCAGGGTCCTGGGATGGAGCCCTACATCAGACTCCGAACTCAGTGGGGAGCCTGCTTGGGATTCTCTCTCTCAGTCCCTCTGCCACCCTCCCCACTTGTGCACAATCTCTCTAAAATAAATAAATCTTTAAAAAAAAAAAAAGGAAAGAAATTATAAAAGGTTTACGCAGATTGGGCATATACCTTATAGATGATTTAATGTGCTCTATTAGTTGTATCAATAAAGTCATATACCATGTTATGCATGTAAAGTTATAAAAACCATCTCAACATAATACTTTAAGAAAATCAGATTATGTGCTGCGATTCCTGGAAAAACTGGCATGGTGGGTTGCAGATCACAAAAACTTAAGTGTAATTATAGTATATAGAATTAAGTATGTTAATGGGGAAATGCAGATTTTTTTCTGCTCATCCATGAAAATACAATTCTTGAAGCACTATTTATAAGATCCTACTATTAGAGCATGGTGACTTTCGACAATTATCCTTTCAAAGCATCAACCTACTTAAAAGTTATACATATCACTGGATTCACAACAAATTAATGTATCTCTTACTTTGTTTTTCCTTGGAGGTACTGCAGCAATTAATTTACACTTTCTCTACAGATTTCATTGGCAGGTGGTCAAATTTGTGTTTCTACTAACATGTGCATCAAAAGTATTAGAATTATTGAAATAAGCAAAGTGAATTATTATTGAGCATCCACCATAGAAAAGGCATTACATTAGGTGCTGTGGGGTTTCAAATGGTAACACATGGTGCCTAATCCAAAAAGGCTTAAACAAATAAAAATGGAATTAGGTAATGAGAAAACATGTTAGGGAAGAAAATCTTAAAATTGGGAGAAACAAGGGACAGCTTATGGAGAGTAGTATTCAAATGGGTAGAGAAGTGCAGGGGGAAAGATGCTCGAAGAAGGCACACATGGGGCTGTATACTGGCTGAAAATATAGAACATGTGGTTTATGAAAATATCAGGTGCTGAAGCTGGAGAAAGCAGCACACACAGCTTACATACAGAGCTGGGCAGAGCTAGCATTGCAACTACAGAGACAAATACTCTTCAGAGCTTGCTGCTTAGTGGGAGAGAGGATTCCTTTACCCCCACCTCCAAAAAGCAGCATATAGAGAGAAGTATGCACAGGGTGATAGGAGACATACTGGGGGCTCTGGGAACATTTCCTGGGGAATGCTATGGGAGAAGGAAAGCTGGTTCCAGACTGTGAAAAGCCATTCTAAGTACTAGGGAGTGGGAGGCACGGAGGACTTCGTGGGGTAAGGAGAATATCCACAGTGAAGCAGAGTGGGTGGCATAAGGTCCCATTTTAACACTCCAGATGAGAGTGAAGGCTTGTACCACTTCCAGGAGACAGTGGAAATACACTCAAAAATTCTATGAATCATCCTTAAAGAATGCAGAGGGGAGGAATCATCCGTTTGCATACCTTCTGGGCAATCATGTTGCAGATCTCGGGCAGGAAGTCCTCACTGAGGAGCTTATAGAGCTGCCGTTCTCGAAGGGAGGTCCTCTCCCGAAAACTCTCAGTGACCTGTCTCCATTCTTCTTCTGTTTGGCACAGGAGCCACCAAGTGCCTTGACCTGGCCCTTGGGACTCTAATAACGAAAAGGATGGCTTAATTAGATAGATCCCACTAGGACCTTTTTTCTATTTATCCTCAATTTCCACCCTAGGTCATTATGAAAACCATGGAATCCATAAAAAAAGGATTTTAGGGGCGCCTGGGTGGCTCAGTCGTTGGGCATCTGCCTTCGGCTTGGGGGTCATGATCCCAGGGTCTTGGGATTAAGCCTCGCCATGGGGCTTCCCGCTCTGCGGGAGGCCTGATTCTCCACCTCCCACTCCCCCTGCCTGTGTTCCCTCTCTTGCTGTGTCTCTGTCAGATAAATACATCTTTTTTTTTCTAGGAAAAAAAAGGATTTTAAAGTTGATAATGTATAATTTTGATTTTCCTGTTACTACCATTTACACCTAAAAATTAAGAATGCCTAAGAGCAATACAAATCTAACTATTGTGACCTTTGTAATTACAGATTTTAATATCCTAGAAATGCTTAAATACACTTTTTATTCAAATGGTTTTGATTTGAGCTTCTGCAGAGTATTCCTTGTCTCATTTATGTTGACATACTGTAAAGTGGTACTACCCCCTCTGCCAGTTTTATGCAATTTGGATTAAAGAACTGAAATCTAGCTTAGGAAACCAATACACTCCCTTACACAGCATTTTACATTAAAAAGCTCTTTGAGAAGCTGCTCATTCATCCAAGTGTTTGGTGTCCATCCTACTGTGCCAAGGTCAGAGGACACAAGGGAAGATCTCCAGTTATCAATGAGATGGAGAAACGGGTACAGATGAAGTGTGACAGAGAGAACTGAAGAAGGGCACGGAGGCTAACGAGGCTATAGTGCATTCATTTTTTTTTTTTAAGATTTTATTTATTTTTTTGACAGAGATACAATGAGAGAGGGAACACAAGCAGGGAGAGTGGAGAGGGAGAAGCAGGCTTCCCGCCGAGCAGGGAGCCCAATGTGGGACTCGATCCCAGGACCCTGAGATCATGACCTGAGCCGAAGGCAAATGCTTAATGACTGAGCCACCCAGGTGCACTATGTTGCATTCATCTTAAATGCTCTGCAGGACTCTGAAAAGTGAGTTCCCACCATAATATAAACCAATCATGTTTACTTAATCTTTTCTAAACTCCAACAAAAGTCATTACCATTTCTTGTCAGTGGTTCAGATGCCAAGGAGTTTTCTTCCTGCTTTTCACTGAAAAACAGGAAAAGGAGGAACCAATTAAAACAAAGACACGTCCAAAATTGTTCTGTGCTTCCCCCAAAAGTTAGACCCAATTAATGTAATACAAGGAGTGTGTTTGTTTCAATGGGACAAAGTTACTCTACTGAGTAAAGGAAGACTAGAATGTAGGGGTGTTGGTACAGAGGGGGAAAAATGATAATATAGGAACCCAATGTAATGGTAACATCCTATATAACAGGAAAATAATAGGTTTCAAAACAGCTTTTTGGAAATCAAACAGAGGAGTCAAGTGTTAATAGTTAAATACCCCCCCCCCAAACTATAGGGATTCTATATAGAGATGTCCTCCTCCCTGATCAGGGCTATAATGAAGCTAAGGCATATTTAATTTAACCTCCTGTAAGGCAGTGGTTAAGAACACAGGTTCTAATGTCAGACTGCCCCTATCAAGGCTTGCCTCTTACCATGTGACCTCAGAAAGTTAATTAAATTTCCTGTAAAATGGGCTATAAATAATGCCTACCTCACAGGGATATTGAAGATTAAATTATAAATTTCAAAAGTGTTCAGCACAACAGTGTTAAGTATCATTGCTGTTTGTATCCCTGAATCGTGTAGGTCATTCTCTATGGTCTTGTTTGTTTTCAATTATCTTTAGCCGTACTGTTCCATAGAACGTTCTGTGAGAATGAAAATGTCCTGTACTGTCACTGTACAACATGGCAGCCATGAGCCACAGGTGGCTACTAAGTACTTAAAATAAGGTTGGTATGACTGAGGAACTGAATTTTAAGTTTTATTTAGTTAAAAAATATATAAATACTGTACTGGATATGGAGCTCTACAGGATAAAATCACCAGTAGAGGGTAGTACAAGTCCACATAGGCTTAAAATGATTCTATATTCCCAATGCTGAGGCACCTTAATTGTTAGTACTTAACAGGGAAATGAAGATAGGTAAACCTAAAACAGCTTTCTGAATCTCTAAGAAAAATGTAGATTGCTAACAAAATCCTGCAACAGATGTCATGTGTACAGAACATGATTATAGGACATTTCTCACAAAATGGATAGGAGGAAAGCTATACTCTGTAGTCAAATTTCTGGAAAGTTAAGTGAAACACTGATTCTTAGGTTAAAAAAAAAAATAAAATCCTGACTGATTTATTTATAATCTGATTCCTAGAAACCAATACTTCTTAGCACTTAATAAGCAACAAGAAGAAATCTGGCCTACCTCAAGTATTTAGATTTAGTAGTTCTACAATTTAGAGGGAAGAAGTGGTTTGTTCTCTGTTACTAGAAATATTAAGAATATGACCTAACTTCCAGAAAGTGTATTTACACAGTATATGCCAGATTTTCAAAATTCTTGTATTAAGATACATGTGGTAGAATTTCCTAAAAGATCATGCATTATGTATAAAATACAACTTCCCAAATGTAATAGAATCTTTTTCCTTGCTAAAGTTAAATATAAAATAGAGTATAAAACTAAGATCTTACCTGTTCTTTATTGTAGGAAAATGTATTCTAAATTCTAAATACAATAAAGCATATCTGCTACTAAAATCTGCTTATAGGGAAAGAATTAACTCCTAAAATTATATGTGATATATAATCCTATTAAAATGCTGATTATTAGGGTTAATCAAAATTAACTTGCTCTACAAATGTGTGGTTAAAAAAATGTGTGGTATAAACATATTGAGCACTTTCTGTGGGTCATAACAGTTTTCAGTCTGTTACACTATCACATTCATTATCCTGTTCAACCTAAGCCTTATTATTAGTAGTATGCTTACTGTCTAATAAAAGAATAGCCTTAGAGAGGGTAGGTCATGCAGACAGGACTTCCCTAGAACATTTGGTAATTTCATGAGGATTGAGACCCAGGTCTCTATAATCTAAGTCCCATATCCTTCCCATGGCACAAGCAGGGATGAAAGTACAAGTGAAATTAAGGTCCCTTCTAAGCATGCGGGTTTATGACTGGCACAGACCAACATGAATGTCTTACCTCACTATAATCTCCTCCTGTACTTTCTTCCGTTTGGGGGGTCTTCCTCTTCTTTTTCCTGTTTTCCCAGGAACAGTGGACACATTTTTTTGTCCTTCACTTTCCCTAAGAAATAGTATATTAAATCAAAATGTTCTGTAATAGAATTGATGTGTTATATATGCTTTTTAAATTAGTAACTACAGTTTTTCTGGTCATGAGTTCACAAAAAAGGATTAAATGCAGTGGTCACAGGGAAAGAGCAGGATAACTCCCTGTCTTCCCCTATTAGCATGTGCAACCAAGGAAAACTCACACTTTACAGTGTTAAAATCTGAGTATGAACTAACACTTCCCTAACAGCTGACAGTACTCCCAGCAATAATGAAGCCTAAATAAAATAAGATGGCAGCATCATCCTGGCATAGTATGGAAACAAGGTCTCCTCCTCAGGAAGGCGCCCATCTCAGGCCTTAAGGTCCTTCTGGTCCTATGCTGATGCAGTAGATCATTAATTCTAGTAGAAAAAAGGAGTCCTCAGGAACTGATTACAAAAGGACAAGTGCTGCCGGGAGTGACTGCACCGCTGGCGACATGCTGTAGAGAGCGGTCCTTGGTAAGGGCACAAGGACTCCCCAGGCACCTCAAATCAAGCACCTCATCTCCAAACAACAGATCTTTCACCACTCTGATAGCAGAGGCTATGTTACGAATTCTTTTTTATTTTTATATGAAACAACTCCTGGCCAACTCTTGACAGGCATGCTGTTGTATCTAATTCCTTCATAAGAAAAAAATTACATCACTGTAAAATTGTGATGTATTATTTTAAAATTTTTAAAGGTTTTATTTATTTGAGAGAGAAAGAGATTGAGAGACTGAGAGAACGAGTGGGAGGAGGGGTAGAGGGAGAAGCAACTCCCTGCAGAGCAAGGAGCCCAATGTGAGACTCGATCCCAAGACCCTGGGATCATGACCTGAGACAAAGGCAGATGCTTAAGCAACTGAGCCACCCAGGTGCCCTCTGATGTATTTTTGTTGTTGTTGTTGGCATAAGATTTTTCTACATTTTTTTTTTATTTTATTATGTTATCACCATACATCATTAGTTTCTGATGTCATGTTCCATGATTCATTGTTTGCGTATAACACCCAGTGCTCCATTCAATATGTGCCCTTTTTTTTTTTTTAAAGATTTATTTATTTATTTTGAGAGAGTGAGAATGAGAGAGAGAGAGAGAGAGAGTACATGAGAGCGGGGAGGGTTAGAGGGAGAAGCAGGCCCCTCACCGAGCAGGGAGCCTGATGCGGGACTCGATCCCGGGACTCCAGGATCATGACCTGAGCGGAAGGCAGTTGCTTAACCAACTGAGCCACCCAGGCGCCCCAATACATGCCCTCTTTTTTTATTTAAAAGATTTTATTTATTTATTTGACAGAGAGAGACACAGCGAGAAAGAGAACACAAGCAGGGGGAGTGGGAGAGGGAGAAGCAGGCTTCCCCACAGAGCAGGGAGCCTGATGCGGGCCTCGATCCCAAGACCCTGGGATCATGACATGAGCGGAAGGCAGACACTTAACCGACTGAGCCACCCAGGCGCCCAATACGTGCCCTCTTTAATACCCATCACCAGGGTAACCCACCCCCCCACACCCCTCCCCTCTAGAACCCTCACAGTTTGTTTCTCAGAGTCCATAGTCTCTCATGGTTTGTCTCCCCTTCTGACATCTCCCCCTTCATTTTTCCCTTCCTATTATCTTCTTCTTCTTCTTTTCTTCTTCTTCTTCTTCTAACATATAATGTATTATTTGTTTCAGAGGTACAGGTCTGTGATTCATCAGTCTTACACAATTCACAGCGCTCACCATAGCACGTACTCTCCGCAATGTGTATCACCCAGCCGCCCCATCCCTCCCACCCCCCACCACTCCAGCAACCCTCAGTTTGCTTCCTGAGATTAAGAATTCCTCATATCAGTGAGATCATATGATACATGTCTTTTTCTGATTGACTTATTTCGCTCAGCATAATACCCTCCAGTTCCAACCACGTTGTTGTAAATGGCAAGATTTAATTTTTTGATGGCTGCATAATATTCCATTGTATATATTTACCACATCTTCTTTATCCATTCATCTGCTGATGGACATCTTGGCTCTTTCCATAGTTTGGGTATTGTGGACATTGCTGCTATAAACATTGGGGTGCACGTACCCCTTCGGATCACTACATTTGTATCTTTGGGGTAAATACCCCCTCTGATGTATTTTTGTACAGTATCTATTACAACCCTAACCTCAAAGATTGTACCTGCTCAACGAGAGTTCTCCATTGGATTTTCCTTGCACTGGGTCCTCCTTATACATTCGTGTTCCATAGAAATACCAATAGAGTGCCCCAGAATTGTCTTCACCCAATGGTTCCACACGGAGACTGTCTGCATCCAAACCCTTGGTAGAAGAAAAGGGAAAAGAGATTTGGGGAAATAGGAAACAAAACAAAACAGGAGAAAACTAAAATGAGGATTCAAAACTTACACTCAGATGTACCTCATATTTTAAAATGCCTAAGCATCTTATGCAGCGTTCAGTCAGGGTATATGAAACACAAAGAGAATGGGACGATGGTACCTTCTTTGAAGAGCAGGATATGGAAATATTTCAAATACTTCCCATCCCCATAATTGCCCACATTTCACCAACAAAACAAAACAAAAATCAAAAAGGAATTTTGATGAACATATTATATATTTGGTTTGGACTTATGTGTGCATCCACAAAAGGAAAGACAATTACAACAGAGTAGAATCCAATGTTGTAAAAGCTATGTCCCACGTGAGCCTCTACTGTAGCTCCATCATAATCTATAGTAACCTCTTATTCTAGCTGAGATCCAGCAATACACCTCCCAATTTACCCCAGGGTCTGACCTATTTTGGCCTTCCCACTGCTATTCAAGAACTTGAGTTCTCAGCAAAGACTGTGCTTAAATTGCACAATGATTTTATACCATGTCCATGAGAGGGCTGAACTGAGAAGTCATCAACACATTTAATAATTTTTGACTGAATAGGATTATATACTGACCTTCCCATGAGTGAAAAGCAATAGCCCACACCCTCCCTCTGAGATAGACTTATAAAACAGACAACAGTAGAGTAACAGGGAAGATATCTACATCCTCCCTCTCCAACACATTTTTTGAAATGTATGTGTATGTATGTATATAGTAAGGATGAACCTCACTCACATATCAGTTAAGTCCTTGTAGTTTTCAATATTTCTATTATGCTAAATCAAATTTTAGACCTTGGGGAATAAAATCCAGTGGCTAATTTAGTTGCAATTTTGGCTGATGACAGGGAGAATAAATGGGTGCCTCTGTTCCTTTGTCAGCTGCAACTCAACCATGTAAAGGAAGACAAAACCAAACTAGAAATTAAACCAAAATAACCACACAGTCCTCTATGTAAATGTATGGCTTGGATTCCTTTGGCTACAGTGGTCACTGTATACATTTTTATTGTCAATTAACTCTGGCTTTTTTAAATATCTTCAGATTTTATATCCTGATTACTGGCTTTTTTGTTGCTCTAGGAAAAGGGCCTGCTAGTTAAGCACCTTGAGAAGATCGAAGACATCATCTGCATCTAGCCGATAATCACAAAGGCGGTGCAGGATTTCCACACGAGTGCGAAGGGGCAGGTCTTGGAAACTGGCTTCTCTCAGAGGGTTGGGCTTCCCTTCTTCAAGCTCCCAGCGGTAGTTGATGATGTCCTCTAGGTAGCTGTGGAATGTCTGAGGCCTAACCAAATGGCCCCAAACACAAAATACATTAATATAAAATACAGAGGATGAGTGGGAAAAGTGTAGAAAACAGATGGTTTTACAGCTGACAAATCTTAAACAGAAAGCAGGAAATAAAAAAGCAGTAATAGAAAGGGTCTGAAAAACCCTATGAAGCTTCATGTTATTATATTATCTACTTGGATGGAATGTTGTCAAATTCCAAAGAAGATAAATATGTTAAGAGGGTTTCTCACAGGATAGATTGTTTTACTTTAAACCACAAACAGCATATTCTGGTGAATAGATAAACGTTTTAATAACCAATGCTACAGATTGTGAAACTGAGGCAAGTCTTACCTTTGTTCATACAATTAAAGAGACTATACAGTTTGAATGGACAGCAGTTCAAAACTAGGTCCACAACTGAGATGGGAAACGAAAAAAGAAACTCAATGTTTGCCTAACCTAATTAATTATATTTCAGGTTAAGAATTAAAGGTTGAAAAATGTTGTCTAGATTACAAGGAGCTACTCCAATATGCAACTATAATTTTATATAGTGTTATATAAACTTTAAGGCTTGTTAAAAAATACTGTATTCTAAATTTTGAAGATTTTTTTTTTTTTAAGATTTGATTTATTTGACACAGAGACCGTGAAAGAAGGAAAACAAGCAGGGGGACTGGGAGAGGGAGAAGCAGGCCTCACGTGGAGCAGGGAGCTTGATGCAGGGCTCAATTCTAGGACCCTGGGATCATGACCTGAGCCGAAGGCAGACGCCCAATGACTGAGCCGCCCAGCCGCCCCATGAAGATTAATTTTTTCTGTTACTTAAATTTGTCCTAATTAGTTTGGCAATTCTACAACTTCATTTGATTAGTACCCAAATGTACCTTGTATATAATAAAGAGCTGTTTAGTTGTTAGATGGTTATTCTTTCTCTCAACTATTTTTTTTTTATAAAGATTTTATTTATTTGAGATAGTGAGCAAGTGAGAGAGAGAGCATGAGCAGGGGGAGGAGCAGAGGGAGAGGGAGAAGCAGACTCCCAACTGAGCAGGAAGCCCAATGCTGGGCTCAATCCCAGGACTCCAGAAACATGACCCAAGCCAAAGGCAGACACTTAACTGACTAAGCCACACAGCAGCCCCCTCTCTCTCAATTATTAACAAATCTGGGTACAATTTCACCTATTGCGTGACTTAAATTTTTTTTTTCTCACTAAGCAAGGAGCTCTAAAGAAGCTATATGTCAATGTAATTTTAAAAAGAGGCAGGTACCATGTTGACTGACAATCTGTGGTAGTTATATTTGTAGAAAAAAATCAGAGGAAATATTTATGGGAAAAATCAAAGGGGCTTATGCAAATAAGAAATTAAACATTTTGATTTTCAAAGAGAGAAGAAACTACTTCCTTACTATTGATACATCAACTGGGGAAAATGTGAACGTGTTAGCTTATCAAAATGCAGCATAATACCTCTGAATATCAAGGCTCTCACAAATTTGATTTGATTGCAGCATTCACATTCAAAGCATGAGCCCTGGCATATGAATACCTGCCTTGAACCTTAGTGGGTTTGGACTGGCTTCCTCTCTCCATTGCCTGTGAAGCTGGTGCTGCCCCTTTGAGGGAGGAGCTGGGCAAAGAAATTGGCGGTAAAAAGCAGACAGTGTGGCAATGGTGAATTTGAAAATAAAATGGGGTGTACTTTTTTAAAAAGATTTTATTTATTTATTTGACAGAGAAAGGCACAGCAAGACAGGGAACATAAGCAGAGGGAGTGGGACAGGGAGAAGCAGGCTTCCTGCCGAGCAGGGAGCCCAATGTGGGGCTCGATCCCAGAACCCTGGGATCATGACCTGAGCCGAAGGCAGATACTTAATATGACTGTGCCACCCAGGCGCCCCAAAATGGGGTGTATTTTTAAAATTGTTTTTTAGTAATAAGGAGTATGAAGACAACTGCTCTTTGGTAATAAATCCCTTTACCACATACTGTCTATACTTTCTAATGCACACCAAATACCCCAAATAACAAGGCATGTTTTTCTTGCAGTAGAATAAAATATGGAATCTGTGATATTGAGATAACTTTAAGAATGGCAGCTTCACTGGGAGATATGACAGGACAGAGGCTAGGCCAGGCTAGGGATAGGGAAAGTTCTAATTCCAGTGTGAAGCAAAGGAAGCCCCAGCATACCCGTCCTGCAAACACTGAATGTGTATAAACAGTGTTGTTCTTTGTGCCTACAATCTGTCTGAAAGCCTCTACTTGTCTCAAAGAAGTGCATGTTTGAGATTCCTTTCCAATAGCCCTATTATCCTACTCAGTTTCAATTACATTGCTTTGGCTAAAGGTTTTCTTAAGACATCTCCATACCACCTTACCAAGAGATACTTGAGGGCTTAGAATTCAAGATAATTCATTTTTATTGTACAGAGATAAACCTCCGCATATAAATCTACATCCCTTTCTTTAAACATCAGAAATTCAAAGGGGTAAAAATACTTCCAAGGGCATTTGAAACAAAAAGGCTGCAGGAAGCCAAAAATCAGGCTAACACTTTCTACTTGGTGGTTCTTAATCTTCTATATGACATAAAGCTCTTTAAGAATCTGATTAAGACCATATACTATCTCACCCTGAAAAATGAGCACACACACCATTTTGTGTGCACTTTCAGATTTTGCTACTCAAAGGAAGCAAGGGGCACTATGCTGCTGAAGACTGCTAGAATATTCCTGACTTATTCATCTATACGGCTCAGTGCAATTCTCTCTTAATGACTTAAATACCTCTCATCTTTCTGAAATTATTCTGAATTATGTCTCAGAATATGGTTAACAGAAAGATCAAACTAACCAAAGTTTCTGAACACATCCAGTTTCACTTTGTTTCTTGTCTGGAAAAGTTTGAAATGCTCTAAAATCCCTTCTATTCCTTATAACTTGTGCATGAAAGAGTGAGAGGGAGAGAAAGGGAATATGTGATTATCACCTTTCCAAACTCCCAAAGTTAGCTATTTCTTAACCCAAGCAATATGCTTCAGAGAGTACATGCTTCTGCAGGTGAGATCAATGTTGACAAGGATGGCATGACCTCAGTAAAGTATGATAACACAAGTCTCAGGTGGCTGGAGCTGGCAGAACTCTTGATGATGTAACCTATATTAACTGATCTGCAACCTATACTAAATGATCACAGTGAAAAGAGACTCTTGAGTTCTTTGAGGCATGTGTTGGTTCTTTGAGACATGAAAGGGTATCCATAGTCTACTTGCAGGGAAACAATTTAGACATGTCATCATGGGTAGCACAATGGAGACCCAAATGAAAAAATTACATTCCTTCCAACTATTTGTGAAGCAGATGAAATATGTTGAACAGTTTTGGCCACATGTGTACATGAGCACTGAAGTGAGAAAAAGATTTTGGTTCCAAGTGAAGCAAGAAGTAAAAAGCTCTATAAGAATATCTGATAAAGTGTTTACTCCTAAAGACCATAAAAAGACCCAGAACAAAAAAATTTAAGTAACATCTCTTCTCTAGGGCCGTATAGTGGCTGCTGTAGCCAACACATCCTAAAATCAATATGAAGCCAGGATCAGTTAAAAATCAGGGTAATTTTTTTTTAATTTTATTTTATTATGTTATGTTAGTCACCATACATCATTAGTTTTTGATGTAGTATTCCATGATTCATTGTTTGTGTATAACACCCAGTGCTCCATTCAATACACGCCCTCCTTAATAACCATCACCAGGCTAACTCATCCCCCCCAGCCCCCTCCGCTCTAAAACCCTCAATTTTGTTTCTCAGAGTCCATAGTCTCTCACGGTTTGTCTCCCCCTCCAATTTCCCCCCCTTAATTTTCCCCTTCCTACTATCTTCTTCTTCTTTTTTAACATATAATGTATTATTTGTTTCAGAGGCACAAGTCTGTGATTCATCAATCTTACACAATTCACAGCGCTCACCATAGCACGTACCCTCCCCATTGTTTATCACCCAGCCACCCCATCCCTCCTGCCCAGCCCCCACCACTCCAGCAACCGTCAGTTTGTTTCCTGAGATTAAGAATTCCTCATATCATTGAAATCATGATACTAGTCTTTCTCTGATTGACTTATTTCACTTGGCATAATACACTCTAGTTCCATCCATGCGGTTGCAAATGGCAAGATTTTGTTTTTTGATGGCTGCATAATATTCCATTGTATGTATGTATATAATATCACATCTTCTTTATCCATTCATCTGTTGATGGACATCTTGGCTCTTTCTATAGTTTGGCTACTGTGGACATTGCTGGTATAAACACTGGGGTGCATGTACCCCTCCGGATCACTACATTTGTATCTTTGGGGTAAATACCCAGTAGTGCAATTGCCAGGTCGTATGGTAGCTCTATTTTCAACTTTTTGAGGAACTCCCAAACTGTTTTCCAGAGTGGCTGCACCAGCTTGCATTCCCACCAACACTGTAGGAGGGTTCCCCTTTCTCTGCATCCTCGCCAACATCTGTCGTCTCCTGACTTAATTTTAGCCGTTCTGACTGGTGTGAGGTGGTATCTCACTGAGGTTTTGAAAAATCAGGGTAATTTTAAATTAAAGGAAAATAGGAATAAAATATAAAACATATCTTAGCAGAGAAACATGTATATAATATAGATTTTATAGGTGTTTATGAATGCTTATTTTGGGTAACAGAAAAGTACTAAAAGTCAACTAGAAATCAATATGTAATCATCCTTAAAAAGATGAAATACTTTTTTGAATGGAAGCCACACGGGAAGCTATATACTATTGCTTTTAATTGGAAAACTGAAGTGTCAGGTGTAAGAGGTGAAAAGGTACAAGAAGAATTCTGAATAGTTGAGGCACTGGGTGGCTCTGTTGGTTGAGTGGCTGACTCTCAATTTCGGCTGAGGTCATGATCTCAAGGTTGTGAGATTGAGCCCTGCATGGGGCTGGGCGCTCAGTGGGGAGTCTTTTGGAGATTCTCTCCCTTTCCCTCTGACCTTCCCCTGCTTGCATGTTCTCTGTCTCTCAAATAGATCTTTAAAAAAAATCTGAATAGCTTCTGATAATTTAAGGATGCATACTGCTAGCTCTAGAACCACTAAAATACACACAAACACAAAACCAACAGAGGAAATAGAAATACTAACAAAAATAACCCAAAAAGAAAGCACTTAAGGGCCAAAAGTGGAACAAAAATCAGAAAGAACAAGAAAAGATGCTCAACATCATCAGTCATTTGAAAACACAAACCAAACCCACAATGAGCTATCACCTCACACCCGCAAGGACAGCGAAAATTAAAAGACAGATTATAATAATACTAGGATGTGGAGAAATTGGAATCCCATACACTGTTGGTGGGAAAAGTGAAATGGTGTAGCCACTTTGGAAAAGTATGGCAAGCTACTCAAAAAATTAAACACAGAATTACTATATGACTCAACCATTCCACTTCTAGGTATACACTTAAGAGAAATGAACAGGGTGCCTGGGTGGCTCAGTTGGTTAAGCGTCTGCCTTCGGCTCGGGGCATGATCCCAAGGTCCTGGGATAGAGCCCCATATCAGGCTCCCTGCTCAGTGGGGAGTCTGCTTCTCCCTCTCCCTCTGTGTGCTCACCCTCGCTTGCTCTTTCTCAAATAAACAAATCTTAAAAAGAAATTAAAAAAAAAATGAAAACATACGTACATACAAAAATACGTATACAAATGTGCATACATAGCAGTGTAATTTACAATAGCCAAAATGCTGAAACAATGCAACTGTCCATGAACTGATGGATAAATAAAATGTTTATCTAAATAAGAGAATATTTTCCAGCCATAAAAAGGAATGAAGTAGTTGATTCACACTACAACACAGAGAGCCTTGAAAACATTATGCTAAGTCAAAGAAGCCAGACACAAAAAGGCAAATATTGAATGATTACCCTTATAACAGATACCTAAAACAGGAAAAAATATAGTTAGCAGATTAGTGTTGCCTAGTATTAGAGGCTGGAGGAGATGGGGAGTGAAAACAAATATTACATGTCTTTTGGGAGTGATAAAAATGCTATGGAATTAAGACAGTGGTGATGATTACACAGTTTTGTGAATATACTATAATAATTGTACACTTAACAAAACAAAACACAAAGCCCAGAGGAACAAATAGAAAATCAACCTTACCAACAATTGCATTAAATGTAAAGGGATTAAACAGCCCAACTAAAAGGCAGAAATTATCAGACTGAGTGAAAAAAAACAGCACCAACTACAGGATATCATCTATAAGATACTATTTAAATATAAAAACACAAACAATAGAAGGATAGGAAATTAGAATGATAGGTATTAGGCAGAATGAACATTAATAACAAAGTAGTGTGAGGAAGACAAAAGGCCAATTCACCCGGAACACATAATAAGGCTACCTGTATTGTATCTAACAACAGAACCTCAAAATTCATGGAACAAAAAATGACAGAAGGGAGAAACAGACAAATCCACAAGTATAGGCAAATATTTTTAACATTTTTCTAATTACCAAGTAGACAAAACAACCCGTGAAGACACGGGGATCTCAAAAAATACAACATGACTTAATTGACATTTACAGAATACTATACACAAAAACTGCAGTATATTCTTCTCAAGTGCATATGAAATGTTCACTATGATAAACCATATGCTGGGACATAAAATAAGTCACAATAATCTTAAAAGATTGAAATCTCATAGTAGCATATGTGAACACATGGAAATTAGGAATCAAAACACTAAGATATCCAGAAATTAAATAACACACTTTTATAACCCAAGGATCATGGCAGAAATATGAAAATAAAGAACATGTTTCAAATGATAATGAAACTACAGTATATCAAAATGTGTGAGATGCAGCCAAGCACTGCTTAGAAGGAAAGTTACAGCTTTAAATACCTGAACTGAAAGGGCAAAAAGTCTCAAAAACAGTAGTGTCACTGAAGAAAAAGAGGAGCAACCTATAAAGCCAAAGTAAATAGAAGAAAATAATAAAAACAAGAAATCAATAAAGTGGAAAACAAGTGAACAGTAGGTCAAGTAAAAAGTTGGTTCCTTAATAAATGTTTGAAAACCTGCAGAGGGGCGCCTGGGTGGCTCAGTCGTTGGGCGTCTGCCTTCAGCTCAGGTCATGATCCCAGGGTCCTGGGACGGAGCCCCACATCGGGCTCCCTGCTCAGCGGGAAGCCTGCTTCTCCCTCTCCCACTCCCCCTGCCTGTGTTCCCTCTCTCGCTGTCTCTGTCAAATAAATAAATAAAACCTTAAAAAAAAAAAGAATAAAGAGGAAGAGAGAAACAACAAGTTATACTATCAGGAATGGGAAGTGGAGCTATCACTGCACATATTAAAAGAATAAGAGAATATTATGAACAGCATTATGGAAATAAATTTTACAACTTAGATAAAATAGACAAATTCCCTGAAATATGCCAAATAACTTACAAAAAAAGGACTTAAGAAATAGAACACTTGGATAGACTTCTCTATTAAAGAAAGTGAATCAATAATAATCAAAAGCTGGCACAAAGAAAACTACAAACCCAAAGGTTTTCAGTGGTTAATTCTTCCAAATTTTCAAGGAAATATTTTTATTTTATTTTATTTTAATCTTACTTGTCAGAGACAGATTGAGACAGAGAGAGAGAGAGCACAAACAGGGGGAGAGGCAGGTAGAAAGAGATGCAGGACTCGATCCCAGAACCCTGGGAACATGACTTGAACCGAAGGCAGATGCTTAACTGAGCCACCCAAGTGTCCCTAAAGGAAATATTTGAAACAAATCACACAAACTCTTTCAGAAAATAGGAGCGAACACTTCTCAATCCTTGCCCCAAAATCTGACAAAGATATACAGAAAATAAAACTAGACCACTATTCCTCATGAACATACACACAAAAATCCTCAACAAATTATCAGCAAATCACATTCAGCAATATGCAAAGGAGACAACACTTCATATTTAATGGTGAAACACTGAGTACTTTCCCCCTATTATTAAAAGAAGATACACTCATATGACCTCACTGATATGAGGAATTCTTAATCTCAGGAAACAAACTGAGTGTTGCTGAGGGGGGGGGGGGGGGGGGGAGGGGGTGGCTGGGTGATAGACATTGGGTAGGGTATGTGCTATGGTGAGCGCTGTGAATTGTGCAAGACTGTTGAATCACAGATCTGTACTTCTGAAACAAATAATGCAACATATGTTAAGAAAAAAGAAAAAGAAGAAGATAGCAGGAAGGGAAGAATGAAGGGGAGTAAGTCAGAGGGGGAGACGAACCATGAGAGACGATGGACTCTGAAAAACAAACTGAGGGTTCTAGAGGGGAGGGGGGTGGGGGGATGGGTTAGCCTGGTGATGGGTATTAAGGAGGGCACGTTCTGCGTGGAGCACTGGGTGTTATGCACAAACAATGAATCATGGAACACAATATCAAGAACTAATGATGTAATGTACGGTGATTAACACAATAAAAATTTAAAAAAAAGATACACTGAGGGGCACATGGGTGGCTCAGTCAGTTAGGCATCTGCCTTCGACTCAGGTCATGATCCCAGGGTCTTGGATTGAGCCCCATCTCGGGCTCCCTGCTCAGCAAGGGAGTTGCTTCTCCCTCTCCCTCTTTTTCTCACTTAGCTTGTGCTCTCTCTCACTCACTCTCTCAAATAAATAAATCTTTTTTTTTTTTTTTAAGAGCAGAGTGAGGCACAGAGGCGCTTGATCTGGGCACTCCAGGATCATGACCTGAGCCAAAGGCAGACACTTAACTGGCTGAGCCACACAAGTGCCCCAATAAATAAAATCTTAGGAAAAAAAAATATATATATTGAGTCTTGGCCAGTAGAATAATAAGACTAAAGAGGAAGTACAAGGGAAACAGAGTTGAGTGGAGGAAACAAAGCTGTTTTTAACTGCAGACTACATAAAAATCATCAGGAATCTACAACAAAACCAGTAAAACTAAAAAGTGAATTCAGGAAGATTATAAAAACATGGTCGGGGCACCTGGGTGGTCAGTAGGTTAGGTTTCCAACTCTTGCTTTTGGCTCAGGTCATGATCTCATGGGTGGTGATGGGCATCTGGGTGGCTCAGTAGGTTAAGCATCTGCCTCTGGCTCAGGTCATGATCCCAGCGTCCTGGGATTGAATCCCATGTCAGGCTCCCTGCTCAGCAGGAGTCTGCTTCTCCCTCTCCCTGCCCATGCTCTCTCTCTCAATCTCAAATAAATAAAATCTTAAAAAAAAAAAAAAAGATCTCATTGGTGGTGAGATCGAGCCCTGCAGTAGGCTCCATGTTCAGCAGGGAGTCTGCTTGAGATTCTCTCCCTCTGCCCCTCCCCCCATTCTCTCTCTGAAATAAGTAAATTTTATAAAACATGGTGAAAATATAAAAATCAACAGCATTTTATATATACTAGGAAAAAAATAACTAGGAAACAAAAATTTGGGGGGGCACTAGGTGGCTCAGTTGGTTAAGCGACCAACTGTTTTGGCTCAGGTCATGATCTCATGGATGGAGACATGAGCGTTATGTCGAGCTCTGAACTGAGTGCAGAGGATGCTTTAAGTTTCTCTTTCTCTGCCCCTTCTAACTCACGCATCATGCACATGCGTGCCCAGGGTCTTTCTCTCTCAATAAATAGACAAAAAAAATTTTTAAAGTAATTCCACTCACAGTATCATCAAAAATATCAACTACTTATAAGTAAATGTAAAGATGTCCAATATTTTCACAGTGAAAACTACAAAATATTATTGAAATTAAAGAAGATAAATGGTGAAACCTATATATCACATTTAAGGACAGGGAAATTCAAAGTTGCTCAAAATGTCTACTGTCCTAGCAGGATGCTTCTTTCCCCCTCGCCCCACTGAAATGTTGTTTTAAAATTTATATGGAAAAGCAACAAACTTAGAACAGTAAAAACAATGGGAAAAAAACACCCCTGCCCAATGTTGGAAAACTTACTAATTTCAAGACAATCTGGTATTTGTGTAAATATAAGACATACAGATCAATGGAATAAGGGAGAGTCCAGAAATGTACTGAATATACATATTCATAAGGAAAAAAAAAGAACATTGACCTTCTACTTCACACCCAATACAAATACTAATTCAAAACCCATCATAATGCCAACTGCAAAAAAGCTAAAACTAAAACTAAAAGAACACCTAGAAGAAAATTTTCTTGACATTAAGGTAGGTCCTGATTTCTTACACTGGGAACAAAAAGTATGAAACATACTAGAAAAAACTGGTAAGTTGGACTTCAACAAAATAAAGTTTCCATTTCTCAAAAATACACTGAAAAACAAATGGAAAGGCAAGCTACACACCAGAAGAAAATATTCATAACTCATTACATATCTACTCATCAGGGAAGTGCAAATTAAAACCACAACGACTTACATTATACACGATAGACTCAGTAAAATTAAAAACTGGTTAAAATTAAAAACAACAAATGTTAGCAAAGATATGGAGCAACCGGACTGTTCATATGTTGTTAGTAGGGACAGAAATGTTTCACAACCACTTAGAAAATAGTCTGGCAGTTTCTTAACTACATTCTTATAATACGACCCAGCAATACCCAAGAAAAATGAAGATATATACCCACAAAAATGTTTGTATGCAAATGTTCATGGCTGCTTTACTCATCACAGACGCAAACTGGAAGCAACATGCAAGTCCATCAACTAGTGGACAGATGAACAAATTGTGACCTCTTTTTCCAATGGAATACAATTTAGACTCCCTCTCCCCACAAAGGAACAAACTACTGATACAAACAGCAGTATCAATGAATATCACAAATATTATGATGACTCAAAGAAACTGGACACAATAGTACATATCGTATGACCCCACTCATAAAATTCCAGAATAAGGTAAAACTTAATCTACAGTGATAAAAATCAGATCCGTGATTGGAATCACAGCAATCTGTAGGGGTGGGGGTAGATTTCCTGGCAAAGGGCACTTTCTGCAGAGATGGAAATGTCCTATTATCTTGAATAGGACAGTGACAACATGGTGTATTCATTTGTCCAAAAAAAAGCCTGTACATTTGAATTGTGCGAATTTTATTGCATCTAAATTATATCTTAATAAAGGTGAGTTTAAATGGACTCATTTCACAGAAGTATTATAATTTCCAAAAAGATAAATAATATTTCTATAGAGGGCAGATAGGACCCCCAAATACTAATCATTTAAGAGTCTTTAGAGAATCTCTCATAGAATGTTAGGTATATAATTAATGCTCCTAAGTAAAATTTATGATTGTTATGAGTTTCTACTTTGAGTGGAAGCCACAAGAAAGCGAAACAAAGACCATACTGAAGCACAAATTAGTGTAGGTAATCAAAAGAGCACTCTACTAAAAGTGATAAAAGGAAAAAAAATCTTTTGGTGCCAAATATCATCATAATGAGCATTTAATGGAGGGTATTTTTATAAGGCTTAAATCATTGCTCAAGACCTGATGCAATCCTTTCTTCACTCTGACAGCTAAGAGCAAACCAGAAGTTCCTGATTTCCAATCCCATGCTCAATTAGGTTAGGTTACTTCTCAATGAAGAAAAAGAAGTGCTGCTGAGAGCAACCAGCTGATGAATCACTTTAAGTACCTACAGTATTTTTATTAATAAAGGCCCATAAAACCAACTGGCTAGAATTGCAATTCCAGGGAGGGTAACAGGAGGAAAAGTACGTTACCAACACAAAGTCCTTTTAAGTTTATATACTGATAGGAGTAAATCAACATAGAAATTGCAAAGACAAAACAAACAAGAACCCATGTGTCTGCCATCAAGCTTAAAAAAAAGAAAATTAGTAGGGTATGTGCTATGGTGAGCACTGTGAATTGTGCAAGACTGTTGAATCACAGATCTGTACTTCTGAAACAAATAACACAACATATTTTAAGAAAAAAGAAAAAGAAGAAGATAGGAGGGGAAGAATGAAGGGGAGTAAGTCAGAGGGGGAGACGAACCATGAGAGATGACAGACTGAAAAACAAACTGAGGGTTCTAGAGGGGAGGAGGGAAGGGGGATGGGTTAGCCTGGTGATGGGTATTAAAGAGGGCACATTCTGCGTGGAGCACTGGGTGTTATGCACAAACAATGAATCATGGAACACTACATCAAAAACTAATGATGTAATATATGGTGATTAATATAACAATAAAAAATTAAAAAAAAAAAGAAAATTAGCTGTTCCTTACGTTAGTGGAACTTCAAGAATGGTCCTGGACCATTCTTAGCATCATCTAGAACTTGTAACACATGCAAATCCTCAGCCCCCTCCTAACCTATGGAATTAGATAGTGGTAGGGCCAGCAATGTCTTTTAACAAGCCATCTGATTGATTCTGATATTCCCTGAGGTCTGAGAATCACTACCTTAAATGTTATTATCATTTATGCTTATCCCTAGCTACAGTAGTCTCCCCTCCTATCAGATAGAATCACTTCCCTGAACTGTGTTAATCATAGCCTTATCTTTTTTTTTTTTAATGAGAGAGAGAGCTAGCACGAGTGGGAGGGAAGGGGCTGAGTGAGAGGGAGAAGCAGACTCCCTGATGAGCGCAGAGCCTGACAAAGGGCTGGATCACAGGGCCCTGGATCATGACCTGAGCCGACACCAAGAGTTGGCTGCTTAACCCACTGTGCCACCCAGGTGCCCCTCCCTTGATTTTCTTTATAATCTTTCCAAATATATTTATCCTCATTTAGTTTCCTTGTTTTACATTTATAGAAACATAGTCACTGGTCCATATGCTTCTGTGAACTGCTTTATTAGTTCAACGTTTTTTTCTGGCCTGATTTCTCCATGGTTATGTATATAGCTGTGATCTGGCTGACCCTCAGTTGCTCCTAGAGGCCACTGCAGTCCCTAGCCACATGAGCTTTCCCAACACGGTTGCTTACTTCATCAAAGCAATTCTACAGCATCTGATAATGGGATGGAGTCCTATACAGTATAAAAGAATCGGGGGAGTGAAATCCCATGAATGTTCCCAAATTCTATTGGTTAGGAGCAGATCCTACCCATACTCAAGGGGAAGGGATCACACAAAGGCATAGAGGATCCCAGAGAATTCCGGGGACCCTCCTCAGAGTCCAACGGCCATAACTAGCACCCATTCAGATGCAGCAGTCCTGTCTTCATTTGTGGTTTCACATTCCACAGTTTCAGTTACCGGAGGTCCAAGCAGATGGCCCCCTTCTGACTTACCAACAGTAGCCTAATGCTACACCACCACTCACTGCATTTCATCCGTAGGCATCTTATCATCTCACATCACATCATAACAGTGCATACAAGACAGTAAGACACTTAGAGAATGTGCATTGTGTTGTATGTGCATATTCACATAATTTTTATCACAGCAGATTGTTATAATTGCTCTATTTTATTGTTGTCAGCCTCTTACTGTGCTTATTTATAAAAGTTTTTATTTAAATTTCAGTTTTTACTGTGCCTAATTTATAAATTAAACTTTATCATACATATGGTTCAATAGGTTCAATACTATCAACAGTTTCAGGCATCTACTGGGGGTTTTGGAACATATCCCCTGCAGATGAGGAAGGACTACATGACTGCTCTTCTTTGGTAATAAAATAACAAATTCCTGAAAAATTTGAACTGAGACTTTATTCTAAACATCTCTCAGGTACAACAAATTCCTAAACAATGTAAATAACACCAAGCCAAACCAAAGATTTGCAACTGAATCCCACCGTGCTACCCAGAGGATTTTTAGACATATGTGAGAGCAAATATCACAACCGCATACAATGGAACATGTGTGGAAATGAGAGTCCGGTGACTTATCATATAGTTTTGCTGCTTAAGTTTCCTCACAAGTTAAAAAAACAAATAGCACTAATGATAAAGTTCTTTTTACTTCTAAGACACTGATTCTGAATTTCAGATTAGTTTAAGAATTGAAAAACCTCTTTAAGCAAAGTTCTACAGATATGTCAAGTGGTCTATGAACCTGGCTGAGAAAATATTAACTTTTAACTAGCCTCTAACTGAAATTTTATATTCTGTTCAGTTATGAATGTAGGGGGAAAATAGTAATATATGTATTTTTTTTGTCAAAAGAAATAAAATATTTTCAGATCACATTACAGATACCGTAAATATCTCAAAATAACCATTTAGAATCATGAATACTTAGAAGATACTAATCTTGAGAAATAAAGCCTGCTGCTAGAGCATGTTGATGAGTTAATAAAAAACATATTACTGTATCAAAAATTTGTTTTATTAAAATTTTACTAACCATATTTCAGTATAATTAGATTAAGAGGTAACCCTATTCAAACAATGAATCATGGAACACTACATGAAAAACTAATGATGTAATGTATGGTGATTAACATAACAATAAAAATTTTAAAAAAAAGAGGTAACCCTATTTATTTTGATTTCAAATCATATCCTTAGATGAGGTCCACAGACTTCATTAGAATGCCACAGAAGCACACAGTTCAAAAATAGTTAAAACTTCTTTTATACGAAAACCTCTTTCTTTAACATTTTTCTTTTAATTCATTCATAGCATAGGGCTGTGGGTAAGAGCTGGAGGACGAGGATTACACTGCTAGGGGCCAAATCTGTCCTGTATCAATCACCAGCTGTGTAACCTCGGACAAGTTATTTATCCACTCTGTGCCTAAAATTCCTCAACCTTAATAGATGAGTGAGAAAGGAATTCGTATTAGGCATTATTAGGATTAAATAAGAGTTCCTGAAAAAGATTTACAGTAGTGCCTAGGATAGTAAGGATAAGCAGACAAGTATAATTCTATCCTATATATTAAAGGCACAAACCTCAGTTTGGAGAACACAATTAAGAACAAATGGGGGGGGGGCGCCTGGGTGGCTCAGTCAGTTAAGCGTCTGCTTTCTGCTCAGGTCGTGATCTCAGGGTCCTGGGATCCAGCCCCACATCAGGCTCCCTGCTCAGCGGGGAGCCTGCTTCTCCCTCTCCCTTTGCCTGCCACTGCCCCTGCTTGTACACGCTCTGTCAGATAAATACAATCTTTTTAGAAAAGAACAAATGGGGGTTCTATGTGCCACTTAAAGGTTAGACCGAGTTAGTGCAAACTAGAACAGTAATCTTTTTAAGTGTTCTAAAAACGGGGGCTGGCAAACTATGAATTGTGGGCCTGAATGTCTTTTTTGTTGTTTTTTTTAAACAGCCTGTAAGCTAAAAATGTAAAAAACTATTCTTTTTTTAAATGATTGGGGGGGGGAATCCAAACAATACTATTTCATGACACGTGAAAACGTTATTAAATTCAAATTTCAATGTACATAAAGTTCTTAAAAAAAAAGCCCAAAAACCCCACAGCCACGATCAGCCATTGAAGTATTTACTGCTTTTGCACTACGATGACAGAGTAGTTCTAACAGATATCACTTACACAAAGCCTAAAATATTTATTCTCTAGGCCTTTATAGAAAAAGTCTGCTGACCCCAGTTTCAAAATGCGCAAACCAAAGTAGATTAAGAGATGGAGAACTGCTTGATTCAATGTCTACCTTCCACTCAGCATATTTAGAAACTATGAGAATGTTTTTACATATACTGATATAATAAATTGATATTTATTAGTGGCTCGAGCCTATTCTAAGGCTTCTCATAAATTATTTCATTTACTCTTCATGGTAACTTTAGTGGGTACTATTATCATTCTGAGATGAGGGAAGTTTTGCACAAAGAAATTACTTAAGTAACTGTCTTAGCTCCCTACAACAGGTAAATCTCAGAACCAGAAAAGGCAAGCCTTCATTTGTCCAATTTTCTCTTTTTATAGGATGAGATGAAAGTAAAACTTCAGAAAGCATGCATTCAATCTAACTCTTTAGTGGATACCACTGTGGGACAAAATGACTAACTTTGGACAATTCCTTTCAATGGAAAAAGTGAAATCCATTATAGTGGTCTTTCTTATATGGGCACTCATCATACAGATGTGTTCAGAATGTGACTATTCACTGAGCTGTATAACTACAGAACAAAAAAAATTTTCTGTGGTATATTGTATCTCAATAATGACAAGTTTTTTTTTAAGATTTTTTATTTATTTGAGAGAGAGCAAAGAGAGAGCATGAACAGCTGGGAGGAGCAGAGGGAGAGGGAGAAGCAGGCTCCTGAAGATGCCCAACCAACTGAGCCACTCAGGCGCCCCAATAATAGTAAAGTTTTTAAAAGGCTGAGGTGAGAGCCACATTCCAAACAATTAATTCCGAATCTTAGGGCTGCCAGTTTCCAAATTTATTTGGTCAGCCAGAAATATTTTTATTTCAACTGTATTTTAAAAACGAACAAAAGGGGTGCCTGGGTGGCTCAGTCGTTAAGCGTCTGCCTTCGGCTCAGGTCACGATCCCAGGGTCCTGGGATGGAGCCCGCATTGGGCTGCTTCCAAAATTTGGCTACTGTATAGTAATCCTTTCCAATTGTAATATTGTAATATTCAATATCCTGTTCTTTCAATTCTTTGTACTTCATCTTGATGATGTGGGAATTATTCATCTTCTAACTAGCTAAATGACCTGGTAAATTGTCTGGATATGTTTCCTTCCCTCTAAAACGGGACCTTATTAAACTAGGAGATGACCTCATACCAGCTCTTCTTTACCTCACAATGAAAAAAAAAAAATGAAATGAACACAAGTGAAATTATAATGAATGATGGTAAAAGTTGGCATCTAAGTTAAAAATATTCTGCAGAATATCCATTATTTTCAAACTAATTACTTTTATAGAAAACGTTATCAAAGTAAGTATATACTTTTTCTCTAATTTATGGTTGAGACTAATGGTAAATAAGAGGAATAAAATTAAATGAGGAACAAGTTGGTTATAGCCATTTACCCCCATTTACAACAGGACAAATCAAAACCTCTCATTGATAATTCACATATATATGATTCTTATATTTTTATATATGATATTCATATATATAATTCAAATACACACATATACTTATAGGAGCCATTAAAACCCAATGATTATCCAAAAACCAATTAATTGGTTCTTATCCACAAAAAAAATCTATCAAAATAATTATTATTTAAGTAAATGTAATTAGATGCAAGCATACATCTTACTATTATTATTTAGTTTTGTTCTGGAAGTCAATATGATAAAAGCATGTATAGCAGGCAACCTTTAAGAGGCCCAAAATGATTTCTACCTCCTGGTATTCACACCCTTGTACAATCCCCTCCTTTTAGTATGACAGACTGTCTATACCTTGCTTTTATTATGGCAAAAGGATGTCATTCCCATGATTATGTTATATCATATAAGATTCTCCGCTGGCAGACAAGAGCTATCTTCCTGCTGGTCTTGAAGACACAGTTATGTAGTAAGAGGCCATTTGGCTGCCAAAGGAACTGTGGATGACCTGTGGGAGCTGACAGGAGCTCCCAGTCAACAGCCAGCAAGAAAATAAGGATCTCGGTCCTACAACTGCAAAGAAATGACTCTTCCATCAACCAGAATGAACTTGGATTGCTCCCCAGTTAAGCCTCCAGATTAGAACACAGCCTGGATGACACCCTGATTACAGCCCCATAAGAAACTGAGCAGAGGATCAGATGAGCCACACATACACTCCCGACCTATAAAACTGTGAGATAATAAATGGATTTTTTAAGCTACTAAGTTTGGAGAAACTTGTTATGCAGAGACAGAAAACAAATACATGGATACCTGTCCCAGTCAAGCTTTGAGAAGACTGTAGTCCTAGTCAAGATCCTGGGTACCTTGATTGCACTCTCTAAGCAATCCTATGTTAGACACACCCCAGCTAAGCTGAAGCCAGATTCTTTTTTTTTTTTTTTTAAGATTTTATTTATTTGTCAGAGAAAGAGAGAGCGCACGTGTGCACAAAAGCAGGGGGAGCGGCAGGCAGAGGGAGAAGGAGGCTCCCCGCTGAGCAGGGAGCCCGATGTGGGGCTCAATCCCAGGACCCCGGGATCATGACCTGAGCCAAAGGCAGACGCTTAACTGACTGAGCCACCCAGGCGTCCTGCTGAAGCCAGATTCTTAACAGAAATGATGATACAGTAATTTTTTGTTGTTTTAAGTTTTAGGGTATTGTTACATAGCAGTGGATAACTAGTACAGCTTGAAACAGACAAGAATACAAATACTGAAAAGAAAGAGGGATGATAATCCTAGAAAATGAGAATCGAATTAAAAAATTATCAAGATTAATAAACTGGGTAGATTCAAGATCTATACAGAAGAATGTATTTCCAAAGTACTTATAATATGAATGGGATTCAACTCCTAATATTATCAAAAATTAAAATAGCCAAGAATGTATCAGCCCTAAATGAATCAAACTGCACATTTTTACTGAGTAAGAGAAAGAGCTTGAATAAAAAAGCAATCTCAACATTGTGAAGAGGTCAATTCTGCCTAAATTTATTCATAGGTTCATTTGACTCTAATCAAAATAAAGGAATATCTTATGAACATGATGAGATAATATAATTATTTTCTGTAAGAATGAAGCAAGATTAAGACAGATTTTATTTTATTTTTTTTAAAGATTTTATTTATTTATTTGAGAGAGAGAGAATGAGAGATAGAGAGCACGAGAGGGAAGAGGGTCAGAGGGAGAAGCAGACTCCCCGCTCAGCAGGGAGCCCGATGTGGGACTCGATCCTGGGACTCCAGGATCATGACCTGAGCCGAAGGCAGTCGCTCAACCAACCGCTCAACCAACTGCTCAACCACCCAGGCGCCCTAAGACAAATTTTAAACAGAAGGATTTTTTTAAAAAGATTTTATTTATTTATTTGAGAGAGAGAGAGAGAGAGAGAGCACCTGAGAGGGGGGAGGGTCAGAGGGAGCAGACTCCCCACGGAGCAGGGAGCCTGATGCGGGACTCGATCCCGGGACTCCAGGATCATGACCTGAGCCAAAGGCAGTCGCTTAACCAACTGAGCCACCCAGAGGCCCCTAAACAGAGGGATTAATGAGAACTATCCTTATCCAACATTAAAATATAATATAAAGGAATAATCACTCAAATGTTATTAGTTGTTGTGTCCCAGACAATATCCTTACTGTTTCATATACAGATTGTTACCTTCAATCTAATGACAATCCAACAAGTAGAGATACTATCATTAAACACATTTTATAGATGAAAAACCTAAGGCACAGGTCACAAAGCTAGTGAATATATTAGGGAGACATAGTGTGGTATCAGAGCCAAAAGAGATTGACAGGTACAATCAGAAAGAACCAAGTAGTTTCAAGCCTGAGTAAAAAATTGGGAAAAGATCAAAGAGATACCACATGCCAACAGGGATGGGAAGATTTACCCCATAAATTATATGACTTTAGCTGTTTCAATCTTCAACCACAGACTGTCCTCTCTATCCTCATTGTCACACACAAGACATAGGAAACCGCTTTCACCCTAACCCGCTGGCATGTTATGGGCAATGTTCAGAGCTGACAAGGGTAAAGGAACACTCTTGTGCAAGAATGAAATAGAAGAACCTAGAGGAAAACAGCCTTACAAATTTTAAATGGGCATTTCTTTTCCCTGATCTTCAACATACCAGTAAAATGACCCAAGTATATTAAAAGAAGGTCAAATATACAGAGATTACAAATGTGCCCAAGAGGGGCACCTGGGTGGCTCAGATGGTTAAGCGTCTGCGTTCGCTCAGGTCATGATCCCGGGGGTCCTGGGATCGAGTCCCGCATCGGGCTCCCTGCTTGGCGGGGAGCCTGCTTCTCCCTCTGCCTCTCTCTCTCTGACTCTCATGAATAAATTAAAAAAGAAAAAACAAAAAACAAATGTGCCCATAAGCCTAAGAAAAGATACTGAACTTGTGAAGAATGATCAATGAAATGCAGTTAAAACAACTTTATACCTATCAGACTGGTCAAGACTGGAGACACCATGTCTAGTTACTTGTACCATCATAAGAGTCCTTCACTCTATCTCTATCTCTCCTTTCTCCCCTAATTCATTAGCCCCTAGTTGGTCTTCCTACTTTCCCTCTTGCCCAGGATGCTTACTTAAATACACAATCTGACGACTCCCTTGCTCTCATGGCTTTTATATTGATACCCCCAAATTCTATTTTTTTGTAAGGTTATATTTATTTATTTGACGAGAAAGACACAGTGAGAGAGGGAACACAAGCGGGGGGAGTGGGAGAGGGAGAAGCAGGCTTCCTGCTGAGCAGTAACTCTCCCTTAAGAGATACAAACTTGTACCATGAAGAAAATGGCATTTCATCAATCTCTTACTCATCTTGTAACGACAAGTTTATTGCACATTAGTATTGGGCCTAGTTTCCCAGCCCTAACAGATACCTAAGAGTAGATTTAACAGAGCAGAAGTATTTGAGATAGCATCTTTAACTGTACGAAAAATACAAACCTGAAAACCCCAAGCCCCTGCCGTGCATGGCTCTGGAGTGCTGAAAAGCATTTTGTCTCAGCTTTTTTAAGAGTTGGCTCTATACAGTTCCACCCTGTATAGAAATGTAGTAGCGAAGAAAATGTGTCTCGAGTTAGGGTCAAAACAAGCAATGAGGCCTTATCAGGAAGATCCTTTATTCGTCTACACAGATAAAATTTTGCTCCAAATGTCTGTACACGTCAAATGTATCAGAGCGCTGTTTACTTGGCAGTTACGGTGTGAGGGAGCCTAGAAGCTCCACGTTAAAAATTATGCTACTGGTTATGTGAACAACAGAAGATACTCAAGTGGTAGAAATGTAGTAAAATCTAGCTTTAATCTGTTAGGCAACATTTTACCAATACCGCAAGAGGCTGTAATTTCTGTAAAAATAAGAAAGAAAGGCATACACTGAGAAGAAGAAATTCTACACTTGATTATGTTAACTGGTAGATCCAGGAGTAAGGGATATAGATTTGTCAGAGTGAAATAAACTCAGGGATTATAATAAAATTAAAACTGAACTGCAGAAGGAGCCAAACACAGAGCTGGGGAATCCATTTGTAAATACAACTGGCAAATGATCAGTTCTGGTTTGTTACAGAAGACACGAAACATCAGTGCACCTGGTTAATTAGTTCTTTTTACAAGAAATATGCAGTAAAATCAGGATTACTCACGTGATATCCCTTCGTTGATAGCAGCCCTGAAGCAGGCAGGCGATCAGGTCACTGATAAACTCTACATCATCTCTGTGAAGAGCTGCTTCTAACTCCTGAGGAGGAAGAGAGAGAGACTGAGATCAAACAGAGATTTCTTAAAATCCACCTGTCCCAGCTTCCTATCACCCACACCTTTAACATCACTCTCCAAGCCACTACAGGGTCAGTGTAGCCAAATTGCTTGCCATGGATAAACTCCCTCCCACAGTTACTGCTAGAAGAACGAGTTCAACTTTTTGTTTTTCCATGGGTTTATTTCTCCCATTGCTCCATTCCACTTTTCTGCACACCAGAAGAAACACATGTATCTCTTTTTATAAGTCAATGCTAGCTACGTAATTATCAAAGAGCTTAACTTACATAAATATGTTATAATGCCTCCTATTTTAATGGTAAGAGAATAAAGTAGCAAATACATAATTATCTATTATGTATACTTCATTCCCCTAACAGTTTTAACAGGTAAATCATCTGCAACTGTTTTAAAGAACCACTATTATTTATTGAGAAAAAGCACTGGTAGTGAGCAATATAGCTAGCAATTCTTATTTTGAGGATGCTACACCTAAGTGACTAATGATGGGAGATTGCTAGAACTGAGAATAATCTTACATCATCTAGAGAGAAGTGAGGTAATGTCTATGTTAATGGTTTAATCCTAGGTGAGATGTATTTGCTTTCCTCAGGATTCAAGCAGACAATGCCAAAGATTTAGCTTGTCTTAGCACAGTATTCTGAACAAAGCTAAGTTGAGAAGGAGCTACTGGGACAAAAAGTGACAGTGGGAAATTTTAGATCTTATTTCTCTTTTCAATCTCCCATTCTAAACCAGTATTTTCTAAGATGATGGAATCTGTTCTAAGTCATCAACTCTTAGGATACAAAGTTTGCCCGCACTGTTTCAACCAGGATACAAGCCATTTTCCAAGGGTCTACTCTGCTTATGGTTTGACTGGCTCATAAATCATATCTATAAACACAGAAAAACCAAACTTTGAAGGCTCATTATTAATGGTTCTGAAAGCATGAGATGTGCATACGAAACAATTTCTGACCTAAACACCAATTACACGGCAAGTGCATACTTAATGGAGGAGTCTGCTGCTACCATAAAAACATTAAAGTTTTTCTAATTGTAATTATGGAAAATAATTTTGTAAGTTATTTTAATGGTTCCATTTGTTATTTTACTTTTTAAAATTCCCAAGTTTGTAAGCATTCACTCTAAAACCTGTTCTAAAACAGAGGTGCCTTGACAGCCCGGTCCGTGAAGCGCCAGACTCCTGGTTTCCGCTCAGATCAGGATCTCTCGGTGTCATGAGGCGGCGGTGGGGAGATGGGCTTTGTGCTCAGCAGGGAGTTGGCTTGAGTTTCTCTCCCTCTGTCCCTCCCCCGCCCAACCTCGCATGCTCTCTAAAATAAATAAATCTTAAAAATAAATAAATAAATAAATAAATAAATAAATAAATAAATAAAACCTTCATTGGACAAAAACCTGCTAAGCATACTGACACAAATAAGCAAAATACAAACTACCCTGAGGTGGTTCACCTGAAGAGGTTCATACTGCCTTAAAAGCCCACATGAATGAAACTCAAAATTCAAAGACAAGGCTGAGGCTTGCAAACATTTGCTTGCCTTAATTACAAACTTGGGAATTATAACACATCTTAGCAATGGTTCTTATTCTTCTATTAGTTTATTAATTCCTGTTGGCAGACTTCTTTTCTAGTTAGTGATTATCCAGAAAAACAAGAAACCCTACCACCCAGAGATAACAAGGATCTGAACTATAATTAGCCAGAATTCATTAGTTCAACCAATATTTACTGGGCACCCACCCTATCTAAGATAATATAGTACTTCCTAAGTCCTGAGGAGCTTAGTTTAGTTTGGAGAGATTAAGAGTACAAAAAAAGATAGACAAACCAACTAATGAGCACTATTAGGTACAGAAAAGGTGCTATGGTGCAATGGGACTTGAGAAGAAAAGGACTCCTCCTGGCTATGGGAAGCCTAAGAGACTCATGAAGACCATGGCACCCAAGATGGGAGAATTGTGGCGGCGTGACAATGGGGGAAGAAGCAGGGCATAACCAGGTGCAGTTAACAACGGGAGCAAGGGCACCGAGAGGATAGTAGCTTCAGTTTAACAATTCTGTAGATACTACGAGGAGAGTAATGTGAGCTAAGATTGACAGCTGATATGAATACTGAGCTAATGAGTTTGGCTCTTCTTTGGAAGACAATGGAGATTCACCACAGTTATTTTTATTGAGGAGAAGCACAGTGATACTAACTTAGCTGCTGGGTGTGTAAAAGGAATTCTAGTGGTAGTGGGTGTGAGGTGGAGTTAAACACAAGCAAGAGCCTGGGAGAAAGATTCTGAAGGACTTACCCAAGGAGAGAAATTGCAGCAATGGGGAAACACGAATTCAAGATCAGACAGAAGTAAATGTGATGCAAAGCAAGGGAAAATTTGAATGGCTCATATTTTAAGCCTGGTCAGTGGGCAAGACTCCAGAGCAAACTGCAATTATAACAGAAACCGAACCCTTGAAGCACAAAGTCCCAGACCAGCTTGTTTGATAGAGGAGACAGACTATTGAATAGTAGAGCTGGAAGGTATATTACAAATCACAGTACTTCAACTCTCTCAATTTAAGGATAAATAAACTAGGCCCAGGAAGGTTAACTGACTCCTGTTGTACTCAGCAGAACAGTGCCAGGACCAAGTGAAACCCAGACAACCCCATCCAGGGCTCTTCCACAGAGTAAGCTGCTTCCTACTGGCCTATGTGCTCTAGGCTAGAAAGGCTGATGGCTTTAACAGCTCTAATAACCCACCTCCATCACTCCCAACCTCCATCACTCCCAACCAAGCCCTCAAATGCACCATTCTCCCTAAACAGAAAGAAATCCTTCCCCTCCTCCCTTCTGCCAAGCCATACTGTAGGTCCTTCCTTTACATGAAAAACTTTCATCTATAAAATCTTCCTAGCTGAGGGATGCCTGGGTGGCTCAGTCGTTAAGCATCTGCCTTCCACTCAGGTTATGATCCCAGGGTCCTGGGATCCAGTCCTATATCGGGTTCCCTGCTCAGCAGGAAGCCTGCTTCTCCCTCTGCCTGCCGTGCCCTCTGCTTCTGCTCTCTGTCTCTGACAAATCTTCCTAGCTGAGTTCCATTTTGCTGGTTCCTCCAGCAACTCCTTCAACACTCTGTATGTTCACATACTGTTACACATTCCTGCTGGAGTTCTGTCCTCCTCATCAATGTAAATTAAAGAGCACCATGTAACTCCTGATTTAAGGTGCTATGGTCAGATGCTTCCTAGTGTTTTTAAAGAACAGAAGTACCAAATTAAACTATGATAAAGGCCACATTTGAAGAGATAAGAACTGGGAAGGCTTTACCAAAGACAGTCAAAGAGACGTTTACCACAGATCTCTGTGGAAGTATGCCAAGATTCCTAGAAGCCACAGGATACACGTGGATCACTTTTATTCAGTAGTAATTTATTTAAAACATTAATTTTATAAAAGTCCTATTACAGAGCAAAGTGTAAAATCTGCATTAATTTTTACGCTGAGACAACCAAAAAAAGAAGAAAAAAATGTCACTCATATAGGAACAAGTAAAGCTCTACTATGAATTCCCTTTCTTTTGCATCTCCTGCTTCCCACCAGACATTCCCTTGTGGCTTAAGTGGAAATGCTTGACACGAGTTCTAGTTGTCCAGTTTATACCTACAATATTATCTTCTGAAGAGGCAACAATAATAAAATATAACAATATTTACCTGGCAGATGCACAGTAAGGCAGAGCATGTGAAAGTTCATGGCATGTGGAGAAAGTACCAAGGACTCTCCCCAAAACGGAGACGGTGGTTAGAGAATGGAAGACAGGACAGGCCTGTTCCTTAAGGATCTTCACACTAAAGAGTGTGGATTTTACTTTCATATGCAATCAGGTCTGGAGAAGGAGAGTGAAATGATCAGATCTCGGTCTCAAAAAAATGACTGGGAGGGTACCACAGGTGGGGACCACAGGGGCTGTGTCAACATCACCTGGAAGCTTGCACCTCAGGTGCCAAGACAGACTTACTGACACCAGAATCTGCATTTTAACAAGAGCCCCATTATTCATATGCATATATAGCTGGGAGGTGCTATTCTGGAAGATAAAAGGTCAGAGTCTGAGGTAAATAAAACAGCAGCTGTGGGAAGAAAGAAGGGGAGGATATGAGAACATGTGGAAAATGATTAAGTGCTGGTTTAATGAACAAAAGACAGAAATATAATTACCAAAAGAAATGAAATGCCATAGACCTAAAATGCTCTAAAACATATAAGAAACGTCAAAAATGAATTTCTGACATAAGGATGGAATTAAATCCTTATATTGTAACCCCAAACATACTCAAATGATTTATCTCAAGAACAGCTAAAACCCCGTTTATCTAAAAACCCTAGCATTAATGTATGATCATAATCATATCATGCAGATAAAATGTGGTTATCAGTATCTATGGAATTTACAGTTCCTGCCTCAAGCTCTGAAACCCGTTGAAAGGACTGAAGAATTAAATGTAATTCAGATATCCAGGTAAACCACTAAATAAACTACTCTAAATACCAGATTAGTAGTCACTGGTGGGAAGAGTGGGTCATTTGGCCCTTAGAGAAGAATGTCATTTCTGGAAATAAATCTATTTAGAATGTGAGGACATATCATGATTAAAGTGTTCTCCAAACAATATCAACTGCCAACATCCTTTTATTACTGCTCCCAGAGAGTCATCAGGTAGAATTACAGACAAATTAGAGTAAAGCAAATCGTTCAGGACAAAATAAACACAGAGTGGTATGGCCAAAAGATAAGATGTCCTTAAACCCACATTCTACTTACGTTAGATTATGAATTTTCAAGTTTGAAATTACTAACATCTTGTTAACCTGTGGCAGTTAGCAGAAATCAAAATTAGTAAGTCAATTTACAATTAGTAAGTGTAAGAACTGTTTATCTTAAGATACATGCCCAATAGTTGTATAGATTTGTATAACAAATCTGTATTTTCTTCAATAAATCTAAGGTAAGTTTTTATTCCCTATCTGCATTTTTAAGAAAAAATTCCCATAGGTGTTGGGAGGCAAAAGACTGGATGGGAGAGCAATATCGATACTGATGATGTTCTAATTGTAATGGATGCTATTTTCACAGATGGTATCACTTATAAATGCATAAAGCAAAACACTCATAGACTAATGACGAGAATGTCTCATGAACCAAAAACAATGATTAATAAAATCCGTGAATCTGAAATTTAAAAAAGAAAAAGGAAAGACAAAATTGTTTCACTATATTTTCTGTCTGCCTCAGTAACCAGGCTTCATTGGTGATTCAACCATAGTTTTCTTAACATTATCAGCAGAAACTCGGGACCTAATTCGATAAAAAAAAAATATTAAATACTCTTGTTCAATACTCAACTGTGATGGACAGGCTAAAGAGGACTGGTAAAAAACTTCTCCCCAGTGAACCTAGGTTTGCTTTTCCTAGCACAACCATGATCTAATGAGTTAGCAACTGGGGAAAGTGGTTACATAGAAAGAGAATATCAGAGATGTTGGATCAGCTCTTTCAAGGAGAATTGAGCAGGCTTGAATTATGCCTCAAATGAGACAAGTATTGAAAAGAACTCTGTTATTTCCAAATAAAATCCAACCTCGCCTTTGTCTACCATTTTACCCATGGAATATAGTAAACTCGTAAATCAGTAAGAAAATGGGCCTCAAAATATAAAATTGCTTTTCAAATGTATTTCTATGACATTATGCTTCATAAATCAGCAGCTATCTAGATAACCTACCAAAAAATATGCAGGGCCATGGTAACTTGTAAGGTGACAAAGTTATCAGTAAACTTTTCCCGTCTAGCTCAGCAGAACTTAATGCAGAATTGGTAAAGATTAGAATGAAGACTAGGTGATAAACCCCTTGGAGAGCAAAGCTCTCCCCACCACCTCCCCTTTAGTTACTGTTAACCCCAGCAGTCGGTACCAAATGGATAAACTAAGGCACACTAATATAGGCCTGTTTTCACCCCATGGTGGAATAAGATTTTGTTTAAGATTTTATTTATTTATTTGACAGAGAGACAGCGAGAGAGGGAACATAAGCAGGGGGAGTGGGAGAGCGAGAAGCAGGCCTCCCGGCAAGCAGAGAGCCCAACGTGGGGGCCCAATCCCAGGACCTGGGGACCACGACCTGAGCCAAAGGCAGAAGCCCAACGACTGAGCCACCCAGGCGCCCTGGTGAAATGAAGATCAAGAATGTTATAGAAAAACAGCAAAAAGAAAGGTAACAGGAAAGCAATTTTAATCCTGCTGAACAGAAGAACTGGATTATCAGTTAAAGAATTTTCACTTTAATGGGTATAGTTTCACATTTGCAGGAAGAAAAAGTTCTGGAGCTCTGTTTCACAACAGTGTGAATATACTTAACACTACTGAATTGTGCACTTAAAAATGGTTAAGATGACGAATTTTATATTTTCTTACAACAGTTTAGGAAAAAATTGTCCCATTAAAAGTACCTACCACCAAGGATTTTGTAATGATTATATGCGGCAATGCTTATAAAAGCCTGTAGAGTCTGGTGCAAAGTAAATATTCTATAACATGCTAATAGTGCAATTGTTTCATCTTCCTTACAATGAAAGTATGTGGAAAAAAGCAAAGACCGAAGAGATAGAAAGTGGCCTTTTCAAAATTCAGAGGTTTCTGAACAACAGAAATTAAAATCCTTTTAATACATGGCCTACCGTGTTCATAAGCCAATAAAAGCCAACAGTTCTCCAAGAAACTATTTGGAAACCCAGGTTATTCAAAGCTTTACTACTTAGGCCTTCAAACCCAGAGCTTAGAGTAAGTCTTAGAAGTAAGGCACTAAGGAATACCCTTCTAAAATCCCCCCTCCCTGCCCCACCCCCGCACTTTCTCTCCACCCCTTTTGTTTTTCCTTTTCACTGTGGGCACTGAGCTGTGAGCACAGAAATCTGAACTTTGCCAAGATGCTCTGGGACAGAAGAGGAAAGGGTGGGTGGGGTGGGGGTGGGGAGCAGAAAACTCGGCAAATCAGCATAGAGAAGGGAGACCCAGTCCTACCGCTCTGCCGTAGCTTCAGAGAGTAGCTGGAGGGAGTAACAGGATTTGTCCTCTTTGCAGCTGGCGTCACAGCTCATTAGGGACAAATCTGTTTAACATCCTTCCACCTCCTCCACCCTCAAGAACAGGCAGTGGCTGCTCGGAAAAGAACTCAGGACTGAGCTAGGGGAACAGCTCCAAACTCTGATTGGCAATGAGAGAGAAATAGGGCCTTTAGCATGGTCGTCGTGGAAAAACGTTTATTTACAATTCTTTACTTTAAAAAATCCCACCTGCCTAATAAACAAAGATAATTTACAGACTGGAGACAGTCAAATGACACAGAATGAATATTACTAATTCCTTTAATGTATAACAACCACCTACTTAACACCTTTTCTTAAATAACATTTGAGGTAGCTTTTTATTGTTGACATGCTTCTAATCTCCAGAAATTTTCTTTAATCTTTTGCTAAAAAAAGGTGGTATAGAGAGACAAACTTTCTTTCCTTCAACTTCCAAATAAGGATCAAGATCACAGATTTGTACTACTGCCATTCAGGCATAATAATTCCTTTGAGTTTACTTTAAAGAGGGAAAAAAGGCCTCAAGATAAAAAAAATTATATATGCTGTATTTGTTTTTAGAAGGTACAAATATTCCTGATTTGCACAAGGACCAACTGCAATGTAGTGTCTCAGTAAAAGATCTGGGCTTCTCTACAGGACCCAGAACCTCGCTAACACAAAGGAGATGCAAAGCAGGCCTTCCTGAAGGACTATCCCAGCTGCTTTCCAAGAGAGAATGCCTGGAGTGTGAGCTTAGAATACATGAAGAAATAAGCACACTAGCCTCCAGAAGGCACCCCTGATTTTGGCAGCTGATGCTTTCTAACTTGGTATAAATTAATTTAATCCCAAAGGCCCGCCCCATGCCAATTTAGACTGTAAAGTATAAATCAGCTCGAGTGGGTATAATGGTGAGGGACCTGAAACTGGCTATTATAACACTTTTAGTTGGCCAAGCAATTTATCCCAGGAGTCCCCAAAGGCCAGCAGGTCTGTATTGCTGCTTTGCTGCAACCATACCATTCCTCTCAACCATCCATGAAACAGCTGTGTCACTGGCTATGCTGCTGGGCAACAGAAAGGAAACCAAAGTAGCTTCTCCCCTCAAATGACTGCTACCCTAAAATATTAGGTTAACTAGAAAATACTAATTATACCAATAAATGTGTAACCTCTAAAAGAACATGATTTTCCGAAAACACATAAATTATCAAAACTGGCTCCAGCAGCTTAAAAAGAAAAAAAAAAAAATAAGAGGCTCAGAAGTTTCATGGCTATTCTCCCACAAGAAAATGCCCATGACTGTATAAACAATTCCTGAGACTGAAAAAGCTGGAAAGCTTCTCAGTACGTTCTATGAGGCTGGAATACTGGACAAGCATAGCCATGCAGACAAGAAATCTGGAAAAGCAGGTTCTTGACGGACCACAGACAACCTCAGACATCAGGTCAAGTCGTCTAGACTTCATCACTTACGACAAGGCTTTCCAACTATGGTTTGTGTGTTCCTGAGGCTCCACAGTGTGTGGCCAGAAGACAGGAAACTATCAGTTTAAAAATGGCACAGCTTCTCGAGAGTCAGTTTTACTTTTTTGGGGGTTTGTTTGTTTGTTTTCACTGTTTTACTTGTTGCTGAGAAGGTATTTTTAACTTAAACATTTGCATGAATTTAACATGGGGACTTCATCAGAGAATTTATGTTTGGAGCTCCTTACAACTATAGCTCTAGGTCTGTGAGATTAAGCAGTCCTCATTCTCTGTCCTTAGGAACTCACTACTGGATTAGTTCAGAGTTATTTTAGGGGAGCCAATAAAGAACAGGGAATGCTTACTAACAGTAAGCATTGTTAGTAAGAGATAAGAAGTTGAGAGGATTCCTCATCTAGTCCAGGGAAGAAGTGATGGGGCCAATACTAGAAAGATGACAGGGCAAATGCACAGGAGGAGGTGACGGGAGAGGAGTTCAGAAACAGAGTCAGTAAGATTTTGCAACTAATTGTATGTGGCTAAAAAAAGGACAAAGAAATTTTAGGTAACAAGTTCTAATCTACCCCCACCCCTGGAAAAATATTATGGTATTTTAACCGACTGAGCCACCCAGGTATCCCAAAATATTATGGTATTTTAAATTGGTAAACAGAATTAAGGACAATAAAGGTTGAAAAGTGAATGGAGGATGGGGGCAGTGGGAAGAAACAACAAAGACTTAATATTCAAAATAAGGTCCTAGAAGCTTTAAAGTGGGAAATGATTTTGTAATGTCCAAAATCCTGTTGTTCATATTGACTGTATACTAGCCACCTATCTGAGAGTGGCAAAAACGTACATACACAGAAAAATTTTTAACTTGTGTTATAACCTGTGTGCAGGGAGGTAGGGGTCCCTCTGAATCAATTCAATCAGTTCAACATAGTATGGACATGTGACAGTAGGATGACACACAGTGGAAAGGCATCCATACCATCCTTGACATACTATGTGTCAGGCTCTGTGTTAAGTGCTGGGGATGCAAAGAGGAAAGTAAGAACCCTACCTTCAAGTAGCATAAAATCTAAAAGCGGGGATTGGAAGGGTGGAACAGACAAAAAATGAGTAATTTCTATTCAGTGTGATGACTGGCACAGCACAGTGCTGTGGAGATTAATTAGCAAAGACTGAAAGATGAGCAGGATGCAGCCAGTTCACACAAGGGTAGTAGGAACAGCAAGGTTCTCAGTAAAATGCAGGTTACCTCAAAGAATAAAAACTTAATAATGACCTGTGCCCAAACCCCTGGTACTGCCTAGTGCCTCCACAGAGTAAGTGGTCACAGAACGTTCACAGAAATAACTGAAAGAAATTAGCTGCTGGGAACAACTAGTCTAAAAGATGAATGTGTGTGGGACACCTGGGTGGCTCAGTTGGTTAAGCATCTGCCTTCAGCTCAGGTCATGATCCCAGGGTCCTGAGATCAAGTCCATATCGGGCTCCTGCGTCTGCCAGCTGCTATCGTGCTCTCTCTGACAAATATATAAATAAAATCTTAAAAAAATGATAAAAAATAAAAGATGAATGTGTGATTGAAGAGTTTCAGAAACGCCTGAAATCCAATCAAGAAATCTGGAAAGGCAAGACAAAACTAGGAGTGACCAGGGTGTGATTAAAACTAAGAAAATAGAATTGAAATCTTGTTGGGGAAAAAAAGGGGGATGTTACAACCAAAAGGGGATATGCTATCTATAATGGGAAAAATGTCCCAAGGTAAAGAATTTGGCGGTGTTTATTCAGCCCAATCCTGAGGGAGAGACACTGATGATACTTGGTTGTGGGGCAGGAATATTTCATCAGGAATCTAAGAAATTATTCCCTCAAGACTAATTCATTCTCTTCTGATTCTCACCTCCTTGATTAGCAATAGCAAGTGGGTCTCGGTATCAGGAAGGTGGTGTGTGTTCAATGGCAGGTGTGAATATAATGACCCATGGTAAGATACCTATAGAATTTTAAATAAAAAACAAAATGCCGTCTGTGACTCTGGACCTACTGAAATTGTTAAGTATTTGAACCTACAAAACTGAGGATCAGAACTGGTCATCTGAAAGCACTCACAATAGAGCAAGATATAGATTACACAGAAATGAGAGTACACAGATTATGTTTAGAAAGGGAATACCTTAGAAGCAAAATTGGAAAACAAACATGATTTTGCTGGACTAAGGCAAAGGATTTTCAGCAAAATTTTCTCATAAAAAAAAAAAGATTTATCTTGAATGTAAATACTTACACCAAGTTTCTTCTATTAAAAGACACTCACTCATTTTACTTTTGGGTAACAGAAATTAGGGAAGAGACAATAGCCTGAAACAACCTCAGTCAATGGCAGTTTTGGATACTTAAAGAGCTCAATTGATTGAATTTATTTTATAAGGAGGCAAAAAACCTTTACAACAATTCAGTAATGCTCTGGGGGTGTGATCTCAATTGCAAGTGTTAAGTGTAATTATAAAAATCACTTTAAATAGAAATACTTTAAACAGAATTAATATTCAAAATAAGGTCCTAGAAGTTTTAAAGTGGGAAATGATTATGTTTTATGTTATAATAATCATGAGCAACCACAGAGCAACTGAAAAACCAAACTATCCTACTATTAAATGAATACCTAATTGTAACTTGGGATAAAATTTTCAGAAAACACATCAACAGCTGATTCAGACACATAAGAAGCAAGGCTAAAAATTGTACTTTCAAGTTCTTCAAAGTGGTTCTTAGTTGTTTTTTTTTTTTTAAGATCTTATTATTTATTATCCCAATGAGCAGGGAGCCTGCCTTGGAGCTTGATCCCAGGACCCTGAGATCATGATCTGAGCAGAAGGAAGACACTTAACCGACTAAGCTACCCAGGTGCCCCTCAAAAGTGGTTCTAATGATAATGAAGTAATTACTTCTAAATTTAAAAATTCAAATGTTAATGTAAAATTTTCCAAATTTTCCAAATAGAACTTTGACTATTTCACTGCTGTTATTAAAAGTTTTATACAATATGGTAAGTCAATACTCCAAAAGTTTCATTGAATCATCTCATTGGGAAATGGGGTATTGCCTAAGTTGAAACACCTTTGGCAACTTATATATGTTAACACTACTATGAAAGTGACCGAACCAGAATCATAACTCACGCTCTTTCCCTCCAACTGTATTAAAGGGAATCATACCTCTTATAAAGGAAGAGACCATAAAAGTCTGGAAAGGGGAACAGGCATGGAAAATATTTTACAATGACCCTATTTTCTTCTAAAACATTGTCTAACTGGTTCATTATATTACTTATTTGACTTCTACACACGTAAGAATCACTCTACATCCCACCCTGTTACCCACCTCCCAACCAATATCCCATTACAACCAAATATGAATACATAACTTTTTGGACCCCAATCCAGAAGGCATCTTTATAACTTCCAGACCTATCCTCCTCATCCTCCACATAAGACAACATAAGAATTGTTGTCTTGTAAGTGATCAAGTTGAGTAATAAAACAAACAATCCAATGTTTTCCAATTAGGTTTTATCAACATCTGTAGTGGGAAATGTCAACTTTATGGCAGGAGGCAGGAAAGAGTTGAAAGGTAAAAGGAAAAAACTGGTAAGCATCCTTGAGTATTAGGTAGAAGACTTTGGATTTCATTAAAGAATTTGATACAATTTGGAGTATAGAGGAATAATATAGGTAGATTATGGATATAAAAAGGAAAAGGACAAAAACCAAGAAACAGGATTACCAAGTGGCTCTAACAAAAATATCAGATACATTGTAGAATATTACAAAATGCTGACAGCATTTATATGGATAAGAAATTGGTATCTCCAGGACAGACGAGGACATTAAAAAAACGGAGTAAGGGCTGCCTGGGTGGTTCAGTCATTAGGCAACTGCCTTTGGCTCAGGTCATGGTCCCAGGGTCCTGGGATCGAGCCCCGCATCGGGCTCCCTGCTCAGTGGGAAGCCTGCTTCTCCCTCTCCCAGTCCCCCTGCTTCTGTTCCCTCTCTCGCTCTGTCAAATAAATAAATGGAATATTTTTAAAAAATAAATAAATAAAAAACAGAGTAAGACAAAAAACTATTGGGAAGCACTGGTTCATACACTGACATAAGACTTTTACTATTCCTCAAAAGTGTAATGAGCCTAAAATACTTGTGGTCACTGCCAAAATTAACTAAAATTGGGCCACGGTAAAAAGGAGTCACAGAGCAAAGATATTCTCCGTCAAACCTCTACTTTTCAAGTATATTGTAGCAGAGAGTTAACCAAGTGCATGCAGTACATTCACTTCTCTGACAACTTAAGACTTGGAAATTTTAAGAGATGCCTAGGTGGCTCAGTCAGATAAGCGTCCATCTCTTGACTTCAGCTCAGGTTGTCATGTCAGGGTTGTGAAACTGAGCCCCAAAAATCTCTGTGCAAAATATTATCGCCAACATTAGAGGTGCAAACAAATCTTCATTCCCAGCATTCTACTGTAACCAATTCAAATCTAATGAACGGATTCTCAGTCCTCGTCATAATGGATCTAAAAGCAGCATTTAAATTAATTGATTATTTCCTCCATCTTATTAAAACTTTTGCCTCTTGTCTTCAAAACACTCACCTCACTGGTATTCCTTTTCATTCTTTGTTGCTGATTTCCCCCCTTTCTAGTCGGACTCTAAATGTTGGTGAACAACTCTGGGGCTCAGTCTGTGAAGCTCCTCTCTTCACTATCGTCTTGTCCTACACCTGCTGCCTTCATGAGCTCATCCAGCCAGGACTTTAAATACCACCCATTATGCTAATCACTCTCTCTCATTTGTACCTCCATTCCTCTTTCCTCAGAATTTCCAAATCAGCTTATCCAACTGGGTACCTGTACCTAATGTCACCACTAAGAGTCAAATAGCCATAACAAACTTAATATAAAAACTGAATTTTTGACTTCACCTCCTTTAAATCTGCTTCTACTCCGACATTCCCAACCTCCGTAAATGGAGTCTTCTAGTTGTTCCGGCAAGAAACTCTGTCATCCTTGACTCTTCTCTTTTTCTCCCATTTCACATCCAATTCATTAACAATTTTGTTGACTCTACCTTCAACTCAGATTTAGAAACTGTGCTCTCTTCTCACTACCTTCTCCACTACCCTCCCTCTAAGCATCAAGTATTTAATAGCCCACAAGCTCATCTACCAGCTTCTTTCCTTATGTGTTCATATTAATAGCCAGTGAGCCTACTAAACTTGGATCAGAACATGTCACTTCTGTGCAAAAGCCTTCTTCAGAATAAAATCCAAAGTTTATATTACAGCCTTCACGACGTTCCCTAGTAATACCTTCCTCCTGACCCTCTATGAGTTCTTACTGCTCCCATTCTTGCTCACTCCCCTCAGCATACCTACCAGCCTCTTTCCTGTTCTCACAGATCCTCAGAATTCTGCCTCAGGCCTTTGCGCTTGCTCTTCCTCTGACTGTAAGACCACTACCCCTAGTATCTGCATGGCTTGCCCTCTGAGTTCCTGCACATCCTCAGCATTCTCTAGTCCATTTTTTATGCTTTATTTTTCTAATTCACTTATCACCTATTATATGCATTTATTTTCTTTCTTCCACTGTTACTATGTAAGTCCCTTGAGGAACTTTGTGCCCATTTCCCCAAAATTGTTACCTGCCCACAATACTTAGAAATATTTTTTGAAAGAGAAGTTAGCCAGTATCCACAAGCCAAGATCCTAAACTTATGGCTATAAAACTCAGTAAAAGAAGCCCTAAATCCTAGCTTTTATAAGGGATAATAATTAAAGATATGAATATTGGGAAGTATGTTATGAAAACAAAGCATCTGAAACATTTTACGATTACTCTGAAGTTTGATCTGACGTCCTTTAACAATTACCTAGATCTGTCAAAACTATTACTCCAAAAATTATCTGTAAATATTCACTAATATAGAAAATATAGATGTTGGTTTCAGGAAGAATTAACCGCACCTATGGATTTAAAACAAGCTATAGCGAAGCACTTCTTGGGGTCTAAGCAGTGTTGGACAGCAGAAGATGAGTAAGAACTTTAAGTATTTGTAATTCCATGTATTCCTCTCCGTCCCCACTGCCACTGCTCTAATATAGACAGTAGTAGTCTCCCACTTCCAACATAGACTGATCTACCATGCTGCCATATTATCTTTGCTGCAATTACTGTCATATCCCTTGTTTAGAAGCCTCCAAGGACTCCCCACAATTCACCAAATTGAGCATGCATTCAAACTCCTAAGCTTATCATTCAAAACCATTCTGAAAGGACCTCAATAATATACGTTTTCTTTTTAAAAGACTGTTTATTTATTTGAGAGAGCGCACGCAAGCGAGCATGCACAGAGGGAGAGTGAGAGGGAGAAGCAGACTCCCTGCTGAGCAGGGAGCCTGCTGTGGGGCTCGATCTTAGGACCCTGGGATCATGACCTGAGCCGAAGGCATACGCTTAACCCACAGAGCCACCCAGGCGTCCCAATATACCTTTCAGTATTCTCCCATTAAGCTAGATACCTTGTGGAGAACTAGTTAAGGGTTTCAGAACACTTCTTACTTACCAGATGTATCTAGAAGTTACTTGAAAGGTGTATTAAGAAACAGTCCTGTTTCAGGCAGTTAAGCCTGGGTGGCTCAGTCGGTTAAGCGTCTGCCTTTGGCTCAGGTCATGATCCCAGGGTCCTGGGATCGAGCCCCACATCAGACTCCATGCTCCACGGGAAGCCTGCTTCTCCCTCTCCCTCTGCCCCTGCTTGTGTTCCCTCTCTCGCTGTGTGTCTCTCTGTCAAATAAATAAATAAAATCTTTAAAAAAAATAAAATAAAAGACAAGGCTAACGTCAGGAAGTTATCTGGCAAGATAAGTTGCTTTGGAAGAAAATAAACTCTGAACCAACATAGAAAAGTTTTCTTCACTCACGCAGGATTAACTAAGACCTGCATAAACACAATTTTCTGCTTCTGCATATAAGTAACAAGGGGTACAGCTCAGCAGCTCAGTTACTGGAACCACTGGGGAAAACCCATCATGGTAATAGGTGTTTCTCTGATGTTGGGAATTAGGGAAGCAAGAAACAGTTCTCCAGAATGTGGCAAAAGGCCAGCTAAAACTAAACTAACCTGTCAACCAGATCCTGCTAGTTTCTGTGGAGATGAAAGAATGCTAACACCAGAAGAGACCTAGAAATGATGACATCCTAGGCAGGAATATTTGGTGCAAATGTGAGAGGCTTTTTCCCCAAAATGAAGTTAGGGTTTGTGGGAGAGAAACATGGGATGTGAAATATAGGTGTAGCAATGCAGACAGTGTTTAAGACAGGCCAGAGATTAAGATACTAGAAGTGACGGGCCTATGACTAGAGACAAGAGACGCTCCATAAAATCTAAGACTGTCTCCCTCCAGACTTGTCAATCTAAAGCTTTAAACTTAAATGAAAGGGGGCAAAAACTCACTGGGCAAGAAACCGAACCCCCAAAATCAAAATACCTGATTGGGGAATACATGAATCATGCATGAACAACCTTCACTCCCTCTCAAGGGTCCAAAATGAGAGAAGAAGAAACATCAGAGAAGACTCTTTAAGTTACAAGTGTAAACAGGTCAGTGTTATAAATGAGGTGCTACTGAGGACACTAGATTGCCTTCTGTGCTGGAGGAAGTGGGAATGTCTAAAACATAAATGACTGACCTAAGTGACTTTGGAAATGAGTGGGATCTGTAAGATTAAAAGGCAAAAGACACTCAAAAAAAGCACTGTATTCCAGATGATAAAGCTGTTCCCCATGAGGATATGGGTTAACAATTCTTACACTGCTACATATGTATACTGGAATTGAACAATTAAACAAATGAATGGCAAATGGTGGGAGCCAGGTTTCTCATTGTTGGAGTGGGAATTTACAGATAAACAAGGGCAAGAGGCCAGAATGATCCCTGGAGTAATGGCTTAGGGTTGGAGACTTCACTGTGAACTTAATGTTTAGTCTTACTATAGAGATGGCTACATACAGAAATGTTTATACTATATATATATATATATATGCATGCTGGTATACCCACATTGATCTCCTTGCTCTGTCAGCTGTGAGGGCCCAGAGCAAAAATAACCCAGTAGCAAAGAGCGTATCTAGCACCCAAATCTTGATTTCTAACACCATTCTCCAACAAAAGAAATGAGAGGTTTTAGGACTGGGGTAGGAAATACAATGAGCCTGGCACATCTTTTAGTGTCTGAAAGTAATGAAGTACTCTAATCCAAAACTAAACCCAAACCACCCCAGCCAACGAAAAGAGCTTCCAGTGGCCATGGCCAGAACAATTTCAACAGCAAATCATTGGCTCATAGAAGTATAAAAATACATAAAATATATAAAAGTATAAAACAAAATATTTAGGGATTGAAACTGATACAAACTTTAAAAATAATAAATGAACCAAATAAAAACCTGTATTGCTAGGGTATAATCTGTTATTTAGGGATTCAAACTGATATAAGCTTTAAAAATAATAAATGAACCAAATGAAAACCTGTATTGCTAGGATATAATCTGTGGTTTGAGTATAACATGAAGGAGGAAAAGTTATTCCCTTCTTTCCCCACTTGAGTATTCGAGAGGGCTGAACTAGAAAAGAGAAATGAGCAGAGTATTACGGGTAGGGTGAGAACACAGCTTATAGAAACTAAGGAGCAGTTGTTGGCAAGGTATGGGATACTGGTTATACAGCATGCAGACTACCCTATAGGTAAGAACAATCTGGGGCAAAAGAGGGAGTGATTTACCCGTGAACTAGTCCATGGAACTTCCTTGTATTAAACATGGAAATTATAAAGACATTGGGTCCTAGTGACAGAGGGTTTTCTTTGTTTGGGGGAAATCGGTTTCCTGTTTGGTTTGTATTTGTGCTCCCAGGTAAATATAGCCTGAGAAAACAACTGAATAGCACACACTAAGTTGTTATTAGTGTAAATACAGGTGACCCTTCATAAAGGCAACTTCAACAAATGTACATGCTCTGCTTAAGTTATTCAAAGTGTGAGATGCTTCTCAAGAATTTGCTTCAAGAAAAGAGTTCTTTAGATTGTGTATTTGGAAAACCCACGCCAGAAGTTAGGTTTCCTACACTGAAGACTTTTGAAGTGTGGAGGGTGCACTTTAGTCATGAAGATTATTTAGAGACTGGAAAGTCACCACCAAGAGGCAGCTGTAGGAACTCCCCTTTACTTGCTACACTGGATGCTGCTCGATTAAGGAGTTGTTTAATTAAGCCAATTAGATGTTAACAAAAAAGGGGGGAGGGGGAGAGGCAGCTATAATTTTTTTCGTTTTTAAGTAGGCTCCACATGCAGTGTGAAGCCCAACACCGGGCTCAAACTCATGACCCTGAGTTCAAGACCTGAGCCTAAATCAAGAGTTGGACATTTAACTGACTGAGCCACCCAGGCGCTCCAGCAACTATAATTATGATTGTATGCAGTTTCCTTTTTTCACCCTGGGGATTTTCAGGGGTCTAGGTTATACCACACTGCTGGATCTTACCAAAATTGGCAATATCCAATGGAAAACTGAAATGAAAAATATACTTTTTAGAATCTGTGCTTAATTAAAACAATATCATCAGACCACACTCCTTAGTGTAGGAAAACATGTTCCTTTTTTTAAAAGCAATTTTTATATTATTTTTATAAAGATTATTTATTTGAGAGAGAGCCCACACAAGCAGGGGGGAGGGGCAAAGGGAGAAGCAGACTCCCCACTGAGCAGGGAGCCTGACACGGACGGGCTCCATCCCAGGACTCCGAGATCATGACTTGAGCTGAAGACATAACCGACTGTGCCACCAAGGTGCCCCAAGATCAAACTAAAAATTAATAATAATTATAAATTCTAATTAAATAACTCGATCCAAAAGGGAGCAAATGGTATTACAAGGATTAAACACATAAACATGCATTATATGAACTGTTATATTACTCTTATCCCAACATTGCATTAGAAAAATTTTTGCCTATTTGTTTTTCATATGAAAAAGTACCACTTACAATCTGCTTTCCATATTGTGATAACAGCATGGGCCTCAGATATAGAAGAGTAAAAAGTTATCTATACCACAATGATATTTTTGTTAGTATTTACTGTAAGAGAAGAATTTCATTCAGCTCATATCCATATTGCTGTTAATAATAAATGGACTTCTACCCCAAGGCTAAGACGGAACAAGCTAGTTATTATTAGCTGAAGACAGTACTTGAAAGGTTATTTTCTTTTTAACATGGGATATTTCAAAAACTTTCCTAAGGAAAATAGGAATTTCTCTATACTTTTTGAGCACAAGTGCCATATTTTCTGGAACTATAAAAAAAGAAATTTGTAGTTTTCACTGTGGAACAACCAATTATTAACACAACTGACTTTAAGGGCTCCTTGCAGATCAAAACTGAATCTGCGCTTTTTTTCTTCTTCAAAGATTTTATTTATTTGACGGACACAGAAAGAGGGAACACAAGCAGCGGGAGGGGGAGAGGGAGTAGCAGGCTTCCTGCCAAGCAGGGAGCCTGATGCAGGACTTGATCCCAGGACCCTGGGATCATGACCTGGGCGGAAGGCAGATACTTAACGACTGAGCCACCCAGGCGCCCCAACCTGCGCTACTTTAAGTTTTAAATAACAAAATATTAGGATATTGAAAAAATAAAACACTTTGAAAAAAAAACAAATTGATTCCAATGAATTTAATGTTCTATATTGCCATGGTTCACCAATTAGGAGAAAGGCTGAGTAGAATTTGAAAAAAGAGGAACTAGAATGGTCAGATAATAAAGTATATTATAAAGCAATAAAGGTGTAATAAAAAAAGTATCACATTGGCATTAGATAAAATAGAAGAGAATGGAAAATCTAAAAGCAAATTCAGCTATATATAAGAATTTAGAATAAAAGTGGTATTTTTATCCATGGTAAACAGTAGACAATTCAATGCACTGCAATAATTGGTTAAAAATTTAGGGGGAGGGTTTTGATTTCCACCATATATCATGGGGATTAAAGAGTTAAATACTTAAAATATCAACCATGAAAACTAGAAAAAAATATGGATATCACATATATCATAAGGTAATGTAGGGAAATGCAATAAGATTGCTGAGTGATACTAGCAGCTCACCCAAATTAGTGGTGATAAATTTAAGCAAGACCAGTTAAAGTATGGTTATATATATATATTTTTGTCCAGTCACATTCAGTTTTGCAGCAAATCCAGACATATACAGAGTAAGAAGAGTTGGTTTTAACCAAGATTGCACAGAAGCGTCAGAGAAAGAAACAAAAAAAATTGTGGCATGCTGATTGTAACATGCACCCATTCCTCCCAAATTATCCCTGCCTCCTGGTACTTGAGCCCTGTACCACACTCTCCTTGAATGTGAGCAGCATCTGTCACTTGCTCCTAACCAACAAAACAAAGCAATGGTCACAAAATGACACTTCCGTGACTACATTCACATTGTTCTGTCTTGTTGAGAGACTCTCTCGCTAGCCGAGTTGGATAAAGCAAGCAGCCGTGTTGGAAGGCTCATGAGGTGAGGAACTGAGGGGCAGCCTCTGGCCAACAAAAAACTGAGGCCTTCGAGGAGCTTGGCTGGCTCAGGTGGTAGAACGTGCAACTCTTGCTCTTGGGGTTGTTAAGTTCAAGCTCCACGTTGGGCACAGAGTTAACTTAAAAAGATGAAAAATCAGTGCATGTATATCCTGGGGAGATGAAGATTCACAGAGTAAGCTGGTAATGCTGAGTTGGAGATTTTACAGTTGCTGGTAAATGACAAGGTCAAGGCTTTTTCTCATTGTGTCCTACTTAGAAGTACTAATACATATTTGTACAGCTTTCTCAGGGACTACAGACCTATTTTTTCCTGCTGACTCAGGCCTACCCAGGTTTTGGGGCTGGTGGGTCCATTTCTTAGTCCAACTGTTCATTCATGACATCCCATATGGTAAGCTCTGGCCTGGAGGATGAACGGCTAAAGTAGAAAAAAACAAGTTCGACGGAAGAGGGGAGGGCTAGGTAGGATCTAGAGCGTTACAGTGACATAACCAAGATTTAGATCAGGAGTATTAGAGCATGACTGTGAACTAAATCTGCGAGTAACAAGAGGGTATATAACAAGGAAGATATATAGAGGACCGTAACAAGAAAAGCAAGCAGTGATCACGAGGGCACCTGGGTGGCTCAGTCGGTTAAGCACCTGACTCTTGATTTTGGCTCAGGTCATGATCTCAGGGTTGTGAGACTGAGCCCTGGGTCAGGCTCTGCACTGGGCATGCAGCCTGCTTGGGATTCTCTCTCTCCCTCTCCCTTTGCCCCTCCCCCCAGCTCTCTCCCTCTCTTTAAAAAAAAAAAAAACAAAATAAAACACAAAACCCTTTGTTTAAAAAAAAAAAAAGCAGTGATGATGAATTCAAACCTTGGGAGGTTTTAAGGAGGAAGAAGGTAGAAAGGTGAGGAAGAAGGTAGAAAGGTCTGAAAGTGGCCATGAGGAGTAAGATACCAACCCCAGTTCTAGGCCCAGGGGTAAGAGGGCTGTAGTGAAAACAGCCACCACTGTGAGCTACAAGGACGCAGTGTCTTCATGAGAGAACTAGTTTCAGAACCAAAAGTGTTGGAAACATTCAAAAGAAACTAACGATACAGGAAATTTTGCTTATGACTGATGACGGTGAGCTATGGAGGGCAGCACTGTGGATGTTTTATCACTTAGGAAGGATGTAAATCAATGTACTATTTCTTCACTGAGCAAGTTATTACGGAAAAAATAGCTGAACTAAAGAGTATACTTAGTGGCATAATTGGTTTATATTCTGGTAAAAGCTCCTTATCTTGCTCTAGACAGGGGCCATGCTTTGAGTAGCATTAGTCCAGAAGATGAGGGATGGCCTAGGAGTCTTAAATTGACTGACACAAACATGAATAAAGAGTCAAACAGACCAGTTTAAATAAGCCAACTGAATAGATAACAAGAGAGTTTTGAGGAAATGATGGAAGTAGGTCTTGCCCAGGAACATGGTAGAGTTCTGGGAACTCTCTCCTTTCCTCCTCCCTATGTAGTATGAAGACAGGAAAAAAGGGAGGACTACTTATTTAGCATCCTTGGCTCTCTAAATGTCAGTAGCACTCTCTAGTTATTGTTAATACCAAACCATGTTCCCCAAGGGTAGCAGAACCATATGCTCTTGAGAACTACTACCCTAGGCCCCAAGGGTGTGGGGTTCATCTTTCTTCTGCATTTAAGGATATATAGATGAGGCAAAAATTTAAATATCAACAGAAAAGATCACCTTTAGGATGGAGATATTATAGGACTATAAATAACAAGGAAAAGGGATAATATAACTAATTTATTAAAGATAAATGGATAACATAGGGCTACAAGATACAACTTTTTTTTTTTTTAAGATTTTATTTATTTATTTGAGAGAGAGAGAGATGAGCAGGCAGAGGGGTAGGGAGAAGCGGGCTCCCCGCTGAGCAGGGAGCCTGATGCAAGCTCAATCCCAGGACCCTGAGATCATGACCTGAGCCGAAGGCAGATGCTAAACCGACTGAGCCCCGCAGGCACCCCAGGTTATAACTTTTTAATAACTTGTTATTTTCGGGGAGCCTAGGTGGCTCAGTCGGTTAAGCATCTGATGGCGGGTCAAGTCATGATCCCAAGCCCTACATGGTTGGGCTACCTACTCAGTGGGGAGTCTGCTTCTCCCTCTCCCTTTCCTTCTGCCCTTTCTCCCACTTGTTCTCTTTCTCAAATAAATCTTTAAAAATTTTTTTGATATTTTCCAAAATTTAAAAACTAATCATAAATCATTCTGGACCAACTATCTATTGCTGTTTAACACATTACCATAAAACCTAGTGGCTTAAAATAACAACAAACTTGAATTATCTCACAGTTTTGAGGGATCAAGAATTTGGGGCAGTTTGGTATGGACTATTCTAGCTTGTTGTCAGATGTTGGCTAGGGTTTCAGTCATTTGAAGGACTGACTGGGGCTGGGCAATCCACATTTCCAAGGGGCCTGGCAGGTTGATGCTGGGTGTTGGCTAGAGTCAGTTCCTCTTCACATGAGTCTCTCCACAAAGCGGCTTGAGCATCCTCACACTATGTAATCATCTCTTACAACACATGATCCAAGAAACCAAGGAAGAAGTCACAATATCCTTTATGTCCTAGCCTCAGAAGTCAACACACTGTCTCTTCTGCAGAATTTTACAGGTTAGATAGGTGGTCCTGATTTGGAGTGTGAGGGGACAAGGACCACTGGGGAACATCTTGGAGGCTGGCTATTATATACTTTTCTAAGCAGAAGCTATTAAAAGCCACTAATAGTAAGTCTGTCTCTCAAATCCAGCAGCAACATCAAATTTTCTGCCTCCCTGCTGAAATCACAGCTTAGCTTTGCTCAGATGGCTTGCAATAAAAGGAAAAGAAAAGGCCAATTTTTAAAAATTTCATATTAAGTTGCAGGTGTCAACACTTTTTTTTAGTTGATAAAAGTAGCCCTAGCCCCCCCAACAAAAACAGTAAAAAAAATTACACAAGTATATTACCTGTTGACCGGATTTTCAGCATTCTTATTCTTCCAACTAAAAAGAAGCTAGGAATCTCACTGAAATTCTTATTTACCTAGCAATAAGAAAACAGAAGTTGGCCTTTTCTTAAGAGTATAAATTTAAGTATAAACTTTCTATTTTTTTCCATTTAAAAAGTACTTCACACATTGGTACAAAATATCAAAAGTATAATGTTTCAATTGACAACAGTATTAGTAAACTCATACTGTGCTCTTACTGTGTGGCAAACACTAGGCTAAACTCTACATGCATTATCTCAACTTGTCTACTCTAGACATAAGATCAAAGAAAAAAAGAGATATTCACCTGAGGTAACAGTGCTAAAAGCAAAGCCAGAACTTAACAAGCCTGATGCCCGGTACCTACATGCGTGTACTTAATGTCAACCCTTTATTAGCCCAGATTAGAGAATACCAGATAGTTCTCTTAGATAGGCTCAGCTTCCACAATTCTAAGGATATAAAATTTCATGTAAACCAAAAATGTTACCAAAATTTATATTCGTATCAAGCAAATGCTTCTAAAACCAAAATATAATTCTTATGCTAGTCATCTTATTATCCTTTTTAGGAAGGAGAATGTAGAGTTGATGTATCAGGTTTTTATACAATAACCTATTCTAAATTAAACAGTATATAGTATTGCTCAAATTTTATCTAACATTCTCCTAAATGGTACCAACTCTTTTTAAGATAAACTGGCAACATTTATTAAATTTTCAAATGTACATACCACTTTCATAAATATGTTCATACATATTTTTATAATCAGCATGGAAAGACCTAAATATGCACCAAGAGCAAAGCTATGGTATATCCATACAATGTACTACAATGCACAGTATGGAGAGAGAGGGAAGATTTCTGTATTTATTTATTCATTCAATAAATATTTGTGTCTACCCCATTTCATAAATAGGAACCTGACATGGTGGCAAATGAGGAAGATTACTCTGCTTTCATAAAACGAATGAACAGCTGGGGTTTTAGACTAGAGATAGAATTTTAAGTACCTTCAGAGAATAGGGTGTTCTTAAAGCTATGAGAAAGGATGAGATCACTTAGGGAGTGAAATACAAAAGAGATCCCTCATCACACCCTTGTAAATTCTTTTAAAAACTTAAGACTTTATATCCAACTTCCTATACAGTAACCGCCTAATAAACATCTCAAACTTAATGTTTCCCAAAACAATATAGATAGCATCCATCCCACAAGTATTCTTTCCGGAGTCTTGCCCATCTCAGTAAAGGATACTTTTACCTCCATTCTTTCAGACACTCAGAACAAAATCTTTAAGTATCATCCTCAACTCTTCTCTCTCACATCCTACAACCAATCCAACAGGAATCCACTGTCTCTACCTTTAAAAGATCAAACACCTAATTGATTCTCACTACCTCTATCTACACCACCTAGTTTTCTTCTTCCTCTCCCTTTTAGGCCTGAGATTTATAAAAGGATCCCTTATACTAGAGAGGTATCCTGGTACAGGATATCCTGTATCCTTACACAGAGGATATCATTGTGGTATGAGGGATCCATTTAAATGACTACCATCACAGTCAGAATAAAATTCAAACTTATGTCCAAAATGATCTTAGAAGATTGTGGCCTTCCCACAACTTAACTCCAACTATTTCCCCTTGGCTTACATCAGGCCCACTGGACTCACTGTTAGTCCACTAACATGCCAAGCTTGCACCTGGCCTTAGGGCCTTTGTGCTTGTTTCCTTAACCCAAAACCCTCCATTTTCTCCAGACGTTTGCATTACCAACTCTCCTTCTTTCAGAACTATTCAAAAGACAGGAATGGACTGCCACACTGTTATATACATGAAGGGTAGGAACTCTATTTCATTGCTCTATCCCTACTATATATTTTTATGGAAATAATCAGGGTAACATGAGAATAACTGAAAAAAGTAAGTCTCCATGAGATCACATTTAATCTGAGACCTAAAGAATGTGAAGCAGCCAGCATTAAAAAAAGTATTAGAAAGAGCTTTCCAAGCAAATGAAACCATAGTTGAAAAGCTCTGACTTTTAACAGTCTGAGGAACTGAAGGGAATCCTGTTAGGCAGGAGTGGAGTAAGCCCAGTGAAATGCAGTTTGATGAAACAGGCAGGGGAAAGTTCATGTAGGGCCTTATAAAACTGAGACAGGAAGTCTCTATCTTCTTTGACAAGAAATGGGAAAGCTTTTAAACTGAAAAATGACAGGATCTGAATGTGTTTTAAAACTACTCAGGCTGCTGGTGGTACATGGATTAGATGGCACAAAGAAAAGCAAGGAGTTCAGTTAGAATGGAACTACAATAATCCAGTTATGGTATGATGGTTTGGACTAAAGTCATAGCAGGGCAAGGGATGAACAGAAGTGGATAGATTCCAGATTTTTTAAAAAGATTTACTTATTTGAGAGAGAGAGCTTGAGCAAGTGGTGGGGAGGGGCAGAGGGAGAGGTAGAGGGAGAGAGTGAGTCCCAAGAAGCCTGCATGATGAGCAGAGAGTCTGATGCAGGGCTCAATCTCATGACCTGAGCCAAAATCAACACAGCTTAACTGACTGTGCCACCCAGGTGACCCCAGACTCCAGATTTACGCTGACAGCAAAATCAACAGAACTATCTAGATACAAAGGTATGAGGCAAAGGAAAAGCAAGAAGCTAAAAAGACTCAGGATTTTGGTGTGGGCAAAATTTCAGTGAATAATGATGCAATTTATTATAACAGATAAAACTGGATTTTAGAGGTTGGGGAAATCAAGCTGACATAAGGTAACTGACTAGAATGAAGGAAATGTATACATACAGGTAATGGTTATATATGCACAAAGTATTTTTGGAAAGACACACATGACCAGTAGTTAATGAGGAGATCTTTTCATTGTATAGGCTTTTGTACTGTTTCAATGTTTTAAATTCATTAATGTATCACTTTTTATTAAAAACTAATCTTTTCAGCTTTGAGGTATAACTGACAGAGCTGTAAGAGATTCAAAGTGTACAATGTGATGATTTAATACACATATACACTGTGAAAGGATTTCCCTACTGACTCAACAAACACACCCATCACTGCATTTGGGGGTGAGAACATTTAAGTTCTACTCTTAGCAAATTTCAATTATAATACAGTGTTATCAACTGTAGTCACTATATTATATATCATCTCCTCAGAACTTATAACTAAAATTGTATACCCTTTTAACCTTCCCTATTCTCCCCATCTCTTAGCAGCTGCTTTTCTACTGTGTTTCTGTGAGTTCAACTCTTTTTTTTTTTTTAAAGATTCCACATGTAAGTGATACCATGCAGTATTTGTCTTTCTCTGTCTGGCTTATTTCATAATGCCCTCCAGGTTTATCCCCATTGTTCCAAATGACACGATTCTCTTCTTTTTAAAGGCTGAACTATATTCCTGTGTGGGTGGGGGGGGGGGGGGGGGGGAGAGAGGGAGAGAGAGAGGGAGAGAGACACCATTTTCTTGATCCATTCATCCACTGACAGATACTTGGGTAGTTTTCATACCTTGGCTACTGTGATAATAATGGTGCAGGAAACACGGGAGCGCAGGCATCTCTTCGAGATAATGCTTGTTTCCTCTAAATATATACTCAGAAGTGAGACTCCTAGATCACATGGTAGCTCTATTTTTAATTTCTTGAGGAATTTCTACTCTGTTTCCCATAGAGGCTGAATCAGTTTACGTTCACACCAACATTGCACCAGGGTTCTTTTCTCTACATCCTCACCAGCGTTTGTTATTCTGTCTCTTTGATAACAGCCAGCCTAACAGGGGTGAGGTGATTCCTCTGTGCTTTGCATTTACCTGATGATTAGTGATGTTGAGCATGTTTTCATGTACCATGAAAATGACATTTTTTTATGTCTTTTTGTTTTAAAAAGATTTTATTTACTTTAGAGAGAGTGAGAGCAAGAAAGAGGGAGTGTAGAGGGAGAAGCAGATTCCCCAATGAGCAGAGCACTCGACCAGGGACTTAATCCCAGGACCCTGAGATCATGACCGAAGCCGAAGGCAAACACTTAACTGACTGAGCTACCCAGGTGCCCCCCCCCCTTTAAAGATTTATTTATTTGAAAGAAAGAGTGTGCGAGCGGGGAAAGGGGCAGAGAGAGAGGCAGAAGCAGACTCCCTGCTGAACTCAGAGCCCACGCTCATGGGACTTGATCCCATGACCTTGAGATCACGACCTAAGCTGAAATCAAGAGTCGGACACCTAACCAACTGAGGCATCCCATCCATTTTTATGTCTTTGGGAAAATATCTATTCAGGTCCGTTGCCCATTTTTTTAATTACTTAGGATTTTTTGCTATTGAGTTGTACCAGTTCCTTATATTTATTTTGTATATTAACCCCTCATCAAATAACAAAGTTTGTAAATATTTTCTCCCATTCAATAGGCTGCCTTTTCATTTTGTTAATGATTTCCTTTGCTGAGCAGAGCTTTTTAGTGTGATATAGTAGTGTGATAGGAGTCCCACATGTATATTTTTGCTTTTGTTGCCTTTCCATTTGGTATTAAGTCCAAAAGAGCACTGCCAAGGCTCATGTCAAGGAGCTTACCTCTTACATTTTCTTTTAGGAGTTTCATAGCTTCAGGTATTATGTTCAAGTGTTTAATCCATTTTTGGTTGATTTTTGTGTATGGTGTAAGATTGGTGTCCAGTTTCATTCTTTTCCTTATGCCAATACAGCTTTCCCAAAATAATTTATTGAAGAGACTATCTCATCTCCTATTGTATATGCTAAGCTCCTTTGTTAAAAATAAATTAACCATGTATGTGTGGGCTTATTTCTGGGCTCTCTATCATGTTCCATGGATCTATGTGTTTATTTTTACGCCAATTCCATACTGTTTTGAATACTACAGCTTTATAATATAGTTTGAATTCAGTTAGTATGATGCCTTCAGCTTTGTTCTTCTTTCTCAAAATCGCTTTGGATATTTTGTGGTTCCATACAACTTTTAGGATTGTTTGTTCAATTCCCGTGAAAAATGTCATTGGAATTTTGTCAGGGATTGTACTAAATCTATACTTCTCTTTGGTTGTTATGGACATTTCAACAATATTAAATCCATGGGCATGGAGTATCTTCCCTTTTAATTGTGTCTTCTTCAGTTTCTTCTATTAGTATCTTATACATTCAGTGTATACATCTTTTACCTCCTTGGTTAAATTTATTCGGAAGTATCTTTTTTTCTTTTTTTGATGCTATTGTAAATGGGATTGTTTTCCTAACTTTTCTTCCTGATAATTCACTATTAATGTACAGATATGCAGGGGCACCTGGGGGTGGCTCAGTCGGTTAAGCATCTGCCTTCGGCTCAGGTCATGATCTCAGGGTCTTGGGATAAAGCCCCTTGTCAGGCTCCCTGCAGGGAGCCTGCTTCTTCCTCTCCCTCTGCCTCTTCCCTGCTGTTCATGCTCTGTCTCTCCCTCTCTCTCAAATAAATGAATAAAATCTTAAAAAAAAAAAAAGAAATGCAACTGAATTTTGTGTATTGATTTTGTACCCTGGAACTTTACTGAATTCATTTATTAGTTCTAACAGTTTTTTGGTGGAGGCCTTAGGGTTTTCTATTATTTGGTATCATGTCTGCATAGAGAGAGAATTTTACTTCTTCCTTTCCTATTTGGTTGTCTTTTCTTTTTCTTGCCTAACTGCTCAGGCTAGGATTTCTAGTACTATGTTGAATTTTTTCAAAATTGAATTTAAATATATATACATATTTTAAGACTTTACTTAAGAGGAGAGCACAAGCTGGGGGAGGCAGACTCCCCACTAAGCAGGGAGCCCCATGTGGGGCTTGCTCCCAGGGCTGTGAGATCATGACCTGAGCCAAAGGCAGAGGCTTAACAGACTGAGCTACCCAGGCTTCCCTTCAATATATTTTAAATAAAAAACTTATACCATTCTTTTCCTACAAAGAATCTAAATTGCTGGCATATACATTTAAAACTTAAGTCTATACAAATTCCATGTAAGAAAACAATAGGAAATAGGGCCACTGATAGAGCAAGTTCAAAGAATCCTGCTTCATATTGTTCTCATTTCTTAAAAGCAGACTGATGTTTCTCACACAAGTCCCGGCATGTGAAGGTACCATCAGTTAATTCATGTTCATTAACCCTGCATGGTGTTGAAGATGCAGTGCTGAGACATGATCTTTGCCTTCAAGGAACCTTGTCTAACAGCAATGTAGCTGTGCATGAATAACTGAAATGAAGTCCCACTGAAAGCAGTGTGGTTCTAGACTGGTGTGACTGACACCGTAGGCAAGGAAAACCTACCAAGACCACTGCAACTGTCCAAAGATGCTTACCTCTTGAACAAGGAAAAGATCAAATGTTAGGAAGTAAGAATGGGTTACTAACTAAATGTATGAGACTGAAAAATGGAGAACTAAGAAAAACTAAAATTTTATCTTAAGTGGATGGATGGTGGTGCCAGTTCAATCCAGGGGAAACAGGTAGAATAGTAGGTTTTAAAGTTTTAGGGAAAATGAATTCACCGGTTAAGCATGCTGAGTCTGAAGTATCTAAGAAACTAACAGGTGAGGGCACCTGTAAGGAGTACAGAGCACAGGGGAGGAGTTTGTCTTTAAGCAGTGGTCTTTTGTTACGTTTTCAAGAGATTTTACCACCCTGGGCAGAAAAGAGAACTTATTAACATTTAAATGGGTGAAAGAAAATAAATTCGAAAAGGAGAAAAGGCAGCCTGAAGTGGTGTTAGTAGAGGAAGCCAGCCAAGATGGATGAACTGAAAGTTTTACAGAGTTCAAAAGCAACTGATCTGGCATGAGGGGTCAACAGTCCTAGAAAAGAGTTGACTCAAGCTAGAGAAAGGAAGACAGCAATGGATGGGGGAAGATCAACATTAGAACTACTTAGTTCCAAAGCATAAATATATTATTAATATATTGATATATTATTAATATATTTTTAATATATTATCAATAACGCTAGCTGTCTCTTATTGAAAACCTACTATGTACAAGGCACTCGTTTGATCTTTACATTGACTATTTCAGTTAATCCTCAGGAACACTATGAGGTAGGTAACCTTATTAATTATATTTTAGAGTTGCAAAAAAAGACATTCATCAGGACAAACCAAATATTACACAACTAGTAAATGGAGAAACTGACTACTGTTTGACAACAGTTACTTTCCATTATACCACTTCCTTAAATGCATCATACACAATTATACTAATTACAATATTTAACTTAATAAGAATGAAAACAAAGTTGGATATTACATTAACTAGTTATATAAGTTGATTTTTCATACTACTACACCTCAAGTGTTTGTCTATTTATTTATTTATTTGTTTTTAAGATTTTATTTATTTGACAGAGAGAGACAGCAAGAGAGGGAACACAAGCAGGGGGAGGGGCAGAGGGAGAAGCAGGCTTCCCGCTGAGCAGGGAGCCCAATGCGGGGCTCGATCCCAGGACCCTGGGACCATGACCTGAGCCGAAAGCAGACGGTGAACGACTGAGCCACCCAGGCGCCCCTCAAGTGCTTAATTATTTGCCAAAAGTAGTCATGTCTAACCAGTTTTTTTAGTCATGAATATGTATGAATATGTACGATCTCTTGTCTTTTGGCCTGATTACATATAGCAAAAGCATAACTGATTGTGAAGTGATTTAATATGAAAAGAAAGTTTCAACCAAAATATAGATGTTTTTGCACAGCCTACTCATTTCCTAGTCTTTGAATGCCTATTTCTGCACTCTTCCCCAGGAAATAATTTATAAGAATAGTATAAATCAACTCCCTAAAATTAAAACTCTCAGAAAATAAGTTATCTACAATGCTCTTAAAGTGTTAGGATATAATTTTTTGGACGATGGATCTATATCTGTTCTCTATTTGCACACGTGGCTAATTAAACACTTGAAATGTGGCTACCGTGACTGAGGCACTAATTTTAAAATTGTATTTGATTTTAAGTAATATAAATTTACATAGCCACATGTGGCTAGTGGCTACTATATTGAACAGTGTAGCTCCGGAACAATGGTTCTCAACCTTGCCTGCGCAATAAAACCACACAGAACTTTCTAAAACCTAATGCTCAGTCATTAGCTTATTTTTTTCTTAAGGTCTCCAGAAATGAGATCCAAATAAAAATATTCTTTAAAACTTGGGTGATTTTTAAATGCGGCCAAAGTAGAAACCCACTGCTCCAGAAGTTCTCAAACTTGAGTGCACATAGAAATCACTGGGTAACTTCTTAAAATGCAGATTATGCAGTGTCTGGGTGACTCAGCTGGTTAAGTGTGCCACTTCTGATTTTGGCTCAGGTCGTGAGAGCAAGTCCCTGAGTTGGCTCCCCTGCTTAGGATTCTCTCTCTCTCTCTCTCTCAAAAAAAAAAAAAAAAAAAAAAAATCACTTTTTCAACAAGAAACCCTGACATTTTTTTCATCTTAAGTAAGGATACTTGGGTATATTTGTTGAATATTCTTTATAGTGTAGCTATCAGGTTACTGTCTGTATCATCTTCCTAGAAAGCATTGCTACTATCCTGACATTATTAATACAGTAAATTCAAGTGCCTACTGGAAGTTTTCACTAACTCTTTAATTTTGTTTAGAAGGATAACTTCTCTTTCTAGTTAAACTATTTCAGAGAGTAGTTCTAAGCAGGGTTTACAGAACATTATTACTATTTCTCATTTTATATAACTTCTCCTATGGGAAATCTTATGGTCATGACAGTGGTAGTTCAAAGCTATTTTTAGGTACTCCTTACCAGCCTAACAACCTAAAAGACTTGCTTGTTCATGTATCACCTGGTACTTCAGATGCCAGCTAAGAAATTAACACTATTTGTATTAGCCAGCAACAATTTCCCTGCCCGCAATCAACTATGGAAGTAAACTGAGGAGAAACCACCACCAGAGCCTGAAGGAGAGAATGGTTAAGAAAGGAATGGACTGGATTCAGTTCCATGGGAGAGGAGCTCTTCAGAGGCAGGGGTGCACTGCCGGGCCTTGTAAGAATACCAGCAAAGTGTATGTTTGCTTGTAGATGCAAGTACCTAGATGATTTTGAAACATAAAGGGTTTAGCCAATCTTTTAGTAGATCATAAGAGAAGCAGGTGAACTACCTAAATCACCTTACCTCTAGTCATCAAATCTGACTTCTTTACATTATGGCTTTTTGTTCTCTTTTAGTCCACATTTCAAAATGTTTTTCTAGTCTGAATCTTTGTGCCTCAATTGACTTATACACTTGCTTGTCAACCAAGAGCCTCTTATTTTAGGGGTTATACACCCAAATGGCACCAGGGGAAGGGCAGGAACCCTAAAAAGGTGAAGCAGGCTAAACTAGGAAGATACGGCAGAAGTGGGAAGTCAAGCAGAGTCTCTGAAGAGAACAGAGGTGCAGAGAACTGCTAAGTAAAGCTATGCCCCTGGGAGAAGACCTCCTTCACTGCTAAGCCAGGAAATGGAGCTGCTGAAAAGTCACTTCACCGATGATTTTATCCCCCTCTCTTCAAAATTAGAAATAAGGAAACACTTGGGATTGAATAGGATCTTCTCTCCTCCCCACTGGTGCCTTTCCACCATCTGGACTAAGGCTCTCAGGGAATCTTTATAAGATTCCTGTTGGTTAAAGGGACTTTTCCCATTCTTTCTTTCTGAATCTTCTAAGATTAATTTCAAAAATAATAAACCATTTAAAATAGGATTACAGGGGCACCTGGCTGGCTCAGCTGGTAGAGCATTAGACTCTTGATCTCAGGGTTGTGAGTTCGAACCCCACACTGGGTGTAGAGACTATGTAAAAATAAAATCTTTAAAAATTCATTAATTAATTAAGTAGGATAACAACCGCTAACAAGTTATAGCCAAACAGAATTTTTTTTTTTTAAGGATTTTATTTATTTATTTGAGACAGAGCATGAGAGACAGCTCAAGCAGGATGAAGGGTAGAGGGAGAAGCAGGCTTCCCGCTGAGCAGAGAGCCCAATGCTGGGCTCCATCCAGGGACTCCAGGATCATGACCTGAGCCAAAAGCAGACACTTAACCGACTGAGCCACCCAGGTGCCCCAAGCAGAATTTTAATAGGGAAATTACCCAGTGAAACACTAACAAATGGTAAAATTAAGCATGTAAAACTAACCTAAAAGCATACTGATTCTAACTTAATGTCCAACTTTTTACCTGTTCTATTTTTCATGTATTATATAGATACCAGGATTTGTAGAATGACTGGTGGGAGGCTTTGCAAGCTAGATTAGAGCTCAGAGGCAGACAGTATAAAAAAATACATAGCACTAAGCAAGACTGGATAGAGATTAAATGGCACACAATTAAGTAATGCAAAAGAGGTTCTTTAAATTAGAAAAAAGGAATTTTTCAAGTTAACACACACACACACACACACACACACACACACACACACACACACCTGAACAAAATAGCAAAATCCTATAAACAACTATGATTCATTAACTCATTAAGCAAAAATGTTAATGATTCTATGGAATCATGTAAATCAGTTATTATCTAGTAATTTTTTAAACACACAGTTTTTAACTTCTATAAACAAATTCACACATGAAGACATGACTATCCTATGCGAAGAATAATATCAGGTAATTAATTACCACATGATATTAAAATCTCTTATCTAAAGTTTTACAATCAACATAGTACCAGCCCAAGAATAGGCATAAATCAATGGAATGAACAGATATGTATGTATCTCATGGTAGTATTTCCAATCAGTAAGAAAAAGATTAATAAATGGTCTGGCAATTGGTTAATTGTCTGGAAAATGTTAGGTTCCTATTTTATATCACATATTAGAACAAAATTCCTATGGATTAAAGAAATTAATTAAAATCATAAAAACTAATAACACTGAAATGAGAAAGGTCTTTTTTTAAGCCTCCATCCAAAGAAATCTTGAAATGCCTGCTGCTAAACTGTAAGTAAACTGTAAAGTCAAATAACCAGTAAGTAAAACATTGCATGGGTGCACAAATGGCAATCTAATATATAAAGGAGCTTTTTAAACCCAGTATGACAAAAAAAATCCCATACCCAAAAGAAAAATGCCTAGGACAATCATAAAAAAGGTGCTATGAGGGGCGCCTGGGTGGCCCCATCGGTTAAGCGTCTGCCTTTGGCTCAGGTCATGATCCCAGGGCCACTGGGCTCCCTGCTCAGCAGGGAGTCTACTTCTCCCTCTCCTGCTCCCCCTGCTTGTGCTCGCTTGATCTGTCAAATAAATAAATAAAATCTTAAAAAGGTGCTATGATAAAACTGTTGCTACTCATCTTCACAAATACTAATTTCAGAAAAAACGTAGTTCTGTTTTAGCCCATTAAAATGGCAAGCCAGTAGCTCCTATTATTGATAGCTTCCCCCATTTCTGAAATAAGAAAATGTTACTTTTATGAACAAAAATTATTAATATGATTAGATTGTCTTAATATAATTTAAAAAAACACTGGAAGTGTTATCAAAAAAGTGTGAGTTTAGTGACCAGTGCAGTGACTTTATTAAGTCACTTTTGCTTTCTTATAAATCTGTTATCATCCAAAGCCACATCATTTAATAATCACCCTTCTTTTTAGAATGCTCATGAAAACCATAAAAACATTAATTTAAGCAATATTTTGGAGAAATATATGTCAATGTGTGGCCTGCAGACCTGATTCATCTTACGTGGGGTGCTTATTAAAAATGCAAATTGGAAAAAATGCAATAAAGAAAAAAAAGAAAAATGCAAATTGGAAGTCTCCTACTGAGTATCTCATGTGAGGCCCAGTGACCTGTACTTTTAACAAACTTCCCTCATTCACATGAACATCAAAGTAGACAGCATTAAAGGGGGACCAACTACTGAAATTTTACATAGAATTCATTCAAGTATAACATACTGTCTGGGGGGGTTCTTTTTCCAATGGTCCTTCCCTCCTGTGTACAGTTTTAGAGATCAGAGAAGTATGAATCTAGGTAGAAGATGTTCACTGGAAGTAAGGCCAACAGACCTGCCATCTCGTCTGCAGAGAAATAGGTTTAGAGCATCTAAATTTTTCCTTTCCTTTTACTAGACAAAGTATAACATGTTTAATCACAACATATGGCCTGGTATGATATCCTTTTAGAACTTTTATACTTAAATATATTCTATAAAATTCTTACCTCGAGATGCCAGTCACACCTCTGTAGTTTTGTTTCCTAAAGCACTGTAACCAAACAATTATCCATCATCTATCCTAATCTTGTTTCCATGTACAATTCTTCAACCTAGAAACAGATCATCTATTATGACTGAAAAATAACCCATTCACAGAGCTGGGACTAAGGAATCTATCTAGCTTATCCTTTGGCAAGATCCTCAAAAACAAGAACATTCACTCATTCAGAAAAGAGGGGGCCTTACAGAGTAAGACATAGGAACACCATTAAACCCTGGGTGAATATCCCCAGGCAAATCTTCAAAAGAAAGATTTCATCAGGTTTCAATAAATGATGCATTTTCTAATACAAACAGTGGTAGTGGTAACTGGTTTAAAATAACCATACTGCAGCACAAATATTATTTAATGAACTAAAATAAAATTCAGAGGCTTTGTGTATCAGGATTACACCTAAGTACACTATCATACTTGTACCTACCACCATATTCCTCATTTTTTGCCAGCAGGAAATGTCTAACTCATCGAGACTCCCAACAACAGCCAGTACTTGTTCTCTCAATGCACACCACTTTCATGTTTTGACCTGATAACCTTCTGAATAACTATGGCAATAGAAACATAATTATCAACAGAGATATGAGGTATTAATTTCTTGGACATAAAGTTACTGAATAAATATGCCAGAAAACAAAGGGAAAGCCTACAATGATTGTGTAATTGTCATGTTGGGTAGGGTTATTTTTTCAAGGCTTATCCAAGATACAAAACATAGCAGACCGTGGCCAAAGAAGACAAGAAGTGCATAAAAACCTATCCACTAAGTCTTCTAACCCCAGAAATTAATGTTTGAGGAATAATAATAATTTCTGGGGTTAGAAGACTTAGTGGGTAGGTTTTTATGCACTTCTTGTCTTCTTTGGCCACGGTCTGCTATGT
>NW_027397136.1:786049-929719 GCF_003265705.2 Callorhinus ursinus
ACATAGCAGACCGTGGCCAAAGAAGACAAGAAGTGCATAAAAACCTACCCACTAAGTCTTCTAACCCCAGAAATTATTATTATTCCTCAAACATTAATTTCTGGGGTTAGAAGACTTAGTGGATAGGTTTTTATGCACTTCTTGTCTTCTTTGGCCACGGTCTGCTATGTTTTGTATCTTGTAAGTTTTTGTGCCATAAAAACAGGAGGAAAAGACTTCAATTTTTTTTTTAGCCAACAGAGCAAATAGGGTAAGTAATCAAAGATACACACACAATAAAGGTGAGTGTATCTTATGACATCAACTTTGGGAGCTAGCACGCCCACCAACAAATTGCTAGAGATGTAAATCCTGAGTAACAGTGTCTTTTTTGCCTTTAAAAACAATGTTGTAGGGACACCTGGGTGGCTCAGTTGGTTTAAGCATCTGACTCTGGCTCAGGTCATGATCTCGGGGTCCTGCAGTCAAGCCCCTTGAGGGGGCTCCATGCTGCTTCTCTCTTTCCCTCTGTCCCTCTCTCTCTCCCCTGCCTCTCTTAAATAAAATCTTTAAAAAAAGAAATTTAAAAATGCTGTAAATAAATATACACATTTATAGATATACAAACACAGCTTACATAAATCCAAAAGCAACCATACTATTTGTTCTGGGGACTTTCCTGTTTTTCTCTATCTTCTACATCAATAACTGATATATCCATGTTAACAATCAAGTACATACTCCTTTTTGTTTTTCTCAATGCACATATAATCACATACATGATTTATACATACACGTGTGGAGATATACATAGAAATATGAGGATTAGCTTTATCTTAATAGATTAATATTACTCATACTTCTCTGCATATTGCTTTTCTCATTATCTTATGAATATCTCCCCAAGTCAAGGGATACAGCTCCAATTCACTCTTTTAAAGGCTACCTAATAGCCATGGTGTGGAGGTAACATATTCTATTCATCTACTCCCCGAAGCATGGGCTTTTGTTTTGTTTTCCATTTTTTGCCACTTAGAACCATGCAAAATGAGCCTCCATGTGCACAGGCCCTTGGTGTTGTTTGTGTTTAAGGGCTAAAATTCCAGGAGTGGCAAAAGACAAAGTTTTCCTTTAATATTAAGAACAAGGCAAGGATGCCTACTGTTTCACCACTTCTATTCAACACAGTACTGGAAGTTCTAGCCACAGCAATTAGACAAAAATAAATAAACAAAAGGCATTCAAATTGTAAAGAAAGAAACTAAATTACTTCTGTTTACAGATGATACAATCTTCTAGGTAGAAAACTCTAAACACTAGGGTGCCTGGGTGGCTCAGTCAGTTAGGCATCTGCCTTGGGCTCAGGTCATGATCCCAGGGTCCTGGGACAGAGCCCCATGGTGGGCTCAGAGCTCAGCATGGAGTATGCTTGTGCCTCTCCCTCCCCCACATTTGTGGTCTGTGTCTCTCTCAAATAAATACATAAATAAAAATAAAGACATTTTTAAAAATCCCCATTATGTTTTTCTGCAAAAAGAGAAAAACCCTAAATTAATCCTAAAAATCTTAAAGTTCATATGGAATGTCAGGGAATCGCAAAAAGACAAAACAATCTTGAAAAAGAACAAACCTGGAGGACTCATACTTCCTTATCTCAAAATTTACTACAAAGCTACAGTAATCAAAACAGTGTGGTACTAGCATAAAGAAAGACATCCTATGATTATCTGAATAGATGCAGAAAAAGCATCTGACAAACTACAACATCCATTTATGATTTAAAAACTCTCAACAAAGTAGGATTAGAGGAACTATAACTCAACATAATAAAAGCCATATGTGAAAAACCCACAGCTAGTATCATACCCTGGTGAAAAACAGAACTTTTCCTCTAAGATCAGGAACAAGACAAGGATATCCACCACTCACACCTTTTTCATTCAACACAGTATTAGAAGTCCTAGTCCCAGCAGTCAGACAAGAAAGACTAAATAAAAGGCATCCAAATTGGTAAGGAAGAAGTAAAATTTTCATTTTTTGCTAATGACATGATACTATGTACAGAAAACATGAGACCCCATCAAAAAACTACTAGAACTGATAAATAGCTTCAGTAAGTCTCAAGATACAAAATTAATATACAGAAATCTATGGAATTCCTATACACTAATAATGAAGCAGCAGAAAGAGAAATTAAGAAAAAAAAATCCCATCTACAATTACACCAAAAATAATAAAGTACCTTGGAATAAATTTAACCAAGGAGGTGAAAGACCTGTACGCTGAAAACTATAAAACATGTGATGAAAGAAAATGAGAATGATACAAATAAAAAGATATCCCATGTTCACTGAGTGGAGAACCAATATCGTTAAAATGTCCATACTGCCCAAAGTAATCTACAGATTTAATACAATTCCTATCAAAACACCAACATTTTTCACAGAACGAGAACAAATAATAACAACATCTGTATGGAAACACAAAAGATCTTGAATAGCCAAAGCAATCATGAGAATGAAGAACAAAACTGGAGGTATCACAATCTCAGATTTCAAGATACACTACAAAGCTGTAGTAACCAAAATAGTATGTTACTGGCATGAATGTAGACACATAGATCAATGGGACAGAACAGAGAGCCCACAAATAAACCCACGTTGACATGATCAATTAATCTATGACAAAAGGGCAAGAATACACAATGGGAAAAAAGCAGTCTCTGCTGGGAACACTAGACAGCTACATGCAAAAAAGAATGAACCTAGACCACTTCTTATACCTTACACAAAAATAAGCTCATAACAGATTGAAGACCTAAATGTGAGATCTGCAACCATAAAAATCCTGGAAGAAAAACATAGGCAGCGTTTTCTTTAACATCTGCCATAGAATTATTTTTCTAGATAGGTCTCCTCAGACAAGGGAAACAAAAGAACAATTAAACTACTGGGACTACACCAAAATTAAAAGTTTTTGCAGAGCGAAAGAAGCCATTAACAGAACAACAACAACAACAAAATCAACCTACTGAATGGGAGAAGATATTTGCAAATGACATATCCGATAAGAGGTTAATATCCAAAATATATAAAAAGAGCTTATACAAATCAACACCAAAAAACCAAATAATCCATTTAAAAAAATGGGTAGAGGACCTGAGTAAACATTTTTCCAAAGAAGACATCAAATAGCCAACAGACACATAACAAAATGCTCAACATCACTTATCATCAGGGAAATGCAAATCAAAACCACAGTGAGATATCAGCTCACACCTGTCAGAATGGCTAAAATCCAAAACACAAGAAATAACAAGTGTTGGTGGAGATGTAAATGGGTGCAGCAACTGTGGAAAACAGGAGGGAGGTTCGTCAAAAAATTAAGAATAGAATTACTCATGTAATCCAGTAATTCCATTACAGGATCTACCCAAAGAAAATAAAGACAGTAATTCGAGAATATTTATGCATGCTTATGTTTACTGCAGCATTATCTACAATAGCCAAGATATGGAAGTAACCTAAGTGTCCACTGACAGATAAATGTTCAAAGAAGATGTAATATATACACACACGGAATGTTACGCAACCGTAAAAAACAATGGACCTAGAGGGTATAATGCTAAGTGAAGTAAGTCAGACAAATACCTTACAATGTCACTCTTATGTAGAATTTAAGAAACAAATGAACAAAGAAAAAAAGAGATAAACAACAACAAAAAACAGAGTCTTAAATACAGAGAACCCATGGTTGCTGAAGGAGAGGTGGGTGGGGGAATGGTGGAATAAAGGGGATTAAGAGTACACTCATTGTGGGTGCCTGGGCGGCTCAGTCGTTAAGCGTCTGCCTTTGGCTCAGGTCATGATCCCAGGGTCCTGGGATTGAGCCCCGCATGAGGCTCCCTGCTCCTCGGAAAGCCTGCTTCTCCCTCTCTCACTGTGTCTCTCTCTGTCAAATAAATAAATAAATAAAATCTTAAAAAAAAGAGTACACTTATTGTGATGAGCCATAATGTACAGAATCGATGAATTATTTGTACACCTGAATCTAACATAACACTGTATGTTAATTATACTTTAAAAAAAAGACAGATATATAAACCAACGGAATAGAGTTGAGAATCCAGAAATAAATCTTTGAATTCAGGCAAATAATTTCTGACAAGGGGGCCAAGACCACTCAATAGGAAAAGAACGGTCTTTTCAATCAACGGTGCTGGGAAAACTGGATATCCACGTGCAAAACAATGAACTTGAACCCTTACTTCATATGATATACGAAAATGAACTAAAAATGGTTCAAAGATCTAAATGTAAAATCTAAAAGTATAAAACTCTTAAAGGTAAATAGGGCAAAAATCTTCATAACAATGATTTCTTGCATGACAACAAAAGGTACAGGCAACAAAAGAAAAAACAAACATGGACTTCATGAAAACTTAAAATTTTTATGGATCAAAGATACTGATCAACAGGAAAAAAAGGCAACTCACAAATGGGAGAAAATATTTGTAAATCATTTATCTGATAAGGGGTTAATATCCAAATTTATATAGAGAACTCCTACAACTCAACCAACAAAAGCCCAAGGATTTGTTTTCAAAATGGGCAAAAATAAGGGTGCCTCACTGGCTCAGATGGTAGAGCATGCGAATCTGGATCTTGAGGTTGTGAGTTTGAGCCCCACTTTGGCTGTAGAGATTACTTAAAATCTTTACAAATAAATTAAATAAATAAATAGGCGAAAGGCCTGAATAGACATTTCTTCAAAAAACATATACAAATAGCCAATAAACACATGTAAACTGCCAACAGCACTAATCATCAGAGAAATGCAAATCAAAACTACAGTGAGATATCACCTTACAACCATTTGGATAACTACTGTTTAAAAAAAAAAAGAAAAGAACATATTGGTAAAGATGTGAAGAAAATAGAACCCTTATACATTCCTGATGGGAATTTCATATGAAAGAGACACTGAGAAAAATAGTATGTGGTGGGTCCTCAAAAAGTTAAAAATAGAATCACCATATAATCCAGCAATTCCACTTCTGGGTATATACTCCGAAGAACTGAAAGCAGGGTCTCAAAGAGACAGTTGTACACCCACGTTTGTAGCAGCATTATTCACAGCAGCTAAAATGAGGAAGCAACCCAAGTGGCCATCAATGGATGAATGCATAAGCAAAATGTGAAATATAAAAACAACAGATTATTCAGCCTTAAAAGGGAAGGAAATTCTGACATATGCTACAACATGGATGAAACATGAGATCACTGTGCTAAAGAAATAAGGCAGTCACAAAAAGACAAATACTGAATGATTCCACTTATATGAGATACTTAGAGTAGTCAAAATCTTAAAAGTAGAATGGTACTTGTCAGGGGCTGGGGGCAGAGGGGAGGATGGAAAGTTACTTTTTAACAGCTATGGAGTTTCAATTTTATAAGGTAAAAAGTGTGTTCTTGAGATGGATATGGTGGTGATGAATGTACACTATTATGAACGTATTTAATACCAATGAACTATATAGTATATATACTATAGTATATTACTAAAAAATGGTTAAGATGATAAATTTTAGGGGGGCCTGGGTGGCTCAGTTGGTTAGGCATCTGCCTTCGGATCAGGTCATGATCCCAGGGTCCTGGGCTCCCTGCTCAGCAGGGAGTCTGCTTCTCCCTCTCCCTCTGCCCCTCACCCTGCTCGTACTCTCTCACTCGCACTCTCTCTAATAAATAAATAAAATCTTTTTAAAAAATGATAAATTTTATATTACATGTATTTTTCCACAATTAACAAAAGTAGAAAAAAATAAAATAAAACCACAATGAAATACTACCACCACCACCACACACACACATTTCTGGGACAAAGAAGTATAATATTTATGTAGTTTTAGTATTAACAGATACCAGTTTATTCTTCATAAAGGCAGCATCAATCTCATTTTCCATTAGCAATGTGTAAGAGTAAACTTTAATCTTCCAATACAGTACTTTCCCCCTATTTAAGGGATAAATACATTTCAAGATCCCCAGTGGATGCCTGAAACTGCAGAGTACTGAGCCCTATATATACTATATTTTTCCTACATGAACAGACCTATGATAATGTTTAATTTACAAATTAGGCACAGTAAACAACTGTTAAAAAATAAAATGGAAAAAATGGGGAAAAATTTTTTTAAGATTCTATTTATTTATTTGACAGAGAGAGAGACAGTGAGAGAGGAAACACAAGCAGGGGGAGCGGGAGAGGGAGAAGCAGGCTTCCCGCTGAGCAGGGAGCCCGATGCGGGGCTCGATCCCAGGACCCTGGGACCATGACCTGAGCTGAAGGTAGACACTTAACAACTGAGCCACCCAGGCGCCCCGGAAAAATTATTAACAATACACTGTAGTAAGGTATCTGAATGTGGTCTCTCTCGTTCTCTCTTAAAATATGTGCTGTACTCACCCTCCTTGTGATGATGTGAAATGATAAAATGCCTACACGATGACATGGACAGAAGTGAATTACGAAGGCATTGTGACACAGCATTGGGCTAATACCAACCTCCTTTTTTTTTTTTTTTTAAGTTTCATAGGAAGTTCTTCCTGGATTTTTTTTTTTTTTTTAAGATTTTATTTATTTATTTGACACAGAGAGACACAGCGAGAGAGGGAACACAGCAGGGGGAGTGGGAGAGGGAGAAGCAGGCTTCCTGCCGAGCAGGGAGCCGGATGTGGGACTCGGTCCCAGGGCCCTGGGATCATGACCTGAGCCGAAGGCAGACACTTAACAACTGAGCCACCCAGGCGCCCCACCAACCTCCTTTAAAAAAAATTTTTTTTTAATCTATTTATTTACTTAAGTAATCCCTACACCCAAAGTGGGGCTTGAACTCATGACCCCAAGATCAAGAGTTGCATGCTCTTCTGACTGAGCGAGCTGGGGGCACCAACCTTCTGAAGTTAGGACAATCATCTGCTTCCAGACATCTGATTTGACCGTGTGTAACTGAAACCACAAAAGGTGAAAGTGCAGATAAGGGAAGACTAATAGATATTGCCGTCCTTCTAAGTTTTGTCAGTCAGATGAGCATTTTTTTTAGATATCTGTTGGCCATTTAAAATTTGTTCTTCTATGACTTGTCCCTTCATATCCTTTGCCCATTATTCCCTTGGGATGTATGTGTATTAAAGGTATTGACTCCCTGGGGCGTCTGGGTGGCTCAGTCGTTAAGCGTCTGCCTCCGGCTCAGGTCATGATCCCAGGGTCCCAGGATCAAGCCCCGCATCAGGCTCCCTGCTCAGCGAGGAGCCTGCTTCTCCCTCTCCCTCTGCCTGCTGCTCTGCCTGCTTGTGCACACTCTCTCTCTGCCAAATAAGTAAATAAAATCTTAACAATTGCTCAAAAAAAAAAAATTATTGATTTCTTGTCATCTGCTTTGCCCATTTTTTTCTTAAACCTCGTGAAATGTATTTTAAAAGACTTTTATGATAGGGGTACCTGGGTGGCTCAGTCAGTTGAGCATCCGGCTCTTGGTCTTGGCTCAGGTCATGATCTCATAGGTCCTCGGATCACCCCGCTGCAGGCTCACTCAGTGGGGAGAGTCTGCTTGGAGATTCTCTCCCTCTGCCCCTCCTACACATACTTGCATGTGTGCATGCTCTCTTAAGTAAATGGATAAATCTTTTTAAAAAGTTTTTTTTAATGATCTACTGTTTGTCCTTTAATAGCTTGGAACTGAGAATGGCAAACTATGATCTGCTCCTTGTTATTATAAATAAAGATTTAGGGTGCTTGGGTGGCTCACTGGCTAAGCAATTGCCTTCAGCTCAGGTCATGATCCCGGAGTCCTGGGATCGAGACCCACATCGGGCTCCCTGCTCATCGGGGAGCCTGCCTCTCCCTCTGACCCTCTCCCCTCTCATGCTGTTTCTCTCTCTCTCTCAAATAAATAAATAAATAAAACCTTTAATAAATAAATAAATATTTATTGAGGAACGCCTGGGTGGCTCAGTTGGTTAAGCATCTGCCTTCAGCTCAGGTCACATTCCCAGGGTCCTCGGATTAAGTCTGGCATCAGGCTCCCTGCTCAGCGGGGAGCCTGCTTCTTCCTCTGCCTGCCACTCCCCCTGCCTGTGCGCTCTCTCTCCCTCTCTGACAAATAAATAAATAAAATCTTAAATAATAATGAAATAAGTAAATAAAGATGTATTGAAACACAGCCTTACCCATTCATTTACATAGCAAGGTCAAGTAATTTTAACAAAAACTGGCCCTTTACAGACAAAAACTCACTAATGCTTGACACAGAATGAAAAGAAAATGAAGTGCCTGATATGTCTTCCTCCACAGAATATAAGCTCCAAAAGGATTTTTGTGTTTTATTTATTGCTATTCTATACTGTCTAAAACAGTATGTGGCAAACAGTACATATTAAATTTTCAGAATACAAGGTCTCCATGCTTTCATATTCTTAACTTGAAATATAGCTAAATATTAGTGATATTTGAATAGTACTATTACATATGAAAAAAAACTTTTTATCATTAATGTATCATTTTATAGTATTGTGAAAATCAATGAGAAATAATACACTGCAGTTTCACAGCTGAAAAATATTCCAATAAGAATATCTCCTAGGGGAAATCAATTGGGCTCACTTTGACGTTAAAAGTCATAGCACTCAGACAATCTACTGTTCATTATAAACTATTTTTCAGTTGACAAGTCTAATCAAGGTGACTATATTTTCAACATAAAATACCTGAAGAGACGGGGCAACATTTTCCCTACTAAATTCGATGATTAGTGACACTACACAACTTTGGGTTCTAGCTTCGGCTTGTCTACAGTAAATAGGCTCATTTCAGAATTCAGGCTTTTTAACACATGTCATCTGGGGTATTTTTTTCTCATTATTTTGCTTCCAAGAGTAACTTTACAATGCATTGTGAGATTTCTGCATGTTTTATTCAGCTTGGTAAAGAAAAAAATTTAAGCCCAAAATATAACATACAATCCTTTCAACCTTTCTGTTCATGTGTAAGTTTTTATAATAAAGTACTGGGAGGAAATATTCCAGAATCCCTGAAAAAATTCTCATAAGCCTCATAACATTACAGTCTGACTACTATTACCCCACAAAATAAACACTGTTCTTTTAAACTATTAAGTTACAGTAAGCAACATCCATCTTTCAAATTCATGGTAACTGGTTAACATTCACACTACACCCATAAGGCTAATTAGGTTTTTCCTTTTACTTTTTTAGATACTTTTGATGACTTCCCTAACTCCTAGTAACAAGCAATAATATTCACCTTGCACTGAAGTTTGACAAACTTTAAAATCTTTTTATTCTTATACTGTTTAGATATTTCTATTGATAGTGAAGTGTGACATCAGGAAAAAGGACACCTTAATAAGTTACAGCATTTTCATAAAGGTGTCTTATAAAAACAGGAACTCCCACTTTCTAAATCTATCTCTAGTAATCTACCACTTGGAAAGAGGCAGTGTAGTAATGAAGGAAGAACAGAAAATGGACAAGGAGTAACAAAGAAAAGAAGAGACTAAAAATTTATTTCCATATCTTCAATGACTGGGATAGGGAAAAAAAAAGCCTCTCAGGATTACATACATGTCCAGAAAGTGTATGTGTGTGATTACAGTTGCAATAAGCTGGAATTTAAAATAAAAGATTGAAGTAGCAGCAAGTAGATGAAAGGGGGCCCCTTTAACATTTGCTCCTGGAGTCCAGCAACTCTCAGCAGTTGGCTGGAGACTAAGCTGGACGATCCTGTGGAGCTCCAACAAAGGGACGAAACAAACTCGAGTCCCCAGGGCCCCCCTCCCGACAACGCGTGAAACAACTTGATAAATGATTGCTGTGTCAGGGGACGAAGAGATGGAGACGTCTGGGAGCAGAAGGGGGAATGTATCTAATTTAGAAGGCCAAGGGAGGCAGAATGGCAGACAGGAACAAGACCACCTTATAACACAAACATTCAACCAGAGAACCTAGAAGCAAGTACCACAAAACCCAGAATAGTAGTCACAAGAGTGTAAAAGACTGTTCACAATCCAATTCCTCCCAAGTCACTAAGATCGTAGGGCAACAGTTTTCACCTTTATATAGCCCATTTTTCTAGCCTCAAGTCCAAGCTTAAAAAAGCACTGCTCTCATGTTACTTCATTCATTTTGGGATGACAAGAAATACAACCTCCATTTCCCCCACCCCTAGTCTATGCCTAAAGCATGCAGATTCAGAATTGAAAGCCAGAAGCCAAAGTGCTCAAAGTTTAGCTCAATCTAAGGAAACATTAATTACCCTAAAACAAAAACAGGAGGAGTTCACATCTGGGGCCCAACACTTAAATTCTCCTCCTTCCCCTCCTCTGGAGTGTGTGCACAGCTATTTATACAACCTCTTCCTGACCGAGGATTGATATTGGTCCCACAGGACTTCCCTGTTTGGGGAAAACTCAGTGGTGACAAACTCAGTCAACAATGAGTAGGCATAGAAGGCATCTCAATCTGAGAAAAGGATTGTCAGAATCAGTAGCGATACAAATATAGGTTTTTCAAAATCAGTTACCCAAAGAGTAATTAATTAACTCAAAAGGGACATTAATTATTCAAAAGGCACATAGCTTACACATCTGATGAAAGACCATTAAACAAGTTTACTAAAACACATGTCAAAGGTAGGAGCAAATAAAGAGCATGTAAAGAATTCTTAATTGACTCAAGTCTTAAGCCACTCCAGCTTTTTATGTGATAAACCAGAAATAGGTAATGTTGCTATAATCAAAGTACTGTACATTACATCATTGTATATAAAGCTTTACCTAAAGCCTGAATTCAGCTCTGATTGTAATTAAGCATAATTAAAATTAACAGAAAATTGTATTCCAAGAAAGTGAAGAAGTTGGGGAATTCAACTTTTCTGATGCCCTTGGAGGAGTCATATTCTATGGCCCAAAACAGAATATTTCAGAACATCCGACATAATAATTAATGGTTAGAGAGACACTGCATAGTCTAAGGGGACAGGACAACCATGAGAATATAAACATTTAAGTGGGTTATGTTAGAGGGTCTTGCTCCTATTAATTTTTCTTTGGGGGGGTAAAAGGAGATCCAGTGAGCCTATTCTGGGCTAAATGTATTTACCCCCTGTCCAGAATTTTCAATGGATTAAACAAAAATGGATGTTCTGTGACCAATCCCACTTGTTAATTCCCCTAAAACCTGCCTTTGTCAGGATACACAACTCTAATTGGGGTCCTAGGGCTTCTTAAATTTAGAAAAGAGAGAAGAGGCTCTGCACCACGAATCTCACTTTGTGATAAACTAATTTACCCAACAATTCATAGAACTATATGCTCTTGAAGTTACACAACCCTCTCCAAATTCTACCTTGCTTTACAATCTTACTGCCAAGGCCTAGGGCTGGGTCCTATAAGTAAGTAAATCCCTGTTTGGAGCTATCTTAATCTTAATCACAGAATTTGAAAAGATTTATGGGTCAAAATTCATCTGATATATGAGATTGCAAACGGACAGCATGCAGAAACGTTTGTTTTAACCTGTAGTTTTGTTTTTATTTATTTGACTGTGTAATGTTAAAAAAAATCCAGGAGAGTTTACATAAAAGTCTGGATACCTCACTTCAGTTGAAAGATGAGATGTGGTTCTGAATCACAGTCCTTCATGACAAGATTCAGCTGGAGCTAACGAGTGGGGCTGCCCCCCTTTACAATGGACAGGTACCCTCCAGTACCTGTACATCAGGCCCACCCCCTCACTGAACACCTGTCTGGCCCTGTAGGTAGCTGAGTTTTGACGTCCAGTTCTGTAACTTCAATGAATGGCAACTGAGTCTTGGACAATGCCTTGTATGTGTTCTTTTCCAGGCTAAACATTCATAGTTCTTTTTTTCCATCATTTCCAGATAATGCTCATCTCTTCTCCTCTTCAAGTTCCCCTTGACTTGACACTATCCTTTCACCTGCAGCACTTAGGACTTAAGGAATAGTCTTTGACTAGTTAAGAAAAGAGGACTAACATTGTCTTTATTCTGAACAGGGGTAGGTAAAGGATCCCCATCACCCTAAATGGCTACAAAAGATACTGATAAAATATAGACAAGTAAAACATAAGCAAGCCAGGAAAGCAAGAAACAGTGACAGCTTAGTGAAGAAAAAAAAAGTTCTAATCCATGGAAGTATTTATTTCTAGGCTGCTGGAATAGGTAAATGTTCGTAAAACAAAGACCAGTGTTTGCCCCTGAAAATCTTCTACTGCCACCATTTAATGCAGTGTTCCACACCCCCAGACCAACCCCTGCAAAAAAAATAGGGGGTGGGGGGCCTTAGGCTACTTGCATCACAATCTCTAGGACCCAACACCAAATCATATTATCTGGGGTGGGGCTTCAGCAACTACATTTTTTTTAAAAGATTTTATTCATTCATTTGAGAGAGGGAGAGACAGAGAGAGCACGAGAAAGGAGAGGGAGAAACAGGCCCCCCACTGAGCAGGGAGCCAGACATGGGGGTCAATCCCAGGACCCCGGGATCATAACCTGAGCCGAAGGTGGACGCTTAACCAACTGAGCCACCCAGGCACCCCAGAAGCTGCATTTTATTTATTTTTTTTTGAAAGATTTTATTTATGTATTTGAGAGAGTGAGAGAGAGAGAGCACATGAGAGGGGGGAGGGTCAGAGGGAGAAGCAGACTCCCCGCTGAGCGGGGAGCCCGATGCCGGACTCGATCCAGGGACTCCAGGATCATGACCTGAGCCGAAGGCAATCGCTCAGCCAACTGAGCCACCCAGGCGCCCAGAAGTTGCATTTTAAACAAGCAATCTAGTAGTTGCTAAACACACTCAAGTTTGAGAAATAAATTCTACTACAGCAGCCTAGAAAGGTTCGTCAAGGCTCAGAGCTTACATACCACACTCATTCTGGACCCTTCCCTGTCTCTCTCAATCTGACTTACATGGCTCTTCCTCTGTGCTCTCCCACTCACCTTGAATATACCTCCCTGAACTAAAACCATAATCCCTCCATGTGAACTAATATATAAGACTTCCCCCAAGAAAAGCAAAGGGTCTTTGCATTTTTTATCCTCCTGGATAACAGAGTGCTTAGCCACATAGTAGGCACTCAATTTATTCAAGGAAGTAAGTTGTCCCACATCAGTGCCTTATTCAAACACTGTACAAGTGTGGTCCAACTAAATGATCTCTAATGATCAAATATTCTAGCATCTGTTTTATGCAGTAGAAAAGTGTTTCTCAACCTGTTTTTCATTACCATCCCCTTACTTAGATAGTATTTTCCTAATCATCCCAAACCATAAAATTTTAGTTTCATAGATATATATGTATCAGTTTATGTACTGTGGCCTGTTAGAGGGCCACAAACCAGTATAATAGCTAAGTTTTTTTTTTCATTCCATACCCAAAAGAAACAATTTTCAACCCCTTGGGGGAAATGTCACCCCCTTGAGAATGCATTTAATAGTGTTTGGATATTAACAATAACAGAGCAGGACGCCTGGGTGGCTCAGTAGGAGAAACGTGTGACTCTCGATCTCAGGGTCAATCTCTCTCGGGGTCGTGAGTTCGAGCCCTACACTGGGTGTAGAGATTGCTTAAACAAACAAACTTTAAAAAATTACAATGCAATTGCAAGGGGAGATTATCAGTCTAATGCTTAACAACAGTTAATTTTAACTTCTCTGACCAAATCACCACACGATTCGAATTGATATGGGTTACTGACAAAGTTTAAAACACCTTCATCAATACCAAATATAAACTTTCCTCGAACTGAGGAAAATACTAATAGCACTCCTATTAGAATCTATTTACTATTACTAAAATAAACTATTTATGAAAAGCGTCTCTAAAGATTTTTAAGATAAGCAACACTAGGACTTTGCACACGTATTTACTTTAACCAGTAGTGATATCATTCATATGAGGTCAAAGAATTAACCCTCCAGTTTGCCAGTGACATAGGTGTTCCATCCCAAAGGCAGGGCAGCACTTTGGCAATCAGAAGTACCAGGAAAAACACTATGCAGTGCATGTCACATTTACAGACACCACTAAAGCATCTAACTGTCAACAAGGCCAATATGTAAAGGTCTATGAAAGATGTAATAAGAAATACAGAAAAAAATCAAGTGTTGTTCAGGATATGGATGGACTGGAACCCTCATATACTGCTGGTGGGAATATTAAATGTGCAGCCCCTTTGGAAAAGTCTGGCAGTTCTTCAAGAGAAATGAAAACTATGTTTACACAAAAACTTAGAACAGCCAAAAGTGCAAACAACCTAAATGTCTACCAACTGATGAATGGATACACAAAATGTGATTAAATCCATACAATGGAATATACCTGGCAGTCAAGGAATGAAGTACTAATACCATGGATTAAACCTTAAAAACATTATGCTAAGTAAAAGAAGTCAGTTATAAAAGGCTATATTTTGAATGATTCCACTTATAAGAAATGTCCAGAACAGGCAAATCCAGAGACAGAAGGTAGATTCCTGGTTCCCAGATAATGGGGTGGGGAGGAGAGAAGAGTAGTAACTACCAAAGGTTTGGGTTTTTTTAAGGGGTGATGAAAAATGTTCTAAAATCGATTGTGGCGATTAATGGTTGCAAATCTCTGAGAATATACTAAAACCACTGAATTGTATACCTTAGATGGGTGAATTGCATGGGGTGTGAATATCTCAATGAACTGTTACAGAGCAGGAGGAGTAGTGTGGAGGGTAGTCTTTGAAAAAATATCAGGAAATGGGTTGTGGTTGTGTCTGTGGTTGTTTTTCACTTTGAAGTAACGCTCCAATGATACCATTCAAATGCATATGTGGTTTTTTAATGCTCATATTTTAATTTATTGAGTTCAAGTTGAACAGTAGTATATAAAAGCAAAGCACTGATGGCAGTTATTCAAAATCTATATACAAATAATTTCATCCTGTGGCTTAAGATGGAATGAACTACCTTTAGAGATGAAAAAATTCAAAGACTAGGATGTTTTAAAAGATGTTCTAGACCATAAATTTACCTGAGAACAGGAAATATGTCTGTGTAATAATTTCAGTGTCAGGCACTATGCTTGATACTTTACATATACACTATTTGCAATCTTCCCAACAAACCTTGCAAGACAGGTATTATAGTCTTCATTTAAAATAGCTCAAGAAACCAAGTATCCTCAAGACCAGTTCAATTAATTAATTCAAGCTTCAGTTTCCTGATCTGTGAAAGAAATAACAATGCTATCTACATCAGAGTTGCTATAAAAACTGAAATAAGGCATATTAAAAGCCTGACATTAAACAGTCACTCAAATTTGTTTCTTTTACCCCAACTTCAGCAAAAACAGATCTAGCATTCAGAAAGCTAGCAACATGTGTAATAAATGATCAGGGTTATTATCAATACTCAAAGATCAATACTGTCATATTTACCAGGGTTCTCTTTAAGTTGCTGTAAGCACTTACCTGTGCAACATTAGCAACAAACTATGTAAACAAAGCATTTACAAAGGTCACCATATTAGTCAAATAAACTAACAGAGGTAATGTCGCATATATTTAATGATGTTCGTGATCATAATTCCACTAAATAATAATTAAACAGTGGGTAGTGATGGTGTATTAACTATTACAACTTATACAGGCAAAGTAATTGTTTCCAGGGTCATTTGAGAGTCAAGCAGTGAGCTGTTTTTAAAACCAGGAAAAGACCCTGCAGCCACAACCCACAGGAATGATGCAAGCTTGCTCTTCTCCCCACTGGGTATTTTCAAAGAAGCCTTGGATGGATGTTGAGAAACAAGTCAGGCCGCACAAAGTACAATGCAGGCTTAGGGTGGAACACTTTTTTCTCCAGCATTACATTCTGACAGGGCAGCCTAGAGAGGAAGCTGGCAGGAGACGAAATCAATCACAGCCTGAGAGACAGGAGCATTGGGGTGTGTGTTTGGGGGTAGCAGAGGAGAGGGTTAGAGATAATTCAGTGTGATGAACTACAAAAGCTGATGGAAGATAAATTGGCAGACAGAACATCTTAAGAGAATTAGGTGGTAAAATAAGAGTGACATATGGAATGATGACCAAAGGACACGTGGAAAGAAGAGGAGGGATAGGGTGCAGGAAGGTAAGTCCACTCCTGCAGACTGCACATCTGCTATGTTTATCAGGAACCCGTGTTCACCATTTTGCTAAAGAAATATAAAAACTGGGAAGTTTAAAAAGTTTAACAGAGCGGGACTATGAAAGATAAAAATACAGATAAAATGGCAAGATCCATAGCAGTATCTAGTAGTTGTCTGACATGAAGTGAAGAGCCAGAAGCAATCTTTTAAAAAAGCTAGCACAGGGCACCTGGGTGGCTCAGTTGGTTGGGTGGCTGCCTTTGGCTTGGGTCATGATCCTGGAGTCCCTGGATCAAGTCCCACGTCGGGCTCCCCGCTCGGTGGGGAGTCTGCTTCTCCCTCTGACCCTCCCCACTCTCATGTGCTCGCTCTCTCTCATTCTCTCTGTCTCAAATAAATCTAAAAGAAAAAAAAAGCTAACACAGAACTCCCAACATGCAGTAAGTGCGGAGCTATATAAGGGGACAAAGACATACATAGCCCAACAGAAATGAAATTAATCATGGTACTACACTGCAGTGCAGGCATTAGGATGCACAATTACTGGGACTAGATAAAATATATCCCCATACACTGTATTAGGCTGAGAAGGGCATAAAAGAATACATATTGTATGATTCTATTTATTTTCTAAGACAGACAAATCTCATCTGTAGTGACAGAAATCAGATCAGTGATTGCATAGGGCAGGGTATGTGCGTGTGTGTATATGGGGCAAATGTGACTCAAAAGAGCATGAATGACTGGGGGAATGAAAATGATCTGTATTTTGTTTGGGGTAGTGGTTACATAGGTGTATACTGTTGCTGAAACTCAACTGTATACTTAAAATCTGTGTAATGTATATAAATTATACTTCAACAAAGCTGATTTTTTTTTTAAAGCCTGGGAAGTATAATACTATCAAAATTTCTTCTCAAAATGCATAAATTAAAAGTTTAGGCCATAAAGTGATAACCAGTAGTAAACTCTGCAATATACAGAAATCTCAGCTACCCCAAAGCTCTGCTTCCATGGAAATTCTGGAAAGCCACAATTTTACCGTTCACTCTAAGCAGACTGTAGCAATAACACTCTGAATCCTAACACTTTTTTCCTTACTTTTTGCAAGACTTGACCAGGGAATTCATCAATAATATTACTTTCACTAACAACAACTTATTATGTTACTATAAAAATTTTCCTTCCGTGGAAATAAAAGTAGTGACTGCCTCTCTAAGAAGCAAGTAAAGTACAGAAAATTTCCCATTTTATAAAATAAAACTGAATTATCAAGAGGTGACCTCTGGGAGCCTGGCTGGCTCAGTCAGTAGAGCATGTGAGTCTTGATCTCTGGGTTGTAAGTTCTGGCCCCAAATTGGGTGCAGAGATACTTAAAAAAAGTAAAATAAAATTTTAGGGGCACCTGGGTGGCTCAGCTGGTTAAGCGTCTGTCTGCCTTTGGCTCAGGTCATGATCCCAGGGTCTTGGGATTGAGCCCTGCAAAAGGCTCCCTGCTCACTGGGGAGCCTGCTGCTCACTCTCCTTTGGCCCCTCCCCTGTTTGTGCTCTAATAAATAAATAAAATCTTTAAAAGGGGGGGGGGGCACCTGGGTGGCTCAGATGGTTAAGCGTCTGCCTTCGGCTCAGGTCATGATCCCAGTATCCTGAGATCAAGTCCCGCCATCCGGCTCCCTGCTCCTTGGAAGCCTGCTTCTCCCTCTGCCTCTCTCTGTCTCTCATGAATAAATAAATAAAATCTTTAAAAAATAAAAATAAAAAGGTTTAAAAAAAAAAGAGGTAACCCTCAAAGAAAATACAATGCCAGTCAATGGCTGTTGGTAGGTCTATATTTAATTTTATCTAAATGCTATTTCTACTAAAATTCATACAACACAAACTTGAATGTATTTAATAAAGCCCATCAAAAATTCAGTCTCTTCTCAATAATTAGCAAGAGGAAAACACTCACCAAACTGCTAGCTCTGTGATAAAGCTATTTTAAATTCTTAAAGAATGTTATTTTGTTATGAGACAACACATCTGACAGCAATGTCAATGTGACATATGTATTTAAAAACTTTAAAGGGCGCCTGGGTGGCTCAGTTGGTTGAGCGACTGCCTTCAGCTCAGGTCATGATCCTGGAGTCTTGGGATCGAGTTCCGCATCGGGCTCCCTGCTCAGCAGGGAGTCTGCTTCTCCCTCTGACCCTCTTCCCTCTCGTGCTCTCTATCTCATTCTCTCTCTCAAATAAATAAAATCTTTAAAAAAAAAAAACTTTAAAAAGATTCAGACCTTTCATACTTTTAGGAAATTTATTAATATGGAAATCATAAATGTGCATATTTGATATACACTGGTACTTTTTTTATAGAAAGGCATCGAAACAATCTAACGGTGCAAACAATAGACTAATAACTGGCTAAGTCGCACTGCATTCACGCATGACCAAGATTGGAATCCAAGCAGCTTAAGTTTAGAGCACAAGCTCTTAACCAACATACTATTCTGGCTTTACTCATTTTATCATTCAGAGCATTAATATAGGAATTTATCAATATTTTAAGACCAAAGAAACAAACACAAAAACTGATAAGGGACAATAAAGGTCTAGGAAAACAAAACAACTAAAAGGATACGTACATATTACACCTTCCTGACTCAAAATTTTAAAAAATTCTAAATTCAGTATCAGTAATCATTTTGAAGCAGTAATAAATATAAAATTCACTACTCCTTTCTTTGTATCTCTAGCTTTTATTTGACTCTACACATACACTTAGGTGCCTAGATGCAAGTGGGGTTTGGTTTTGTTTTAAGATTTTATTTATTTATTTGAGAGAGAGAAGGAGAGCGCGAGAGAGCACAAGTGCAGGTTGGGACAGAAAGAGGGGGAGAAACGCACTCCTTGCTGAGCAGGTAGACCCATGTGGGGCTCTATCCCAGGATGCTGGGATGGTGACCTGAGCCAAAGATAGATGCCTAACTGACTGAGCCACCCAGGTACCCCTGCAAGTGTCTTCATATGAAATTAATTACTATTAAGGGAGCCATATTCAAAGGTATTTCAGTAAATGGGAATCCAACTCCCTTAGCACTAACTGCTGGCTTCATAATTTCACCATTTCAATCTCTCCAACACAGAATGGGAAGGGTCTGGAACCTTAAAAGCAATCTTTTTTTTTTTTTTAAGATTTTATTTATTTATTTGAGAGAGAGAGAATGAGAGATAGAGAGCACGAGAGGGAAGAGGGTCAGAGAGAGAAGCAGACTGCCCGCTGAGCAGGGAGCCCAATGCAGGACTCAATCCCGGGACTCCAGGATCATGACCTGAGCCAAAGGCAGTCGCTTAACCAACTGAGCCACCCAGGCGCCCTGGAACCTTAAAAGCAATCTTAAAAACAGTTTCTCCCCCCAAATCATCAATATACGGGAAACCTTGGACCTCTGGAAGTAAGTGATGAGGCCTCAGATATCCAGTGAATCCTACACATGAGACAGATAGATAGTGAATGATTTTGGTTGAAAGATAAAAAGATTCAAATTATTTGCAGAATAAAGCAAAGAACAATTAGATAAACTGAAATAATGAAGACTAACATTCTCGAATTCCAAATTCTGACTCACTTAGAAATACAACCTTCCATCTCCTGAAAATATTCTACCAGTTTATATTTACTTCCCAAGAATAAGAAAGGCCTAAAGCAAAAATCAGAATAATTGCTAATCCACCACAGCCCAGCCTCAGATTTTTCAGACTTTTGGAGGCTATTCCACATTACCTTAAGAAAATGTGGTGTGTGTACACACACACACACAAACACACACACAGAGGAATATTGCACTCCACCAATCCACAAATATATAATAAAATTTCGTTGTATGCCTAAGGGTTAGCACATAAGATGCCATACCACCAGGATTTCTGGAATACAAAATGCTGGATTTTCAGATTTTTACTATATATGGGTATATTATAAATCACATTGTTTCCAAGAATTCAGATACATTTGACCACTAAATTATCTCATTTCAACTACAGCCCCAGATATTTCACACATGGTACTAAATGGTAATACTATTGTATACAAGAGCATTTTAAAGAGAAGACAAGACAATCTGAGTCACCTAATCTAATGTACAAATACTTCACTTTCTCTTCTCTCTAGTTCATACTGAAAGAAGTGATTGCAGATATTGTACAGTACTTTAGCTCTGTACCTTACATCTTTTCATATGGACTTATTTCCTAGGGTGAATTAAAATCTTGAGTGCCTTGAGTTTCACAACACTGAAGTAACCAGAGAAACCTAAAATTTTGTAAAACTGGGAACTGTAAATTACTAGAGTCGTCCAGAAAATGTTGTTAGTCTATCAGCATTTCTCTGGAGGAACATACAAAATTTATTTTCTAAAGATTTTATTTATTTGAAAGAGAAACTGCATGCACACAAGTGGATGGAGGGGTAGAGAGGGAGGGAGAAGCAGACTCCCCAGTCAGCGGGGAGCCTTGATCCCAGGACCTGGATGGAGATTATGAGCTGAACTGAAGTCAGACACTTAACCGACAGCCACCCAGGCACCCCAACATATAAAATATTAAACTATGGGCTATGTCATACCTCCACTCCTCTAATGAATTATATCCAAAATAACAGTCATGTACCAATTTACATCTGAATTATTCTGTTAAGTTATAAAAGTTTTTTTTTTTTTTAAGATTTTATTTATTTGACACGGAGAGAGAGAGCACAAGCGGGGGGAATAGCAGAGGGAGAAGGAGAAGCAGACTCCCCGCTGAGCAGGGAGCCCGATGCAGGGCTCGATCCCAGGACCCTGGGATCGTGATCTGAGTCAAAGGCAGACTTTTAACCAACTGAGCCATCCAGGCACCCCAGTTATGAAAGTCTTTATTGAGAATATGTAGCAGGAAAAAAAATAATAAAATATTAGCAGAACAGTTCACCCAATGTTCCTACTTTAGTAGTATACTGAATGAAAAAAAATTGGGCCAAAAGGGCAGGGTAGAATGTTGAATAAAGAAGGGAAGAAAACAATACTAAAACCAATAACTTGGACTAAAAGCCAAATAGATGTCTGTTAATAAGTAAGATTCCAGAGGCGCCTGGGTGGCTCAGTTACTGGGCATCTGCCTTCGGCTCAGGTCATGGTCCCAGGGTCCTGGGATCAAGCCCTGCATCGGGCTCCCTGCTCCGCGGGGAGCCTGCTTCTCCCTCTCCCACTCTCCCTGCTTGTGTTCCCTCTCTCGCTGTCAAATAAATAAATAAAATCTTAAAAAAAAAAAGTAAGATTCCACAGTAAAAAGAAAATAATTCTCACTTATTCAAATACTTAGGTGCCCACTGCGAGGCACTGTAGACACCACAAATGGCTTCTAAGTGAACTAAGTCACTGTATTACACACATTTCCAACCTCCAAGTAAGAGACCATTTAATAATAATTAAAAAACCCATTTTTGCACTGCATACAGGCAATTCTTACTTTATAAACCACAGCTCAGGAATTAATTGTTGGGTAGAAATAGATGCCTTAAACATGGAAGCACTCTCCACTAGGTATGTCAACTAAGAAAGGCGAAAGGTACATTACATACAGACTCTGGCCCTCTCCAACAATTCTTCTCCCATCCTAGAAAGCTTGTGAAAGTAGTCCAAGAATAACCTTGTATCTACTCAAATTAATTTTTAGGTGTATCATTTGTCAATTAAGGTAATTCACATCAGTACAAAGTACTTGCAATACACTTCAAAATTCTGTCATCATTGAGAACCTGTCTTCCTAGAGATCTAGAGTGATTCTAGAATCCATCTTCCATATGCACATGAAATTTGGACTAGGTTTAAACCATAAATCTAGCTTACAGAACTATTTTGATGTCCAAAATGTCAGACTGAATACCAAATGAAAAGCTGGACTTAAGGTCCTACAACAAAGATCCTCTGACACCAAACATTTTGCTTTCCCTGCTGCTCAGAAAAATGCTAAAGGAGTAAACACGCTAAGCAAGTCTATAGGAGTAGCAAGCTTGACTAAATGGGGCAATCACAACCAAGACAGGCCAATACATTAAGAACAATTATAAGCAAAAATAGATACTATGGCCTCAAAAATGTGACTCTAGATCTTAAAGGGTATTTGCATGGAAACAAAGAAATCTTGTAAAAGAATAACTCATCTCCTCCGCTGCTATGAGTATACAACTTATCACTGTTTTCCTTCACACTCTAGTTCCCAAGGTCAAAACTATAAACTTGCTTCTTTGTTTTTCCCGTAAGGGTAATTTTCTGATTCTGATCCCCTTACAGGAGTTCACCAATCAGATATCCCTCATCTAAAACCAGCCTCAAAACTAACCACAAAGTCTGCAAAAGATCTAAGGCTCAGCAAAAGGTGTATTTTCAACAATGTCAAAAGAAAGGTTTGTGTGCCCCAAGCGAGAGTATGGAGGCTGAGGGCTGACAATCTCCACCTTAGAGCAGTTTTGAATGGGTGTCCGGCACTTCCCGAAGAAAACCGTAACAGTGGTAATCGCAAGTCAGGCTGGAGCCTATCTGCAAAAAGAAAACATCCTCCTCAAAATACAGAATGTAAATGCACACATAAATAGTTTGGCTATATCCATAATGCCATGAGAAAGGGAGGCAGCTCTTGATGGTGTCTCCTGAGAAGGTGGATATGGTTCTACCATCTCTTGCACCAAGGAAGCCTACTGACTGTGTCCTCATAAACACAAACATACCAGAAATGGAGATTCAAATCATGTTTGATCTTCATCAGTCACTTCATACTTCGTACAGGCATACTGAGGGACTCCCGGACACAATTTTTCCAGTCTCAGAAGTCCTAATATACCTTTAGCAGAACCTCCAGAAAAAATGATTCTCCCACCTATTCTCTGATCCCACAACTATATCAGTTACGTTTGTTGAAGGCTGGACAGAACTGAAATAGCCCTCATATCCCTCCACCAATGTGAAAATTAGTGAATGCTACAGAATTCTGACTGGAGGCCAAAGGCTTCTTCAATACTAAGAATGGGAGTTAAGCCAAACCCAATCTTGCTTTAGGCACACGTGTGCATAGACACACAAAAAACAGAAGTAGCTGAAGAGTGAGTGTGAGGGGTGGGGTAGAAAACTAAAATGGAAAGGAAAGCTAGAAACAGAATGAAGTATAGCTATAAGAAATAATAAAATGACTTTATTACTTGGACTTAATCACATTACTAAGACTCAGTCAATGGAGGGGCGCCTGGTGGCTCAGTTGGTTAAGCGTCTGCCTTTGGCTCAGGTCATGGTCCCAGGGTCCTGGGATCGAGCCCCGAGTTCTGCTTCTCTCTCTCCCTCTGCCCCTCCCCTCAACTTGTGCATGCTCTCTCTCTCTCTCTCTCAAATAAATAAATAAAATCTTTAAAAAAAGATCATTAATCCAGGCTGTGTCCTCCTCATCTTCTAGGTGGGAAGCCAGGAAGGAAATATCTCAGAAACATTTTTGACATGGTAATAGAAAAAGAAACCTGAAAAGTTGTCTCGATAAATAATAAATGTCTTCAAAAATTGATATTCATGGTCCCTTATCTTCACATCTTCATGCAAACTGCAGCTCAAGAGAAGGCCTATTATCCTCAAAAGATTTATATCCTCCAACTTAAGAGAACTGTGGGTATACCAAAAATACTGGTCACAAGCTATTATCATGTAGTAAAAGGAAAGGAAGGTCTTGGTCTGGGGCACAGAATGGAGAACAAAGGGGAAGAGCACTGAAGGAGAAAATGAGACAAGATGCTTTAAAATCTAATTTCGGGGTGCCTGGGTGGCTCAGTTGTTAAGCGTCTGCCTTCGGCTCAGGTCATGATCCCAGTGTCCTGGGATCGAGTCCCACATCATGCTCCTTGCTCAGTGGGGAGTCTGCTTCTTCCTCTCCCTCTGCTCCTCCCCCTGCTCATGCACACTCAAACACTCTCTCATTCTCCCAAATAAATAAAATCTAAAAAATAAAAAAAAAGACTCAATGGTAACAAATGCCTATTTCCTTATTTGGTGGAAGCAGACTGAATAAACAGATTACGCTTCTCCAATCATAGCTAGTTATAATAAACAGATAATACCAGAAATATGGCACCTGGGTAGCTCAGTCAGTTAAGTGTCTGACTCTTGGTTTTGGCTCAAGTCATGAGCCCCACTAAGGCTTCTTGCTCAGCATGGAGTCTGCTGGAGAGTCTCTCTCCCTCTCCCTCCCCTTGCTCATGCAGGCATGTATGTATGTGTACACACTCTCTCTAAAAAAAATTTAAAAGTTAAAAAAAAGGGAGCTCCTGGGTGGCTCAGTCGGTTAAGCATCTGCCTTTGGCTCAGGTCATGATCCCAGCATCCTGGATGGGGGCTGCATCAGGCTCCATGCTCAGCAGGAAGCCTGCTTCTCCCATTCCCTCTGCCTGCCTACCTATCTGCCTATTTGTGATCTCTCTGTGTCAAATAAATAAATAAAATCTTAAAAAAAATTTTTTAAAAAAGAATACCAGAACTACAACCACAGTTATAGATCATTTATTTGACAGGCAGAATGAGGCAAGTTATCAGAATATTAGCCATGACAACCAAAAACATCACTTAAAAAAAAAAAAACAACACAAGTGTTTTATAACCTTGAGCACAGAAATTCCACTATAAATTTTATCCTAAGGAAAAGTCATATACGCACATATATACAAAGATGTCATCTTGGCACTGCTTAAAACTGGGAAAACCTAGACACCCAACATTTGGGGGGTGATTAAATAAATGACGGCACAGCCACATCTGATTATAATGACAGTATTACAAATCTGCATGCAACATAAAAATGGTCATTATATATTACTTTTATTTACTCATTTTTAAACTGAAGTATAGTTGACACCCAATGTTTACATGAGTTTCAGGTGCACAATACAGTGATTCAGCAACTCTAGAGTAATGCTGTGCTCACAGGTATAGCTATCACCTGTCACCATACAGAGCTATCACAATACCAAATGACTTCATTATAGATTACTTTTATAAGGACACAAAACATTATAACATATAATAATGTTATATTTAAAAACTTGTGTCTCATATATATAGACCTATATAGGCTGAAAGTAAGTATATTTTTTTCTTCTTTTTGCTAATCTCAATTTTCTAAAATTTTTACAATAAACTTTTTTGCAAAAAAAGGATACTATTTTAAATTCTGACATTTACTTAAGTTTTTTTTTTTCCCCAATAAAAACTTAAAATAGGAACCAAGGTGCCAATGGTCTGGATTTTACTAGATGAATGGAAAAAGACCTCTATCAGGACCTATGTAATCAAAGTCTTCACTTCTTTGTATCTTGTCTCTGTAGCTAACATTTCCAAGTCTATTCAACCTGACAATTACTCTCAACAAAACCCAGATTTTATATCCTAAGTCCATTACATCACATTCTTGTACTCAAGGGAGGCCCAGATGGATCTTTCACACTGGATTGGGCAGCAGGAACTGATGGCCTCGTTCCAAAGTGCGAAGCCACCATCTGTATCCTTCTGTTAATCCTCTCCATCTCATCTGTCCCATCCCCGATTCCTGTTATATACCCATTGCACAAGTAATCAAGATCTGCCCTCCAGGTGTCTCTTTCCATAAGGCAGGTAGAAATATTATAAATTAATTCTCAAAGCAATACCTTCACATTATTCTCTTAATCCAAAAATACTACTCTGTGCCTAGTGCTAAAAGCTATGGAAGATACTGAAAGGGTATAATACAAAGAACCTAAGAGTACTACTGATAAAACAGAACTCATAAATACAAAACAATGAGAAAAACGTTGACGTCTTGACCTACTATTAAGTGCTAGGCTTGGCTATCTTGGTTCTAACCCCAACTCAACCCACTACCTTATCGTATGACCTTGGGCAATGTCCTCATCTGTAAAACTATGAGTTTAAATCATCTCTCACATTCTTTCCAGCTCTTACCTTCTGTAGCTCTAGAAACAATAGATCAGGAAAAGGAAAGATAAATGTGGGCTTCCAGAATGTGTTACAAATTACCTATGAGCAGACAAGGAAGATTAAAAACCAACTGAATCCGGCAAGGGGAAAAAAAAAATCTCCCGTCAAGGGAAAAAAAAATCTCTGGTCAGTAAGAAACCTGCTCTCATTACATAAGCAGGCAGAAAAGTAAACAAAAGTATACTCTTCCCCTTCCATGCCAGAAATCCTGCAGACTATTGTCAGTAAAGGGAACAATAGCTTAGAAAAACATTAAAATATTTACTCAACATCTACTATGTGTAAAGAAGCTCTTTACTAGGCACATTTAAGAATACAAAGATGCATCTCCAAAAAAAAAATAAAAAGAATACAAAGATGCATACAACAGTCCCTACTTTTAGGAAGTTTATTTCATTAATTCATTCAGTAAATATTTACTGAGCACCTACCATAAACACAGACAATTCCAGGTACTGGGGATTTGAGAGTGAATAAGATAGACAAGATCCTAGTCCAAATGAACTCACAGTTTTAGGGGGGAAACAGTCAAAAAAGTACACAAAAAAACATAACTGCAGAAAAAGAAAACTGAAAAGAGCAGTATAACAGAAAGTGACAGGAGGAGATATAGGGGTACTACTTTAAATCGGTGATCCCGAACAACAGAATGTTAACAATTACTGAAGCTCGATGATGGGAATTATTCTCTCTACAATATTTACTTTCAATTTCTAAAACAAGCCATAGATCGGTAGAATGACCAGGAAAGGTTTCACTGAGATGACACCTGACCTAAGATTTGAAAACAAGTAATAGGGCATGTTCCCCCATGCCTTCCAGATAGAGAAATCAGCTGGTGCAAAGGGCCTAAGAAACTCGGCACCTTTATGAGAAAAAATGGCTGATGTGACTAGAGCAGCACTAGAGAGAGAATGGTTCAAGGCTATGAAAGCAGAATGATGTGGGGAACCTCCTAATGGGAAGGAATTCAGAGTTTATTCTAAATGCACGAAGCTACTGAAGGATTTTAAGCAGGAATGAGAATGCAGGATTTTGGTTTTTCAAATTACAAAGCAATACAAGTTAGTTGCTAAATCAGGTAACCCAAAATATATTTGTTTAATAATTGGATGAATTTAAATTTGAGGTGTCCTTACCTCCCTAATCACCTTATTTAAAGCTGAAACTGAAATTAGTTTCTAATTTTAAGCACATCAATCCAAGGACACTTAATTCAGTACCTGGAAAAGGTGGCTCAGAAGCACACTGGGTGAGAAAGAAATTAGTGTAGGATTGAAAATTCTGTCACTGATGTCCAACAAAAATTCTGATCAAACAAAATGTGGGCTAGAATTTCAGACTTTAAAGATCTCGTTTGAAGAAGAATGGCGTTCTAGCTACTTTTAACAGCTGTCACATAAAGAGGAAATTGAGGCTTAGGACAGATGAACAACTTGCCCACATCACACATTAAGAGGAAAACAGGGAAGCTGGAGTATGTCCACTTCTTGAGTTCTTGTCCAATATTCTTTGCAAAGCACCATAAAAAAGCAAACATAAGGGGCGCCTGGGTGGCTCAGTCGTTAAGCGTCTGCCTTCAGCTCAGGTCATGATCCCAGGGTCCTGGGATCAAGCCCCACATCGGGCTCCCTGCTCGGCGAGAAGCCTGCTTCTCCCTCTCCCACTCCCCTGCTTGTGTTCCCTCTCTCTGTCAAATAAATAAATAAAATCTTTAACAACAACAAAAAAGGCAAACATAAAAGTAACTTAGAACCTATAAAGACAGAAAATAAAGTAGTGGTGGTTGCCAGAGGCTGGGGGCAGGAGGAAATGAAAAATGACTTTTTTATGGGTACAGGGTTTCCTTCTGGAGTGATAAAAATGTCTTGGAACTAGACAGAGATGATAAGATATACAACATATTAAATTTACTAAATGTCATTTAGTTGTACACTTTAAAATGGTTAATGGTTAATTTTGTGTTAATTTTATCTTGCAATATAATGATTTATAAGCAATACATACCTGGCTACTCAGATAACCAAAAGTATTTTTCAGATAATAATTGTTCTTCAACCACAATTCCTGAAAAGCTTCAGAGGCATTAAGGTGGCATGGGTGTCTTGTTACTAATGAAGGTGACTTTGGACCCCACCCACGGGCAGGAACTCCTTGCCAGGAGGCCAATCGTGTGATTAAGGGATTGGAACTTTCAGACCCACCACCCCCACCTCCAGGGAGGGGAGACGGGCTCAGACTGAATCAAACAATGGCCAATAACTTAGTCAATCATGACCATGCAGTGAAGCTTCCATTTAAAATCCAAAAGGAGGGGTGCCTAGGTGACTCTCAGCCAGTTAAGCATCTGCCTTAGGCTCAGATCATAGTCCCAGAATCCTGGGATGGAGCCCCTGCTTAGCAGGGAGCCTGCTTCCCCTCTCCTTCTGCTGCTCCCCCTGCTTGTGCTCTCTCACTCTCTCAGATAAATAAATGAAATCTTTAAAATAATAATAATAATAAAATAAAATCCAAAAGGACTGGGTTCAGGGGAGCCTGGGTGGCTAAGGCAGTTAAGTGTCTGACTCGATTTCAGCTCAGGTCATGATCTCAGGGTCCTGAGATCTAGCCTCATGTCTAGCCTATTTGGGATTCTCTCTCTCCCTCCCACCCCTCGCTCACTTGCTCTCTAAACAATAAAATAAAATAAACAAAACAAACAAAACCCCCCAAAATGACTGGGTTCAGAGGGCTTCCAAGTTGGTCAACACCTGGAGATGTGGGGAGCATGGCATGAATGGAGAAAGCATGGAAGCTATGTGCCCTTTTCCTTATACCTTGCCCTATGTATCTTTTCAACTGGTATTGATCTGTATCCTTTATGATATCCTGTAATAGACTGGTAAATGTGTTTCCCTGAATTCTATGAGCTCTCTAACAAATGAAAAGAACCTAAGGAGAAGGTCCTGGGAACCTATGATGTACAGCCAGTCAGTACAGATAGGACTGAGCTCTTAATCTGCGATCTGATGCTATCTCCAAGTAGACAGTGTCAGAATTGAGTTGAATTCTCAAACAACCCCACCCCCACATTGGAATTGGGTCTGGGAACTCAAAAACTGAGTGGTGTTAGGAGGGGACACCTCATTTTTAAAAAATGAACTTGAAAGGGCGCCTGGGTGGCTCAGTTGGTTAAGTGTCTGCCTTCCGCTCAGGTCACGATCTCAGGGTCCTGGGATCGAGCCCCATGTCGGGCTCCCTCCTCATCAGGGGGCCTGCTTCTCCCCCTTCTCCCTGCTTGTAATCTCTGTCGCTATCTCTGTCTCTAATAAAAAAAAAAAATTTGAAAATAAAAATAAATAAAATAAAAATGAACTTGAAAAGAACAAAAGTGACTTTTGAACAAAAGAACAAAAAGAGATGATAACCAACAGCTGGTGGCAAGACTGTGTAAGTCATTAGAGTTTTGGAGATCCATGTTCTAATTAAAACTCAAAATAAGGTGGATTAAATCAGGGTTTCTTAGGCTTGGCAGTACTGACATTTTGAGCCAGATGACTGTTTTGTTCTGGGGAGCTGTCCTATGCACTGTAGGATATCTGGCAATATCCCTGGCCTCTACCCAGTGGATACCAATGGCCTCCCTGCCCCAAGTTGTGACAACTAAAAATGTTTCCAGATACTGCCCTAGACCTCTGAGGGGTACAGGACCCCCTCTTGAGAACCACTGTTAGACAACTGCTTAACTTTTCTGTATCTTAATTTCCCCAATCATCAGTTTGCCCATCTGCAAAATGAGGTAGAAATAGTCATCATCTTATTCAAGGTCTCTTCCAATTCTGAAATTCTAGTCCATATTTTGTTCGCCATCTATGATTTATACTCCATGCAGGCTTCTCTTTTACCAACCTTATTATGTGTCTTACAAGACTGTTGCAAGGATAAGAAATAACCAAGGAAATGCCTTTACACTGAAACCTCCTCAAAGACAGTAAACCTGGCTTTGAAGAGGGTTCATCTCAAATCTCTATCCAAAAGAAGTATTGGTATAAAAGCTTTTCCTTTAAGACCCAAGAATACTGTTAATAAATTAATATTCAAGTTCTCAGAGGACTATAGTTTCTGAACCTATATTTTTGTTCATTTGTACTTGACATGCCTTTTAAATAAGTTACTTTATTTTTTTTAGGTTTATTTGAGAGAGAGAAAATGAGAGAGAAGGAACAGGGGGAGGGACAGAGGGAGATGGAGAAACAGACTCCTGGCTGAGCAGGGGGTCCAATATGGGGCTCGATCCTGGGACTCCGGTATCATGACCTGAGCTGTAGGCTGACGCCTAACTGACTGAGCCACCCAGGCGCCCCTAAGTTACTTCTCTTGAACTTGACTGAAACATCTGCTTCTTCATCCTATCAGTTTTCAAGGATTTTAGGCTTCTCCGTTTTCATAGACTACCCCAGGCTTACTGGGCAATAAAGAGTTAATTTAATTGGTTCTGTGTATGCTCAAAGAATTTACAAACAACTTCACTTAATTATTAAGTAGCCAATTGGGTAATCTCTGTGGCTGATTACTGCACTAATGAAATAATGTCTTCCAGTTCAAAGCTGTCATTCCAATCAGGAAACGGCGCTGCAGCTAATAGAAGGGGCTGACAGGATTTCCAAAGACTTATGCTATGAATTTGGGCAAAGGGAAATGAACCCATTTCATGTTTCACTCCTTTTGTATTAAAAGATTTTAACAGTCCCTGTACCGACATTATAGAACACTCCAATCAACAACAGCAGAATACACATTCTTCTTAAGTACACGCAGAACATTTAGTAAGAGAAACCACATTCTGGGCCATAAAACAAGTCTACATAAATATAAAGGATGCTAGTCATATAAAGTTATCTTGTCTGACCAAACTGGAATTACATCAGACATCAATAGAAAGCACCGAAAAAAAATCTCAAATATCTGAAACTAAGTAACATACTTTTTTTTTTTTTTTTAAGATTTTACTTATTTGACAGAGAGAGACACAGCGAGAGAGGGATCATAAGCAGGGGGAGTGGGAGAGGGAGAAGCAAGCTCCTGGCTGAGCAGGGAGCCCGATGCAGGGCTCGATCCCAGAATCCTGGGATCATGACCTGAACTGAAGGCAGACGCTTCACGACTGAGCCACCCAGGCGCCCCTAACTAACATACTTCTAAAAACCATTCATTCAGGAAGAAATCAAAAGGGAAACAGTGAAAGCCAGAATACTTTTCCCTAAAGTAAGGAACAATACAAAGGTGTCTGCTCTGGTCACTGGGAAGTTCTAGACAGTGCCAAAAAGAAATAATAATAAGGCAAGAAAAAGAAATGAGAGGTATTCAGATCAGAAAAAAGAAACAAAAGTGTCTTATGTATAGGTAAAATGATCAGCTATATAAAAAATCCAATGGGATCTACAAAAAAGCTGCTAAATGAGGTGAGTTTAGAAAGGTTATAGGATACTGGGAGTGCCTGGCTGGCTCAGTTGCCGGAGTGCGCACCTAATGATCTTGGGGTTTGGGGTACAGAGATTACTTAAAACACTGGGTGAGGAAATTACTTAAAATTACTTTAAGATGAGGCGCCTGGGTGGCTCAGTTGTTAAACACCTGCCTTCGGCTCAGGTCATGATCCCAGGGTCCTGGGATTGAGCCCCGGATCGGGCTCCCTGCTCAGCGGGGAGCCTGCATCTCCCTCTGCCCCTCCCCCTGCTGGTGTTCCCTCTCTCACCTCTCTTACTGTCTCTCTCTCTAGTCAAATAAATAAAATCTTTTAAAAAAATTACTTAAAAGATAAAAATTTTAAAAAAAGGTTACAGAATATAAAACCAATATACAAAACTCAACAGTACTTTTATATACTAGCAAAGAACAATTTAAAAATGTACAAAAGCATAATAAAAAAATTAAAATGTACAAAAGCATAACAAGGTATGAAATGCTTCACAATAAATCTACCAAAAAATGAAAGAGACCTCAACAATGAAAAATAAAATTTTTCTTTGAGAAATTAAAGAAAACCTAAACAAATGGAGAGAGATACATTTCATGGGCCAGAAGACTAAATACTATTACTGCTTCCACTTTCCACAAATTGATATATACATTCAACACAATCCCAGTCATAACTGAGGCAGGTTTTTTTTTTTTTTTTAAAGATTTTATTTATTTGACAGAGAGAGAGACAGAGAGAGCAGGAACACAAGCAGGGGGAGCGGGAGAGGGAGAAGCAGGCTTCCCGCGGAGCAGGGAGCCCGATGCGGGGCTCGATCCCAGGACCCTGGGATCATGACCTGAGCCGAAGGCAGACGCTTAACGACTGAGGCACCCAGGCGCCCTGTGGCAGGCTTTTTTAATAGAAACTGATAAACTAATTCTCAAATTCATATGTAAATGCAAAGGATATAAAATAGCCAAAACAACTGAAAATGAACAGCAGAAAGTTACTAACATTACTTAATAGTACAATTTGTTACAAAGCTACAGTTATTACAGCTTATTACGAAGCTATATACAATGTCGATTTGGCCTACAAACAAATTGAATAGTAACAAAATAAACAGTCCAGACATGAGCTCACATATATACAGGCAACTGATTTTCCAGAAAGTACAAAGACAATTGAGTGGATAAAGGATGGCCTTTTCAACAGTGCTAGAACACATGCAAAAAAAAAAAAAAAAACAAAAGAAACTCCCCTAAAACACAAAAACTTTGATCAGTATCTCACACCATATGTAAAAAATCAATTCAAAATGGTTCACAGACCTAAATATAAAATCTAAAACAATAAAACTTCTAAGGGAAACATAAGAGAAAACCTCCGTGACCCAGAGTAAGGACAATTTCTTAGATATGATAATAAAAGCACAACTACAGGGGCACCTGGGTGGCTCAGATGGTTAAGCATCAGGTCACCATCTCCAGGTCCTGGGATGGAGCCCCACCCTAGGCTCCCCGCTCAGTGGCGAGTCTGCTTCTCCTTTTCCCTCTGCTTCTCCCCCTGCTTGTGCTCTCTGTCTCTCTCCCTCTCAAATGAAAATCTTTTTAAAAAGAAATAAAAACAAAAGCACAACTATAAAAGAACTGATAAATTTGAATTCATCAAAATTTTAAATTCTGAAAAGAAAACCTACAGATGGAGAGAAAATGTATGTAAAAATATTTCTGATGGACTTGTATATATAAATAACTTAATAAACTACTCAGGTTTTTTTTTTAAAGATCTTATTTATTTGACAGAGTAAGAGAGCACAAGCAGAGGGAGCGGGAGAGGGAGAAGCGGGCTCCCGGATGAGCAGGGAGCCCAATGCGGGGCTCGATCCCAGGACCCGGGGATCATGACCCAAGCCCATGGCAGACGCTCAACCCACTGAGCCACCCAGACACCCCTAAACAACTCAGATTTTAAATGGGCAAGAGATCTTAGAAATGTGACAAAAATATGTGAATAAGCTATTAAATACATAAAAAGTTGCTGGACATCATTAGCATTAAAGAGACAAATCAAAGCCACAATGAAATACAATTTCACACCTACTAGAATGTGTAAAATCAAAATGACAGACAATAACAGCTATTGATGATATTGTGGAGAAACTGGAACTTGTATACTGCTGTTGAGAATATAAATTGGTGCAGCCACTTTAAGTCTGGCCATTTGTTATAAAGTTAAACATAGGGCGCCTGGGTGGCTCAGTCGTTGAGTGTCTGCCTTCGACTCGGGTCATGGTCCCAGGGTCCTGGGACCGAGCCCTGCATCGGGCTCCCTGCTCGGCAGGAAGCCTGCTTCTCCCTCTCCCACTCCCCCTGCTTGTGCTCCTGCTCTCGCTATCTCTCTCTCTGTCAAATAAATAAATAAAATCTTAAAAAAAAAAAAAGTTAAACATAACTCCAATCCTACTCCTAGATACCTACCCCAGAGAAAATACATGACCACACAAACACTATTAGCAAATACACACAGCTATTATTCATAACAGTCAAAAAGTGGAAATAACCCAAATGCCCACCATCTGATAAACAGATCCATACAATGGAATGCTATTCAGCCAGAAAGTATTCAAAAGTGAAAAAATGAGGACTTGTTTAAAGGACACAGGAGTCGACCTAAAAAAACTCCCAACAGGCAAACCAAGAACAATTTGAGCAAGAAAAAAAAACAGTATTAGTTTAAAACCCATGGAACACAATGAATACCCATCAGTCTATATTGATGACAATAACAGACTAAGCAGACATAATAACTAAATGTAATGTGGTATGCAGGATTTAAACCTGAAACAAAAACACAAGGGGGAGAGGGGACCTTTGGTGTCTGAATAAGGTTTGTAGTTAATAATATTGTAACAAAGTTAATATCTTAGTTTTGACAGATGTTACCAAGGCTACATAGATTAAACATCAGAGAAGTTGGGTAAAGAGTATACAGCAGGGGGGCGCCTGGGTGGCTCAGTCGTTGAGCGTCTGCCTTCGGCTCGGGTCATGATCCCGGGGTCCTGGGATCCAGCCCCGCATTGGGGTCCCTGCTCGGTAGGAAGCCTGCTCCTCCCTCTCCCACTCCCTCTGCTTGTGTTCCTTCTCTCACTCCTCTCTCTGTGTCAAATAAATAAATAAAATCTTTAAAAAAAAAAAAAAAGAGTATACAGCAGGGGTCAGCAAGCTATAGCCCACAGGCCAACTTCTATCTGGCAACTGTTTTTATAAATAACGTTTTATTGGTCCACAGCCATGCTCATTTACTTACTCACCGTCTATGGCGACCTTGGAGGAGTAGAGTACTTCCAAGAAAGACCGCCTTGTCCACAAAGCATAACTATTTACAATCTGGTTCTTTACAGGAAAATTTTGCTGACCCCTAATTCATATAAACTCTGTACTATCATTACAACTTTTCTACAAATCGAAAATGATTCTAAAAGTAAAAAATTTTTTAAGTCACAAGTGCACCTACCATATTATCTAGTCATTCTACTTCTAGGTATTTACCCAAGAAAAATGAAAGCAGTTATTCAAAGACTGGCACACAAATGTTCGTCAATAGGTGAACTGGATAAACAAATTACAGTACATCCACAAAGTGTACAATACTCAGCAATAAAAAGAAATGAGCTGTTGACACATTCTACAACATGGATGAATCTCAAATGAATTATGCTAAGTGGGTGAAGAGCAACCCCAAAAGTACATACTGTATGATGCCATTTACATCAAACTTTGGGAAATGCAAACTAATGTACAGTGACAGAAAACAGATCTAGTGTTACCTGGGAAAAGGGCAGTAGAGGCACTGTAAGTAAGGGTTACAAAGGATTACAAGGAAACTCTTGGGGATCATGGGTATGTTCACTATTTTGATTGTGATGACGATGTACAAGTGTCTACATATGTCAAAACTTAACCATCTGAGCCACCCAGGCGCCCTATTTTTTAAAAGATTTAATTGAGAGAGAGAGAGAGAGAGAGAGCACACATGCACTGGGTGGGGCAGGGGGGCTAGACAGAGAGAGAGAGAATCTTAAGCAGGCTCCACATCCAGTGTGGAGCAGCACACGGGATTTGATCCCAGGAGCCTGAGGTCATGACCTGAGCCAAAACCAAAAGTTGGACACTTAACCAACTGAGCCACCCAGGCACCCCTGGAGAAGAGGATGGTTTTAAATCACAGCCACACTTGTTCTAGAAGTCTAAAACAATCTTGCAAGGACAAGACACTTCTGGGGTTCTGCCAACAAATTCTACATAGGCAAATGAGATTATTATTACACAGATAAGCACGTTACTTACAGAACTTCCTCCCCCTATCATCTGCCTTTAGAACAACCAGTTTTCTATCTCTGGCCTCCTCAGACTTCCTATCTTTACGCTCCTAAACCCAGGATAAAAGAAAATGGCAGCCAGCATAGGAGTCAGACTGTAACCAACTTTTTATCCTAGAGAATAAAAAGAAATGAGTTGGAAGTTGGTACAGGCATACCTCAGAGACATTGCAGATTCAATCCCAGGCCATCACAATAACGCATGTATCGCAATAAGGTGAGTCAGATGAATTTTTTTATTTCTGGGTACATAAAAAAGTTATGTTTACACTATACCCTAGTCTATTAAGTATACAATAACATTATGTCTTAAAAAACAATGTACATACCATAATTTTAAAATATGTTATTGCTAAAAGATGCCATCATCTGAGATTTCAGCAAGTTGTCATCTTTTCACTGGTGGAGGGTCTTATCTCCATGTTGATCAGGCTCCTGATTGATCAGTGTGGTGGCTGCTGAAGGTTGGGGTAGCTGTGGCAATTTCTTAAAATAAGACAACAGTGAAGTTTGCCACATCGACTGACTCTCCCTTTCACAAACTTATTTCTCTGTAGCTTAAGATGCTGTATGATAGCATTTTACCCACAGAACTTTCAAAATTAGATCCTGCTACTTTATCAACTAAATTTATGTAATATTCCAAATCCTTTGTTGTCATTTCAACAATCTCCACTGAATCTTCACCAGGAGTAGATTCCATCTTAAGAAACCACTTTCTTTATTCATCCATAAGAAGCAACTCCTTATCCATTCCAGTTTTATCATGAGATTGTAGCAATTCAGTCCCATCTTCAGGCTCCACTTCTAGTTCTCCTACTATTTCTGCCACATCTGCAGTTCTTCCTTCACTGAAGCCCTGCCCTGAACCCCTCAAAGTCATCCATGAGGGTTGGAGTCAACTTCTTCCAAACTCCTGTTCATGTTGATATTTTGACCTCTTCCCATGAATCACAGATGTTCTTAATGGCATCTAGAATGGTGAATCCCTTCCAGAAGGTTTTCAACTTATTTTGCCCAGGTGCATGAGAGAAACCACTGTGTATGGCAGCTACAGCCTTAGGAAATATATTTCTTAAAGAAGAAGACTTAAAAGTTGAATTACTCCTTCATTCACGGGCTCAGAATGGATGTTGTGTTAGCAGGCAGGAAAACACACCATCAGAGCTCTCTTAGGTCACTGAGCAGCCATATTTTGAAAGGAATCTTTTTTCCTGAGCAATGTATCTCAAGGGCTTCAAATACTTAGTAAACCACGTTGTAAACAGACTTGCTGTCATCCAGGGTTTGTTGTTCCATTTATATAGAGCACAGGTAGAATAGATTTAGCATAATTCTTAAGGGCCCTGGAATTTTGGGGATGGTAAATGAGGACTGGCTTCAAAACTTAAAGTTGCTAGCTGCATTAGCCCCTAACAAGAGTTGGCCTGTCCTTTGAAGCTTTGAGGCCAAGCATCGCCTCTTCCTCTCCAGCTATGAAAGTCCTAGATGGCATCTTCTTCCAAAAGGCTATTCTGTCTGCACTGAGAAGCTGTTGTTCAGTGTAGCTACACCTGTTAATGATTCAGCTAGATAACTTGCTGCAGCTTCTATGTTAGCACTTGCCCCTTTACTTTGCATTTTTATATTATGGAGATGGCTTCTTTCCATAAACCTCATAAACCAACCTCTGCTAGCTTCAAACTTCGCCTGCAGCTCCCTCACCTCTCTCAGCCTTCACACAGAACTTAAAGTTTAGGGCTGTGCCAGGATTAGGCCTTGGCTTAAGGGAATGTTGTGGCTGGTTTGATCCTCTAGCCAGACCACCAGAAGTTCTTCCAATCACCAACAGGACTGTTCTGCGTCCTTATCATTCATGTGTTCCCTGGAGGGGCGCCTGGGTGGCTCAGTTGGTTAAGCGACTGCCTTCGGCTCAGGTCATGTGTTCCCTGGAGCAGCACTTTTCATTTCTCTCAAGAACATTTCCTTTGCATTCACAACTTGTCTAAGAAGCCTTGTTTTCAGCCTATCTTGGCTTCAACATGCCTTTCCTAAGCTTTATCATTTCTAGTTTTTATTTTTTTTAGAAGATTTTATTTTTTTGAGAGAGAGAGAAAACGAGAGCGATCGAGCGTGAGAGCACAAGCAAGGGGGAGGGGCAGAGGGAGAAGCGGACTCCCTGCTGAGCAGGGCACCTGATGCAGGGCTCAATCCCAGGACCCGGGGATCATGACCTGAGCCAAAGCAGACGCTTAACCCACTGAGCCACCCAGGCGCCCTAACTTTTGATTTTAAGTGAGAGACATGAAACACTTCCTTTCACCTGAAACCTTAAGAGTCCACTGTAGGGTAAGTAATTGGCCTAACTTCAAAATTGCTGTGTCTCAGGATACAGGGAGGCCTGAAGAGAGGTAGAGATGAGTGCACAACCAGTCGGTGGAGCAGTCAGAACACACACAACATTTATCCACTAAGTTTGCCATCTTATACGAACACAATTCATAGAACCCCAAAACAATTACAAAAGCAATATCGAAGATCACTGATCACAGATCAGAGATCACCATAACAAATAATGAAAAAATTTGAAATACTGCGAAAATTACCAAAGTATGAAAGAGAGACACAAAGTGAGCAAATGGTGTTGGAAAAATGGACCACAAACCTTCAATTTGTAAAAAACACAGGATCTGCAAAGTGCAATAAAACAAGGTATGCCTATAGTCTCTAGCTTCTTTAACCTCATTCAGCTCCCCACTAAGTTACTTTCCACGTTACTGTCCTTCAGACACCACTACTACTTACCTACTCTACCACACCTCAATAATGGTTACCTGTCACAAAGTTCTCCACTTCCCACATACCTTTCTTTACTTTTTTTAATATACAAACCCCCCTTCCTCAGTCACTCAACCTGAGTTTGACATAAAAATTAAGGATAATCCTAGGGTGCCTGGGTGGCTCAGTTGGTTAAGCGACTGCCTTCGGCTCAGGTCATGATCCAGGAGTCCCTGGATCAAGTCCCGCATCGGGCTCCCTGCTCAGCAGGGAGTCTGCTTCTCCCTCTGACCCTCCCCCCTCTCATGTGCTCGCTCGCTCTCTCATTCTCTGTCTCAAATAAATTTAAAAAAAAAATCTTTAAAAAAAATTAAGGATAATCCTAAATATTACTTTGAAACTATGTTCAAGGGAAAAAAAACTGGAGTTTTCATCTCCAAAGAGAGTAACATTTTTATGAAAAATTATGTAAATGAGACATTATCTGATACCCAAGTCATACTATAATGTGTTTATTTTAGACATCATCCCTGCATGTACTATGAAACTGCAGACATTGTTAATGCCTTCCGAAAGTTTAAAGGAAAATGAGGAAGTTCAGACAAACGTGGAAACCAAATCTGAATTTTATATTTTTAAAAAGTAGTATTTTATAACTTAATATAAAATGTATCCAACTATGACATGTTAACTTGAGAACTACAATAAGCCTAATAATGAAAAAATAATTGCCACATGAGCATGAGCATGCCAGCATTAAATGTGGGGCCCCAAATTTGAAGACATGCTGGAAGAATGTATTTCTTAAATTTTAAAATTTCTGGAGAAATTTTCCCTTAAATTCAAACACTGAAAATTCAGAAAGGATGAAATTATTTGGAAATTCATTTATTTCAGTAAAATCCACAATTTTCCACTCATGGTATACTCATTCTTAAGTGTACTTACGCTGATCCTCCTAGCCCAAATCACCATTTACCTCCTCCACCACCCAAACCCTAAGCATCTTTCGGAAACACTTTCCCAGTAGAAGACCTGGGCCTTAGAACCATAAAATGTTAGAGCTAAGTGACAACTCACCTCACCTGAAGATGAGAAAACGGAGCTCCACAGCAACAAAGAGACCCGCCAAGGTCATAAAGCTAAAACTGAGAGAGAGGCCCAGGATCCAAATCTGGTTTTCTACCTCCTGAACCTTTTAATTAACCATTTAAAGAGGTCTCCATGTTTTCTGAACTTGACCACCTCAGATCTCTGAGCACGGTGCCTCTCATGCTTTAATGTGCACAGAAATCACCTGGAAACTTCATTAAATGCAGAGTTTGATTCAGCACATCAAGAGTGAGGTCTGAGATTCTGCATTTCTAACAAGTTCCCAGATGATGCTGAAGCTGCTGGTCTGGGGATCACAGATGGAAAACGGTCTGATAAGCATTTGATTCAATCTTATCCAATTTAGGCTTATTATTTACTATGTTATTTATGACTCCCAAATCTGTATTAAATCTCCCTAAGCCCCACTTTTCTCATTAAAATATTGCTTGGTAAGGACCAAATGAGAGAATCCAGACATGAATCCATAATTCTTGATGCTTACTCAATGTTTGGTAAATAATGGCTAATTCGAGTACAACTTTTAGGTCAGCACTATATGGGTATTTTACATGTTTTACATTTAATTCTCACATTAACTCAATGGATAGGTACTCTCAGTCCCATTTTTAAAGATGAGGAAACTGGGCGTGAGAGCATTTAAGTAGCTTGTAAAATATTCAAGTACTGAGTTTGGCAACAGGAAACAAACCCAGTCAGCTTCCACATTCTGTATTTTTAACCACATCATTTATTGAAAAATTTATTTATTGAAAATAAATGTTAACCATCCTCAATCAGTGTTAATTATTACTTTTCCCCAGCCGAGAACTCTCTCCGGAACTCCAAATCCCCTCTCCTAATACTTTCCTGTCCCATAAACCTCAAACCAACATGTCCCACACTTACTACCTTCACCCTAGACTCACTCCCCTCTTTCCATTTACCCCATCTCAATGAAAAGTAACACACAGGCAGTCGCCAACCCAGAATCCTGGGACTCACACCAGAGAAGGGATTCCTCAATTTTGTCAGACCAAATGTTCCCTTCTTTATAATGTAAATTCTGTAACACCCCCCGTTTATTATCCTGATGTGAAATTCATAGGTAATAAAACCTTCCTCCATCCAATTACCCCAACTGTAATCAAAGGGAGACATAAAATGAAATATATAATAAAATGTATTTCAAAATGTAAACATCTGACTTGACCTCACTATAAGCAATACCAGATTTTTTTTTTTAAAGTAAGTTCTATGCTCAAAGTGGGGCTCAAACTCATGACCCCAAGATCAAGAACCACATACATGCTCTACCAACTGAACCAGCCAGGTGCCCCAGATGTCTGTTCTTAAACAAAGAAGTTGGGGCACCTGGGTGGCTCAGTCGTTGAGTGTCTGCCTTTGGCTCAGGTCGTGATCCCAGGCTCCTGGGATCGAGCCCCACATGGGGCTCCCTGCTCTGCAGAAAGCCTGCTTCTCCCTCCCCCACTCCCCCTGCTTGTGTTGGTCTGGGGATCACAGACACATTTCTTGCTGTGTCTCTCTCTGTCAAATAAATAAATAAAATCTTTAAAAAAAATAAACACAGAACCTAAAAGTACAAATACAGACTGACACAGTGTTCTAGTATAAGCAACTCAAATATGTCCAGTGATCAACTAGATGTTACACATACAGAATTTTCCAAAATGGCAAAAAACTCTTAGCAGTGTTCCAAACAAAACAGTAGCATCTCGATTCACACAACACATTCTTAAAACTTTTAGTATATGTTAAAACACTACAAAAACTACTTTGTGTTTATATGTAAAACAGAAATTTGGATTTAGATTGAAATGCAAAATCTTTCCCCACCTACATGATAGTTCTTAAGATAGGATGAACTCTTCATTGTTGGCAATGTCTTGTGTACTGCATTAACATCCAGCATGCCTGCCCCCATCCACCAAATGCCAGTACTGTCTTCCAATCCCTGTGACCAAAAATGGCTCCATAAATTCTCCAACACTCCTTAGGGATGATACGGTACTGTGGATAGTACAACTGAGCTAGACTATTCCTCTCTTACAAGCCACTGTCCAACCATGTCCAGTTAATTCTGTCTCCTATTCTCACATCCGGCCTCTCATCAATCTCTGTTATCCTTTCTCTAGTTCTGGTCCTGTCATTTCTCACCTAGGCTATTATAATAGCCTTGGAACTTGTCTTTCTGGTTCCAGCCTGCCCTACTAACAGTGAACTTTCTACTCTCTGAAGATTATTTATCCATTCAATCAAATATTTATTGCACACTGATTATACACTAGACCCATTCTAAATACTCAATCACATCACTCTCCCCTGATCATACTTTTACAGCTCATGACCTACACAGATTTTCAAACAATGCTTCGCTTTTATCTGTTTCATATATTGAGTTTATGCAGATTTCCTCTGTTAAAAGGAAATTTGATTCACAGCTTTAACAAAATGATTCATAGCTTTAAAAGAAGTCTGAAGCCCCCAACCTTCAGGATAAAATCTAAATTAACCAAACAGTCTTCATATCTAATCACCTCATTACTGACATAGTCTCATCTCCTGCCACTCCCGTCAACCTTGCAAATATGCTCATGCAACACCTGATATTCCCCAGTCTTTCTGGTACACACTCTCTTCCATGTTCCCGCAGATGTTGTTACCTCTGCCAAGTGACCCTTTCTTTCCGCCTATCCAACTGCTGATTCATACTTAGCCCTCCAGGCTCTGTTCAAGCTGTGAAACCTTCCCCATTCCTCTAGACAGGCCTCACTATTTCTTCCACTGTAGTCTGCACACTTCCTTTAAAAAAAAATCTTTGTACTACTACCACCACCATTTAAACATCTATCTCTATAATTTTTTCATTGATCTAAATTTTACAGGCAGTGACCATGTCTTTTCACCACACTTTCTAGCACTGGTTAGTGTACAGAACTATCCTCTCAGGGATAACCTTACTGAGAAGAAGAGAAACCTATTAATATTCACTCGAAAAGGTAAATTTCCTAGGGCGTCTGGGTAGCTCAATTGGTTAAGTGTCTGCCTTTGGCTGGGGTCATGATCCCTGGGTCCTGGGATCAAGCCCTGCATCGCATCAGGCTCCATGCAAAGTGGGGAGCCTGCCCCTTCCTCTCTCACTCTCCCTGCTTGTGCTCTGTCAAATAAATAAATACTTTAAAGATAAATTTGCTTAAACAAGTGATCAAACTAAGCATCACTAATAGTAAACCACTTGAAATTATGGAGCTTCCCATGTGAAAAGTAAGTAACCACCACCATCTACAAAGTAGTTTTACCAAAAATGTTTAACTTGAATCTATCTACTCTTGAGGATATAGAAAAATCCAAATGTGTGATACTCTATAAGAAAACTGGCCCAGACTCTTCAAGGAATTATAAAAAGCAAAAAGTCAAGGAGACTATTCTACACGAAAAGAAATTAAATAATATCAAAGTGCAAAACATGAAACCTTGATCAGATCCTGGACCAAAAACCAACCAACACAATAATGAAGGTTATGTTTGTGATGTGGCCGGGGGGGGGGTGGATATCTGAATATTAGATTAAATAATATTATGGAAAATATTTTTAAAAGTTTTTTTTTTTTTTTTTTTTTTTTTTTTTGACAGAGAGACAGCAAGAGAGGGAACACAAGCAGGGGCAGTGGGAGAGGAAAAAGCAGGCTTCCTGCAGAGCAGGGAGCAGGGAGCCCCATGCAGGGCTTGATCCTGACCCTGGGATCATGACCTGAGCCAAAGGCAGACACTTAAAATTTAAAAGTTTTATAATATTATGTGAGTTTTGTAGTATTATCTAATAATATTTCCATAATGGGGCTACTATATATAGATAATACTACAAAACTCATATAATATTATAAAACTTTTGAATTTTCTTTAGAAGCTTTAATGTTATCCTGGCTGTACGGGAGAATGTTATTTTTATATTGTTCTTAGGCAATGTACACTGAAGTATTTCAGAGTGAAACGTCATGATGCATAAAGGACAAAAAGTGAACAGTTGTGTTTATATACAAATGTGTATATACACATGCACACACACATATACAAAGAAAGAAGATAAACAAATGTGTTAAAAGGACAACTACTAAATCTAAATGAAGAGCATGTGGCTGTTTGTTGTACCATGCTTTCAAATTTTCTGTAGGTTTGAAATCTGTAAGTAAAATAAAAACTAAGTAAAAAAACCAAATTTATATAATCAAATGATCTATGAAGTATCAAAATAACTGATTTATTAGTTCCTCTTCTCCACTTAACAGATTTTTTTATATCATTCAGGCACACCCTAAACAGTTTTGGATAGAGTGTTCAATCTATACACTGCAAAAATCCAGTCACCCAATGAATAAACGCAAAGCATTGTAAAGCCAGGGAAAGTCCACAGTTTACTACTCTCCATACAGAGCTCTCTAAGGCTGTACAGCCTCCGCTTGCTACTTACTGTTTGTCTGCTTCAAGCTTCTGCTTCTCTTCTATACTCTGTTCATGTGGTTACAAAAAGGCAGAACATAAAACAACCTGGACCATCAGAAGGACTAGTCCTTTCATCTAGCTCTGCCATTAACTAGCCAAGTAACCTTGGGCAAGTTATTCAGTCCAAATTTGCTTGGCCTGCATCATTTAGATGAGGAATGATCACCAAAGTACTTTCAAGCTCTGAAATTTTTTTTTTAAGATTTTATTTATTTATTTGAGAAAGAGAGAGCACAAGCAAGGGCAGCAGCAGAGGGAGAGGAAGAAGCAGGCTCCCCACTGAGCAGGGAGCCTGATGTGGAGAGCTCAATCCCAGGACCCCGGATCATGACCTGAGCCCAAGGCAGATGCTTAACTGACTGAGCCACCTAGGTGCCCCTGAAATCTTTTGAGTTTATGAATCCAGTCTTACTTTCTTAACTGAATTTTTCACTAATTATAGTTTCATATGCAGGTCTAAGAAACAAGACAGAGACATATTTGTGTTTATTCTTTTAAGGTTTTTTAAAGTAATCTCTACACCCAACACGGGGCTCAAACGTACAACCCCAAGATCAAGAGTCCCAAGCTCCACTGACTGAGGCAACCAGGTACCCCGAGAGATACGTGTATATTTTACTCAGTTACCCAATGGCAACATTTTCAAAACTGTAACATTACAACCAAGATATTGATACTGATATCATCTACCAATCTTATCCACATTTCCTGTTTTTACTTGTACTAATTTACATGAGTGTGCATTCATAACTTTTTATCCCATTAATCTACAAAGTAAGCCATTAAGTCCTAGAGGAATCAAAGATAAATGAAAAACTAATTGCGTTGGCTTTTTAAATGATCCTGTACCGGAGCGCTTGGGTGGCTCAGTTGGTTAAGTGTCTGCCATCAGCTCAGGTCATGATCTTGGGGTCCTGGGATAAAGTCCCACATCAGGCTCCCTGCTCAGCCAAGAATCTGCTTCTCCCTCTCCCTCTGCCTCTCTCCCTCACCTGCACCCCCACTTGTGCTCTGTCTCAAATAAATAAAATTTCTTAAAAAATAATAAATAAAAAATAAATTATCCTGTACCAACTATTCTGATAATCTATTCTTTATTTTCACCATCAAATTCCACTTTGCAAAAATAACATGCTGTAATGTTAATGCTTCTGCATTACCACTGCAACCAACTCAGGAGGAAAATCCCTTTCAATCAACCTAAAAGGAAGATTTGTCTTTTGCAATGTGAAATGATTCTCTACGCTCCAGAACTGAACTGGAAAAAGAAATCAGAACTCTGCCTCTAAGTTAGCCCAACAGACTGTCCTAGGCAAAAACCATTCCATGCAAGACAGAAAAACCACCTACTTCTTAGAAATTAAACGAGGAGCAATAAAAATACTTTTTACACACTATCAATAAAAATGCATAAAAGCAACCTTCAACCTTCTACAAGGAAACATGGAAGAATTGTTGCAATCTTAGGTTAGGCAAAGACTGCTCAAATACAATGCTAAAAGCATAACCCCCAAAAAGAAAAACTGGACAAATAAGACTTCTCAAATTTAAAATTTCCTGTTCTTCAAAAGACACTGTTAAGAGAATGAAAAGAAAAGCCACAGACTGGGAGAAAATATTTGCTAAGTTTCTATCTGATAAAGAACTTATATTGCTAGAGGGGTTGGAGAAATGGGAAAATAAGTGACAGGGATTAAGAAGTATAAGTCATGAGGATGAAAAGTAGAGCACAGTGGACATAGTCAAAATACTGTAATAATGTTTTATGATGACTACACTTATAATGGGGAGCACTGAGTAATGTATAGAGTAGTCATATTAGTATATTGTACACCTGAAGTTATTATAACATTGTAGGCCAACTACATTCCAATAAAAATAATTTCTTAAAAAAGAACATACTGAAAATACAGGAAAAACTCGCAAAAATCACTGTTAAGTGAACAATCCAATTTTTTAATGGACATAAGATTTTAAGAGATACGTCTCCAAGTGTATGCATGGCAAATAAGGATATGAAAAGATACTCAGTATAATTAGTCATTAGGTAAATGTAAAATCAAACCACGATGAGATACCATCACACCTATTAGAATAGATTAAAAAAAAAACAACAACATTGACAGTAACAAACACTGGATACAGAGGAACTGAAACAGTGCTGGCACGAATAAGAGAACTACAAAAGTGTTTTCAGAAGGTAAACATACACTTACCATATGACTCAACAATTCTATTTCTACCTATTCACACAAACATCTTAAGTGAATGCTTAAGCAACTTTATTCATGATCACCAAAATTAGAATCAATTCAAATATTCTTTTACTGGTGAATGAATCAACAAACTAGTTAATCTTTAAAAATAAATAAATAAAAAGTAATACAAAATGGATCAAAGACCTAAATACTATAAAACTATACTACAGATTATAAAACTTTTAGAAGAAAGCATAGAGGTAAATGTTCATGACCCTGGATTTGGCATAGGAATCTTATATATGACACCAATAGCATAAGCAATAAAAGAAAAAATAAATTTCAGATTTTTGTTCTTCAAAGGACATTGTCAAGAAAGTGAAAAGGCAACCCACAAATGAGAAAATATTTGCATCTCATATAACTGATAAAGAACTTCTATCTAAGATATATAAAGAACTCTTATAATTCAGGGCCCCTGGCTGGCTCAGTCAGTAGAGCAGGTAACTCTTGGTCTTGGAGTCATGAGTCTGAGCCCCATGTTGGGAATACGGAGAGTTCACTTTAAAAAAAAAAAAAAAAAAGGGCACAAGCCCAACGTGGGGTCTCTACTCATGACACTGAGACAAAGACCTGAGCTGAGATCAAGAGTCAGACACTTAATTGACTGAGCAATCCAAGTGCCCCAACAACCCAATTTTAAAATGGGTAAAGGATCTGAATTGATATTTCTCCAAGAAAGATATATAAATGGCCAATAAGCAATTGAAAAGATGCTCAACAGCATTAGTCATCAGAGAAATGCAAATCAAGACCACACTGAGATACATCACACTAACTAGATGGTAAACCAGAGTCAGATAATAAGATAACAAGTGTTGGTAAGGATGTGGAGAAATTGGAACCGTCATATACTGCTGATGGGAATAGAAAACGATACAGCCTCTTTGGTAAAAAGGCAGTTTCTCAAATGATCAAATACATTAACCATATGACTCAGCAATTCCACTCCTGGGTATATACCCCCCAAAAATGAAAACATAGGACCACACAAAAACTTGTATACCACTGTTCATAGCAGTATATTCATAACTGCCAAAAGGTAGAAATAACCTAAATACCCATTAACAAGTAAATAAAATATAGTATCTCCATACAATGGAATATTATTAGTCAGCTATAAAAAGGAATGAAGTACTGATACTTGATACAGCATGGATGAGCCTTGAAAAAATTTACACTAAGTGAAAAAACTGGTTAATATCAGACCACATACCATACGATTCCATTCATTATGAAAACTTAGAAAAGGGGTATCTTCAGAAACAGTTGATTAGTGGTTGCTTAAGGCTGGGGGAGGGGGTAAATAGGAAGGTAGAAGTGGTAACAGCAAAGGGAAGTTCTTTCCGAGGTAAAGAAAATGTTCTAAAATTGGGGTGATAACTGCACCCATGTAAATACACTAAAAACCATTAAATTTTACACTTCAAACGGGTAAATTTTGTGGTATTAAATTATATCTTAGTAATGCTATTCAACTGTATACTCAGTGATCACTATAATCCACATAAGAATACACTGATTTTTTTTAACAATTTTACTGCATTATAATTTGACTTCAAAATAAATATGGGAAGGGACACCTGGGTGGCTCAGTCGATTAAGCATCTGACTCCTGATTTTGGCTCAGGTCATGATCTCAGGGTCTTGAGATCCAGCCCCACATGGGGCTCTGCATTCAGCACAGAGTCTGCTTGAGATTCTCTCTCCCCCCACCCCTCCCCCCACCCCACCCCATGCTCTTGCTGTCTCTGGTTTTTTTTGTTTTGTTTTTTAAGATTTTATTTATTTGACAGAGAGAGATAGCGAGAGCAGGAACACAAGCAGGAGGAGTGAGAGTGGGAGAGGGAGAAACAGGCTTCCCGCAGAGCACAGGCTCAATCCAGGGACCCTGGGATCATGACCTGAGCCGAAGGCAGACACTTAACGACTGAGGAACCCAGGTGCCCCCCTCTCTGTTTTTTCATCAGTAAAAATGGGATAACGGGGGGGCACCTGGGTGGCTCAGTTGGTTAAGCGTCTGACTCTTGATTTTGGCTCAAGTCATGATCTCAGCATTGTGAGATCCAGCCCAGCATCTGGCTCTGCGCTGGGCTTAGAGGCTGCTTAAGATTCTTTCTCCCTCTGCCCCTTCCCCTCACCCGTCCCCCCATGCATACTCTCTCTATAAAAAAAAAAGGGGGGGAAATCACCAAAACATCTTTAATTCCTTTCTCCCAAATGATTCTGAGTTATGTTATAATTCAAAAATCTAAATTGAGAAAATAATTTAATAATAATCATCTGTTGAGGGGCACCTGGGTGGCTCAGTCGTTAAGCGTCTGCCTTTGGCTCAGGTCATGATCCCGGGGTCCTGGGATCGAGCCCCGCATTGGGCTCCTGGTTCAGCAGAAAGCCTGCTTCTCCCTCTCCCACTCCCCCCCTGCTTGTGTTCCTTCTCTTGCTGTCAAATAAATAAATAAAATCTTAAAAATAAAAAAATCATTTGTTGAAATCCACTTGTGCCAGGTCCTCATATTCCTTAGCTCATTCAAATCTCATAATAACCCTAAGGAATAAGTGAAGAACTTGACAATAAAGACACAGGCTCAGATAGGTTAAGTAGCTAGTTGTGCAGACCTTGAATACAGTCTGGACTGGAGCCAGTTATTCCAGTAAACGGTCTCTTTTTTTTATTATTTCACCTAATATACTTTCAGCTTGAGATTTAAATCATTTTATTTATTTTTTAAGATTTTATTTATTTATTTGACACAGAGAGACACAGCGAGAGAGGGAACACAAGCAGAGGGAGCGGGAGAGGGAGAAGCAGGCTTCCTGCCAAGCAGGGAGCCCGATGCCGGGCTCGATCCCAGGACCCTGGGATCATGACCTGAGTGGAAGGCAGATGCTTAACGACTGAGCCACCCAGGCACCCCTCACTTACGTTTAAAAAAAAAAAAGGAATGATGGAACTTGAAAACACCTATTTGGCAACTATGATGTAATCAATGAACCAAAGAATCATTCATGCATTAAAATTACTAATGGGTGAAATTCTAATGAAAAACAGGATGTTTACATAGTATTCCCCCACCAGATATGTATTAATTATAAGGGAAAAACAGTAACTTTGCGGTGGTGAGACCTGGCAGATACCATCTTAAACCAACTGATCAAAATAATAACAACCAGCAACAACAATGAGACCAACTGGCATCACCATAACTCCTGATATGATGCACAAAGAACACCACACACAGTTCTTTAGCATTCCTGCCAAAACCACAGTACCTGAATCTAATCATGAGGGTACATTCAATGAACCCAAGTTGAGCAGCAATCAATAAAATGTACTCTTCCCAAAAGGTCAAGGTTATGAAAGACAAGCTTAAAAACCATGCCAAAAAAAACCCATTCCAGATTAAAGGAGCTTAAAGAGACCCAATAACTAAATGCAATGCATGATCCTAGATTAAAAACCTGAAACGCAAAAATAATTTCTAAAATAATATTTTAAAAATGTATAATAAATAAATTATATATATTAATATTATTGGGTACATTGGTAATAGCTGATACATTACCTATAGATCTTATTTAGTATTAGTTTCCTGATTCTGATAACTGTAGTATGGTTATACGAGAGAATGTAAAGGGGTATCATGTCTGCAACTTACTCTCAGAAAGTGAAGGGAGAAAAATTATTGTATTGGTAGAAATAGTGGATGAATGGATAGAGGAGGAATGGTGGGAAGAAGAGGGAGGTAATAACAGAGCAAATGGGGAACCTGGGTGAAGGGGCTCAGAAATTCTTTGTACTAGTCATACAGCTTTTCTGTAAGTTTGACATTATTTAAAAATTAAAGAATGTTTAAAAAGTGCCAGCCAGGGCGCCTGGGTGGCTCAGTTGGTTAAGCAACTGCCTTCGGCTCAGGTCATGATCCTGGAGTCCCGGGATCGAGTCCCACATCGGGCTCCCCGCTCAGCGGGGAGTCTGCTTCTCCCTCTGACCCTCTTCCCTCTCGTGCTCTCTATCTCTCATTCTCTCTCTCTCAAATAAATAAATAAAATCTTTTAAAAAAAATTAAAAAAAAATTTAAGTATTAAGAGAAAAAATTGATTTCTCTCACTTCTAAAATGTCTAAAATGTCGTTTTTCCTGGGGCACCTGGTGGGCTCAGTAGGTAGAGCATGTGACTCTTGGTTTCAGGGTTGTGAGTTTAAGGCCCATGTTGGATGTAGGAATTACTTAAAAAATAAATTTAAGGGCGCCTGGGTGGCTCAGTTGTTAAGCGTCTGCCTTCAGCTCAGGGCATGATCCCAGGGTCCTGGGATCGAGCCCCGCATCGGGCTCCCTGCTCCGCGGGAAGCCTGCTTCTCCCTCTCCCAGTCCCCCTGCTTGTGTTCCCTCTCTCACTGTGTCTCTCTCTGTCAAATAAATATAATCTTCTAAAAAATAATAATAATAAACTTAAAAAAATGTTTAATGTCATTTTTCCTGACTCTATGCTCTCTACAGTTTTGCTTAAGACTCCTTTTTAATGCCAGGATATTAACAAAAACTTATTTTCACCTACCTTCCCAACAGGCCCCTAAAGAACCTGCACTGGCTATCAGTTTTCCTCTCTCATCAACACTACCATTCAGTTCCTTTACCAATAAAGGTCTTGGCATTTTACTGAAGTAAAACTTTCAGGGTTCAGTTTTGGGTTCTGCCACCTGCTGACTATGTGACCTTGAGCAAATCACTTCAGGTCTGTGTGCCTCGGTTTCTTCATCTACAGGGTGAGATAAAGGTGATGTCTACCTCATGGGGGAATTAAAAATAGATAAATACAACTTAATAGCAAAAAAATGAACAATCTGATTTAAAAATGGGCATAGGATGAGAGTAGACATTCTTTTAAAGACACGCAAATGGCCAACAGGTACATGAAAAGATGCTCAACATCACTAATCATCAGAGAAATGAAAATCAAAACTATAAGATGTTACCTGATACCTGTTAGAATGGCTATCGTCAAAAACACAAGAAATAACAAGTATTAGCAAGGATGTAGAAAAAAGAAAACCTTTTTGCACTGTTGGTGGTAATGTAAATTAGTCCAGCCACTACATAAAACAGTATGGAGGTTCCTCAAAAAATTAAAAATGGAACTATTGCATGATCCAGCAATTCCACTTCTGAGTATATCCAAAGGAAATGAAAACACTATCTTGTAAAAAATATCTGCACCCCATGCTCATTGCAGCATTATTCACAATAGCCAAGGCCCAGAAGCCATCTAAGGGTCCATCAATGAATGAATAGATAAAGAAAATGTGGTGTACACACACTATGAGAATACTATTCTGCAATTAAAAAAAAAAAGAAGGATCTTGCCATTTGGAAGAACATGGATAGACCTTGAGGGCATTATGCTCGGTGAAATAAGTCAGACAGAGAAAGACAAATAGTGTATGATCTCATTTATGTGTGAAATCTTAAAAAAAAGATAAAAACAAAAACTCCACCAAACCCACAGATACAGAGAACAGATTGGTGGTTGCTAGAGGCAGAGTAGGGAGTGGGCAATATGGTAGTCAAACGGTACAAATTTCCAATTATAAAATAAATAAGTCCTGGGGATCTTATGTATAGCATGGTGACCACAGTATACAATACTGTACTGTATATGTGAAAGCTGGTAAGTCTTTTTTTTTTTTTAAATAGGCTCCATGCCCAATGTGGGCCTTGAACTCATCAACCCTGAGATCAAGAGCCACATGCTCTACTAAGTCAGCCAGGCCCCCCTAAGAGAGTAGGTCTTTATAAAGTTCTCATCACAAGAGGGGCGCCTGGGTGGCTCAGTTGGTTGGGCGACTGCCTTCGGCTCAGGTCATGATCCTGGAGTCCCGGGATCGAGTCCCGCGTCCGGCTCCCTGCTCAGCAGGGAGTCTGCTTCTCCCTCTGACCCTCCCCCCTCTCATGCTCTCTATCTCATTCTTTCTCTCAAATAAATAAATAAAATCTTAAAAAAAAAAGTTCTCATCACAAGAAAAAAAATCTGTAACTATATGTGCTGAAAGATATTAACTAGACTTATTGTGATGATCACATAATATATACAGTATCGAATCATTATTTTGTATACCTGAAACTAAAAACGTTATGTGTCCATTATATCTCCATTTTTAAAAAGAATAGGTAAGCTGATGCATGAGAAACACCTGAAGCATGCCTAGAGCACCCACTGTGGGCACCAAATTCATGTTAGCTTTTATCATAAAATAGACTAAAAAATGAAGAAAACTCAAAACTTATGACTTCAAATAGAAAGTAATAACAAAAGTCTGAGGCGCCTGGGTGGCTCAGTCAGGTAAGCATCTGCCTTCAGCTTAGGTCAGGATCCCAGAGTCCTGGGACAGAGCCCCACATCGGGCTTCCTGCTCAGCGGGGAGTCTGTGTCTCCCTCTGCCCCTCATCCTGCTCTTGTGCTCTCGCTCACTAGCTCAAATAAATAAATATTTTTTTAAAAAGTAGTAACAAAAGTCTAATGATTAAAAACACTAATCCCCGGGGCGCCTGGGTGGCTCAGTCGTTAAGCATCTGCCTTCAGCTCAGGACATGATCCCAGGGTCCTGGGATCGAGCCCCGCATCGGGCTCCCTGCTCAGCGGGAAGCCTGCTTCTCCCTCTGCCTCTGCTCCTGCTTGTGTTCCCTCTCTCACTGTCTCTCTGTCAAATAAATAAATACAATCTTTAAAACAAACAAAACACTAATCCTGGGATGCCTGGCTTTCTCACTCAGGAGTGCTTGTGACTCTTGATCTCGGGGTCATGAGTTCGAGCCCCAAGTTGGGTGTGGAGATTATTAAAAAATAATAAACAAAAATTTAAAAAAATAAAAACACTGGGCGCCTGGGTGGCTCAGTTGGTTAAGCCACTGCCTTCGGCTCAGGTCATGATCCTGGAGTCCCGGGATCGAGTCCCGCATCGGGCTCCCTGCTCGGCAGGGAGTCTGCTTCTCCCTCTGACCCTCTCCCCTCTCATGTGTTCTCTCTCTCATTCTTTCTCTCAAATAAATAAATAAAATCTTTAAAATAAAATAAAATAAAATAAAAATAAAAACACTAATCTCATCTTGGGGAAAAAAATTTCTGCTCATGATTATGATAAAAAACAACTAAAAATAACCTCAATGCCCCACAGAAGATTAAATAGATGAGTGTCAATACTTTGAAGCCATTAAAAGTCATAATGTAGGAACTGAAAGTAATATTAATATATGTAATATGTAATATTACTGAAAGTAATAATATATGTAATATGTAATATTAACTAATATTAATATTAGTTAATATTAACTAATATCTAATATTATTAAATAAAACAGGATCCTATTGAGTATGTAAAAGTATGATCCTATCTTTATAAATATTTAATGTATGCACATAAAGAGAAGTAAGGAAGGTATTAGGTTCTTTGGGGGGTAAGGAATGCAGACTCCCTCAGAGGCTTGGGGGTTTCTACAGGATATATACCAATGTACTGGAGCTGGAACCTTCCGGTTAATTCCTCTAATGCTGGGTCTCTGGCAGTTTCTGCTCTCTCATATGCAAGATTTTTTTGGCTTGCATCATGGCTTCTCATGGTGACCTTTTAGCTTCTTTTCCACACTAACTCGATAATCCTTATTATTTCCTAGGTTACACTCTCAAGAACAGTTATTTGATTGACCCACTTCATCTCTTCCTGCAAGATGTGTTAGATTACTAGCCAGGATATAGATTTACTTAACCCAGCAGGAGGGAGAAGGGGTAAGGGGCTGCTAGAACTGCCAGATATCCTCCAAAATTTTTTGTAGAGCCAGTGGGGAGAGATAAGAAAAACAAAAAATGCCTTCTGCTGTACTGTAACTTGCACTGGACATGGGGAATGTGTTAGTAGAACACTTACCATTAATACTTGTCTTATTTGTAAATAAATGCCCATTTCAAAAGGATCAGAGAGTCGCATTAAGCAGCAGTCTTACAGATCATTAAAAACTTAACAGAGAAAAACTAAAAACTAAAGTATTCCAAACAATCAATAGTTAAGCAAGAGTAAATCTAAAATTCTAAAGATAAAAAGGGTACATTTCTGTGTCTGAATTTTCATTTTACTAAACAGGAAGCTAAAACACTGATCAACTGACAATCCTAGGGTGGGGTAACTACCAGCCCCCTCCCAATAATCAGAGGGAGAAAGGACTGCTAGTATAAAACATGGAGTAGAATTTGGAAACAGGCTGGCTTTTCTTTAAAAAAAAAAAAAAAGGTACAACAATTGACTCCCTGGGTACATTAAAATGTTAACCATTAAGAACTAAGATTTCTTTTTGTGATGGTTATATATTTTTTTCTTTTATTTTTTTTTATTAACACGTAATGTAGGTTATATATAATCTTGAAAAAACTTTTAAAGTTCCTTCTTTTCCACCATTCTCTTAAGCTTCCTAGAGAACTCTACCTCTCTCATTCCAGGAGAATGCAGTTTTAGCCTCTCTTCCTCTTTCAGGCTTCTCTGAAGTCATCTTTGACCTCTTCAAATCACCAACTCAATGGCTGTTTTCAATTTTAATTTTCCTGTACTTATCTGCATCATTCAGCAATGCAGACCTTGGAGCTGCAGAGTCCATCCTGTGACCGTGGGGAGCACCACTGCCCAACTACTAAACTATACTCTTAAGAGCTGCCATATCTGCCAGGAACCACATTCCTCCAGATTATGTTACAGGCTGGTCCAAAGTGTTTTAAATTGCTGTTAGTACGACATTCTTTACTTGCAGCTAAAAACATCCTTAACTGATTCAACCTTCTTTATGCATCCAACATTATTGATCTAGACCTACCCATTCTTCAATAATGGCAGTGATAAATGTCCTTTCCTATTACCACTACCTTTAGCATTTCACACTCATTCCACTCCTATAATAGTTAAACTAGTCTTTCTTCCTTCACTGTGTTCTATCCCAACTTCCAATACCAGATTTAATCTAAAACATTTAGTACACAGGACATTCTTAGTCTAAAATTTTGTTGTCATTCTTAAGCTTCAATGCCAGTGAGCCTGGCATTCAAGGCTTGCTGCAATGTCTGGCCTACTATTTCTCAACCTCATTTTTTATTAGCCCTCTAGAAGAAGAGAACTCTGATCTAAGTAGATTTTCTGACTTACTCAATATTAACCTCCAAATCCTGCCTTCTCCAGGAAGCATTTCATTCATGATCACTGCCTGCCCCTGAATTCCTACAGAGATCATACAATCTATAACTCTGGCACATAACATATTTTTACACTATCATTGCTACCCACCCACCTTTTTTTTTTTTTAACATACTGTAATTCCCGAGGGCAGCAAAATAGCAATCTTGTCACATACCTCTGCAACCCTAAGATCAATAACAAAAACAGAAGAGAGACTGATTGGGATTTGAGATTTTCCTCTTCCTTCTAATTCCACTATTACCTGAAAGAGTTGCAGATTACAGAAATACACATACAGTTATGAAGATGGGCTCCATCACCGAAAGTGATGAAAATCTAGTGTTATGAGAACACAAGTATCCTCACCATCAATTAGAACATTCCGCTCCCAATCCCCAATGCCCTGTAAGGAGGCCTGCTTTAACAACACAGTGGAAAATGAGGGGAGAAAAGTCTTTCAGAAACAATGTGGGGAAAAAAATCCAAAGTCAGACCCCTTAATTATGTCAACAGGTGAAATTTTTCTTTAAATCATCTTTCCCCCATATAACAGTGTCTCCTGAACAAAGAATTTAAAGACACTGATTATAAAAATTGTCTCCCACACCTAAAATAATCTGCAAACACAACTTTCAGGGAGAAAGAAGAGACACAATAGGGAATGGGGGAGAGAAAAGATTTGCTAAAGAAGTAGATCTGTTAATTTAACACATTTTCTGTCAAGCAAAGCAACTATCCTTAGGACCATTGTTGCTTAAACAATGAACACTCAGGGAAGGGGTGTTCATTAAAAGGAACTGGTCAGGAGAAAAAACACTCTTAGAGCCAACCAGGCTGCTTAACAGCATTCGCAATTGTAAGAACTTATTTCATTCTTAGGAATTATTAATTGGAGGTGATTTGAAGGTTCAACATTAAAAACATGAAGTGGTTAGTGCAACTGTGACCCTAACACTTCTGCTATTTTCATTTATTTTTAGAGGTTATGGGTGGGGGGAGGGGCACAGAAGGATGCATACAGTCTGCTATGACAACCATTCACACATTTAATTCAGGTGGCCACATGCCTCGGTGACATATTGCCAAGTCAGGCAGTTACTCTAGCAAACCCACCCTTGGGAAAAAGTAGAACACTGCTCCTAAGGAGTGTGGGCTGTAGAATCAAAGCTAAAAGCTGACCATCATAGTATGAAACTTAGAACATGACATCGCTTAAAGCCAACCAAATCATAAAGGTCACATGAGGTCAGGCACTTTACACAGGAGAACAAAATACTGTATTTCATATATTTTTACATAAACCATATTCCATTTTAAAGGGTTGTGTGAGTAATAATGTGCAAAACAGAGCACGTAACAGAATTATTCTGTGGGATCATTCACCCTCCTGAAGGAGAAAACTGCTTTTGGCTGCAAAAGTGATTGACTTCACCCCAACTTATTTATACAGATTCTGGAATTTAATACCCTGATTCAGGCCAGAAATTCCATCTTCCTCCACCACAGCCCAAAACAAACCTAGGACATCAGTAGACTAGCACAACAATGTAGTAGGGGAGAAAAAAGAGTGTGGTCAGGCCTTAGCTCCTAGTCAAGAAAGACAAAGAACAAAAAAGAAGGTGCTGAATACCTGCGGGACCAAATACCCCAAGATGGCAAAGATGGATGCTGGGATGGACACTCAACTTAAGAGACATCTTTGGATGCCACAGACAATTGACACCATCTCCCTTAAGTTCCACAGTATCTTTCTTCCAAGAAGTTTACCTCTAAGTCACCATCACAATATAATTTTTTCTCCAAACCAAAATGAAAACCTACTTGATCCAAAAACTATTTTGCCATACTTGCCTACAAGGAAAATCCAATGGGAGAAATCATGAAAAATACTTAGAGCGACCTCAAGAAAGGTTCTGTGATGGCTGTGTTCTAAGGTGAAAATTCTGATGGAATAATAAACTTTATATAACCATATACCCATATGTGTCAGATATGTAAGTGTACCCATGTGCACACACACCCCCCTTCAACTTAGGTCTCACTGAACTTTTGACCTGGTCATAACTAACCACCCCCACGTCCCATACTCCACCACTGCGCAAGGCTCACTGAGATCTGTCAAGAAGAGCCTGTGCCCTGACACGCAAAGGCAGTGCAGAAGCCAGCCTGAGGCTACAGCACAACACCCCTCTTCCACAACAGTGCCAGGCAGCCAGGCCTCGACTAATGGGGGCCTTTCTTTCAGGGATCCAGTTAACCCCACAACACCCTCTCTACTGCCCCCAAACCACTTCTTCCCTCAAATGACTCCCTAGGATAGAAAAATATTAACAAAACACCTGCTTTCCAGTTTTCTGACATGTGCGATTACTACTGACATGCACATCTGCGAGCAACTTTAACTTCCCTTAATTTTTATAAACAAATATACTAAAGGTTTGCATTTAAGAAAAAAAATTACTATCAGAAGGAAAAACTCATCTTCTTCACAGTGTCCCTTTTATACGATGACCAACTGAAAAGTCTTCCCCCCCTTATACCTTAAAGCAGTAAATCTCAAATGGAGGTGATCTTTGGGCCCCTCCAGGAGACATTTGGCAGTCTGGAGATAATTTTATTTGTCATGACTGGGGATGCTACTGGCGCGTAGAGGGTAGAGGCCAGAGATGCTTCTAGATAGCTTAAAATGTGTATGACAGCTTTTCCACAACAAAGACTTATCTGATCCAAAATACCAATAGTACTGAGGCTAAGAAACCCCAGGCCCTAAAAGAAAACCAAAGAATCCTGAGCTCAATATTATCATCTAACAATTCTTTTCTTAATTATAAGAATTACTCAAAGACTTTTCCCAAGTTTTCCAATATAAATTAATATAGGTTAGAGAATAATGTAAAGAAAGTATAAAAAAGCAACCAAAGAACAGCATCTATTGAAATATGAAAATACAGGGGTGCCTGGATGGCTCAGTCATTAAGCGTCTGCCTTCGGCTCAGGTCATGATCCCAGGGTCCTGGGGTTGAGCCCCACATGGGCTCCTGCTCGGCGGGAAGCCTGCTTCTCCCTCTCCCACTCCCCCTGTTTGTGTTCCCTTCCCTCTCTGGCTTGCTCTCTCTCTCTCTCTCACTGCCAAATAAATAAATAAATATAATCTTAAAAAAAAAAAAGAAAACGCAGAAAGATAACATGGCTTTCTAAAAAGATTGCAAAAAAAATTAAAAAATTAAAAATAAAAAGATTGCAATACCGAAAGAGAAGAAAGCCACATGCCTGAAGCTGTAACTGGGTTTCACTCAAAGTTTGAATGATGTTAAATATAAGAAACAAAAGTGAAGGGAAGATAACATAACTCCAGACCTTCATCCTCCAAAATTCCTCACAGTCTCAAAATACAAAATCTTAGCTCAGTTTGAGGACCTTGGAGGTAATGAAAATTATCAATCATCAAGTCCTAAAATCTACTTTCAAAGTAGCTGTCTGCAGACAAGATTTCCACAGAAAGACAAGTTCATATAATCCACAAACACATCAAGTACGGATTTTCACATTTCATCTGGTAAAAAATTAATCTGTAAAACATGGATCCTAACACAGGTCACAACCTTGACCCTATTAAGAGAGGTCAATGATTTTCTGAATCAATTAATAGTGCTATGCATGCTGAGAACTATTCCTAGAATGAGAGAACTTAAGACCTACGAAAATCTAAGAATCATCTAGTCTAAAATTCCTATTTTATGTATGGGACAAACCAAAAATCTGCCTAGGATCATAACTCGTTAATGACAGAGGCGGGCCCACAATCCAGGTTTCTGACTTTCTGCTTGATTCCTTTTGAAAATATGTTCAATCACATCAACTAGATCTAAAACCATACAGTTAGAAGCTGCGCAGCCTGTCCCCTTGGCTCTGTCCACACTGAATTTTTACCTAAACCAGCCTTTGCACCTGCAGTTTTCCAGCATTCTGCTAACGCTCCTCATTCATACTCCTAACACACAGCAAGAACCCAGCACCAAGCCTCTCCTGATCAAAGGGCAGACAGTCCGTTGTACCAAATGGTGACAAGGTGTATTTTAGGCTATCCTAACTATGTTCCAGAAAATTAAGCAACACTGAACTGAACTTCCATCATAAAGCAAGCCAGATGGTAACATAGGCGGTCCTTCAGAGATGAGAGGGTATTGCCCTTTCTATGACTGTGGAAGCTCCCAACTACCCCTCTGAAGGTTCACATGGTTGGCAATTCTGGAGAGAGATAAATTTTTAAGTGATCTCATGCCCAACGTGGGGCTGAACTCACATCCCTGAGATCAAGAGTCACGTGCTCTACTGACTGAGCCAGCCAGGTGCCCCTCACTTTTGGAGACATATATATGATATGTTCTCTGAGAGAACATTCTCCCCTTTCAGGATTTCAAATTGCATAAAGATTTGCCCCTCTGTAATTCACATCTGTGCTTGGGCTTTACCACTCGGAGGAGGAACAGATCTTGAATTTTTACAAAATATTTATCATCTGGTTTCTTACATTAAATAGAATAGCGTCACAAACTACTAATTTTTTCCTCTTTTAATTTTTCATTGTTATGTTAATCACTATACATTACATCATTAGTTTCTGATGTAGTGTTCCATGATTCATTGTTTGTGTATGACACCCAGTGCTCGATGCAGAACGTGCCCTCTTTAATACCCATCACCAGGCTAACCCATCCTCCCATCCCCCCCAGAACTACTAATTTTTATCATTTTAAATCACTTATCTCCTTCAGTCCTGCTCAAATGCCATCTTCTCAGTGAGGCCATACCTAACCAGCCTATTTTAAATGACAACAACCCACCCCCTCAATTGGGCCTCCCTAGGCCTCCACACTGCTTTGTTTCTTAATATCCTCTGACATACTACCATTACCAACTCATTTACCGTCTGCTTCCTTCCACTGAAAACAGAGCAGATATTTTTGTGTTATGTTCACATCTGTACCTCCATTACCTAATACATTGTGCTTAGCACCTAGTAGATGCTCAATAAATACTAGCTGAAAGAAAGAAAGGGAATCAGGGCGCCTGGGTGGCTCAGTCAGTTAAGTTTCTGTCTTTGGCTCAGGTCATGATCCCAGGGTCCTGGGATCGAGTCCAACGTTGGGTTCCCTGCTGAGCAGGGAGCCTGCTTCTCTCTCTACCGCTCCCCCTGCTTGTGCTTTCTCTCTCTTTCAAATAAATAAAATCTTAAAAAAAAAAAAAAGGAAAGGGGCGCCTGGGTCGTTAAGCGTCTGCCTTCGGCTCAGGTCATGATCCCAGGGTCCTGGGATAGAGCCCCACATCGGGCTCCCTGCTCAGCGGGAAGCCTGCTTCTCCCTCTCCCACTCCCCCTGCTTGTGTTCCCTCTCTCACTGTGTCTGTCAAATAAATAAATAAAATCGTTAGAAAAAAGAAAGAAAAATGGAATCATGAACTTGACTCTGTACTTAGTTCAGCAGAAGTTTTAAAAGAGGGACACCTGGGTGGCTCAGTTAAGTGTCTGCCTTCGGCTCAGGTCATGATCCCAGGGTCCTGGGATCGAGCCCCACATTGGGCTCCCTGCCCAGCGGGAGCCTGCTTCCCCCTCTGCCTGCCGCTACCCCTGCTTGTGCCTGTGCTCTCTGTCTCTGACAAATAATTAAAATCTTTAAAAAAAAAAAAAAGTTTTAAAAGGATCCTCTGTACCCCACATCATTAAAAATCAAAGAACTCAAAATTTACAGTATGGAGCCTTGGCCATTACTTAATGTCTAGTCCTTCATTTTAGATAATGCAATAGGAACAGTGTGATACAGTAGTAACAGCAAAGAATTTGTTATCAAAGAACCTAAGATCCAGGTGAGAGTCTACCTGAAAGCAACTCAGCCTCTAAATTTCCAATCTCCTCATCTATAAAATGACGATAATTCCTACCTCATAGTGATGGTTACAGATAGCTAAGGATTAAATGAGATACTATTTGGGGGACAGCTGGCTGGCTCAGTGGTGGAGTATGCAGACTTTTTTTTTTTTTTAAAGGATTTATTCATTTGACAGAGAAAGCACAAGCAGGGGGAGCAGCAGGCAGAGGGAGAGGGAGAAGCCAGGCTCCCCACATTTGGAAAATGTACCAAGTACTATGCAAATGTCATTTATCATCAGGCTATTCTGACCTGTCCAAGGTCACAGAGCTAGTTAGTGGCGCAATTAGAGTAAGAATTCAAGTTTCCTAACTCCTAGTCCAGTGCATTTTGTGTCATAAATCTAGGCTTCTGGTTCCCCTATTCAAGGTCAACTTATTCTTTCATCTAGTTCAGGGCTTTTCAACCTTTGTATGGTTGGGGACCGCTTTCAGAATTTTATGAAAACAACAGGCCCCTCTCTTCCAGCAAACTGCATATATGCACACCAACACAAAATCTCCTATAACCCATCCACAGGCCCAGGCTCAAGAACGACTGATATGACTGATGCACTAATAAGTTACTCTCAGCAATTCTTGTTTCTTATTTTCATGCAATAATTTATGCCTTGGGGCGCCTGAATGGCTCAGTCAGTAGAGCATGGGGCTCTTGATCTCGGGGATGTGAGTTCGAGCCCTATGTCAGGTACAGAGGTTACTTAAAAAAATAAAAATTTATGCCTTGGTGACCTTGATTAAGGGATTGGATCCAAGAAACACCAAGAGTGGAATTTGGGAATCTGAATTAAAGATACTGCCCCCAGATCATCATGCTCGTTACGTGAGAGACTACCTACATACAACCACAACCAAGAAGGAGATCCAAGGCAGGTGGTAAAGGATTCAATACTCAACAGCAAGAAGCTCAGGGAAAAAAGTAGACACGACAATCAGATTATTTTTACCACGTTGTTAATACACAAACTACCATGACCATTTTCAAAGAGCCACCTAGAGGCACTAGTCTCTTCTCTAGAGGAAAATATTCCCAAAATGTTTGTGACGGGATTTCTGCCCAGAACGTCACACCCATCATGAATAACTCCAGACCAGACTGTTCAAAATGATTCTACACTCCCTTCCCTTACTTTGATCAAGACACTACATTCACTATAAGAAGCACCTGGGGGGGGGGGGAGATCAGCATTAAATCTTTGCAGAGGTCAATTCACCATTCTTCATTTCTCAGATTGGGAAAAAACCAGCCTAACCCACTGGAATGTTAAACAATTATAAAATACTTGATTTAAATGAAATCGTTCTGAAATATTAACAGATAACCTTCTCACGCAAAGGAGGCGAGTTATGAGCTTCTTTAGCAATCTCCCAGTTGGAAGTTAAGCACCTAGTTGAGTAGGGGCGCTTAATAATACCAACCACTGAATTCAGTATCATTAACCTACTGTTGTCCAGCTTTACTTCAATCTCCTCACCTGAAAAATAAAAACAGTACCTCATCTAAGGCACAAATACATTGTGAGCATATTTGGGAATTTCTAAATATGTTAACAGTTAATAGTTTTTATACCTGAGTGGAGGGATACAATGTTAACAGTTAACAGCTTTTATCTCTTAGTGGTGGAATTATGGGTGATTTTAATTCTCTTACCTACACTGTGCTATAATTTTCAAGGTTTATAAACATCGGTATTATTTTTCAAACCAGTAATTTTGAACTTAAAGCATTATCTACACATTCACAGATTTTCCATCTGATGATTACAGAATCCCTAAAGAAATCCTGTACATTCAAGGTTGATTAACAGAGTAAAAAGTTTTCTTACAAGCAAAAATAAAACTATCCATGTTTTGGGGACCAGTTCTGTAAGCAGGAGGTCTTGACCTCTTGCAGAATTGCAGCATGAATCCTCCCAGCCCTTCATCTACCTAAGAGATTACTTCACTCTACCTAAGTAGAAGCCAAGTCCTTGAGGATTCCACTTCCTTCATTTTCTAAAAATCCACGAGTTCAGTTTGGTGGTCAAGGATAAAACAAGATCTTCCCCTATAGCTGAAAACTGATTTCCTAAAAAAGCTGATATACAACTTCTACCACTTGGTATTATTCATCATTTTTACCTTTTAAAGTTGCAGTAAATTAAGATGGTGGGAGCCTTTCCAGCTGGCCTCACAAATACAACTCAGCATCAGAATTGGTTTTTTGTTTGTTTTGTTTAAGGAAGGTCTTCCATTGTATCATACACTCGTTAACGAAGGGGTTGTTTCTCAAAATGTTAGGACAATAAACTGTTAGATTAAAAAATTACCTAAGCAAAAAAAAAAAAAATTATTTATACTGGAACGAAAACTGATGCTTTCAGGGGCGCCTGGCTGGCTCAGTCAGTGGACTATGGGACTCTTGATCTAGGGGTTGTGAGTTTGAGCTCCACGTTAGGTGTAGAGATTACATACATACATATATAAATCTGATGTTTTCAGTGAGTTTTGCACTGTCATGAGTCAAATTTGTTAGAAGCCTAAAAAAGACTAATTTTTAATTTCTGATAACTCCTGAAAACTTTAAGTTACAATCTGCATTAACCATGTCAAAACAAACCTCACATGAGAGGATTACCTGGGAACTGCATTAGTTAAAAAGTCACTATCATTTGTTACCTACCTACTGAACTTCTAATAAAAACAGTATGGATAGTTATAAAAATGCGCATATGGAGTTCAAATATTCATTCGTGTTGCATGTATTTCAAATAGCATGCAGTTTAAAAACAGTAGTGTCACTTCCAAGAATCACTCCAATCAAAAGAGAGATCATCTCAAATAGCCCAAATTATTCCCCTGTAACAATGATTTTTCACTTCTATTATTCATACAAATTTAACCTCTTTGATCAGCTTACATTTCCTTTAGGAATTATACCAGCTAATACTTAGAAACCAGAAGTTTATTTCTTAGATTATAAGACAAGTTATTTAAAGATTACTCTAGAGATCTGTAACAATTTAAGGCACAATTAGTTACCTCTATTTTTCCATCAACAAAATGGGAATATATGGATTTTGGAAGATAGATTTTTCCACAGTATTTTTAGAATGGGTCCTTAAGCTCTCAACTTGTAATTCAACATCACTCACCTCTATTTTATTATCTTGCAAGGAAGAAAATGGGCTAGGGGGCAAGTTTACCAGCACCCAAGATGGCACAGTCACAAGCAACACCTCCCACAACAGCCACCATTTTGAGCAGTCGGATAGAATTAAACTACTCACGATTTTATACCAACTAAAAGAAAACAGTATTATCAGAAAAACTGTTAAACATCTCCTGAATTTAAGCATTCCCAAATCTTTCATTTTTGTGGCCCTTTCTCTTCTTCATCAATAAAAACAGTTATCCTACTAACATTTTTAGTAAAGATCATGCTTGTTACAATTACGTTCAAACTTTGAAAGCAAACGCTATGTGCTATCTAAAATGCCCAAGTTATTACATCTTTCTCAAAACAGAAGCCTACGATTTAATCACATTGTTTTAATCAGCTTCAGGAACTAAGAATCGCCAAAAGCCAGAGAGTGGTCCTACTTTATCAGCCTACATTTCGCTTCATTCTCCCACCGTACCTCTATTTGATCTTTTTATTTTCTCAATTTCATTTAACTCTGCAACAAGAGCAAGTTCCAACACTTCATTCATATGAGAAGCAAATGATATTTCCGCAAACAACACTGAATCTAAAAATAAAGGTGAGGCAAATATCCTAGGAATAAACAAATTAAAATCAATCCGAAAATGGCAGAAAGTAGGATAGGTGGGGGTGGGGAGGCAACAACGATTTGCTCCTCCAAAAGAGTAATTCTTATTTTGATTACTCCATTGGCGAACTCATTGGCAGAACTGAAAAGAAAAACTGACTAACAGTTTCCCTTTTACCTTTGTCCAAGGCAAAAGGTGTTAAGTCCACTACATATATATTGCCAAAAGAGAGCAAGCAATTCAACCTGCCAACCAATCAAATATTTCACACCCCCTTCCAAAAATAAAAATAAAAGAAAGGACGACGGATGCTGGTAAGGGCTGGCTGCTCGTCTGGGCCGTCGTGTACATTCCATTCCTCACACTCCCGCCACCATCCCTGCTACTAGGACCCCCTGATTTTAGTCCGGTTATCACAAAGCGCCGGGTTTGAAAGCACCTTCGGCCTGGCCAGAAAAGCCATCCCTTTACTCCACGCCCGCCCGGAGGAATAATGGTGGCGAAATCAACTCAAAGAGCTCCCGAGGACCCCGCATAAAGAGGGCTGTATGTTCCGAGGAAAGGCGCTGTTAAAGAATAACGGAGTCCTAAACTTTCCCTCTGCAGCCTCGGAGAACCGAGCATGGGCTGAGCGCCGGGCGGCTCCCGGGAGGAGAGCGCGCCCCCGAGCCCAGGCCCCCATCTCCGCCGGCCCGAAGTTAACGCAAAGCGCCCCCGAGAGTCGCGGGCCTCCGGCAGTCTGCAAAGTGCGATTCCCCCTCCACGCGCCCGCCGAAGTGGGGGCGAGCCTCTCCCCGGCACGACAGACCCCTCCCCCAACCGGCCGCAGGCCGCCTCCCGGCCCAGTCCGAGTTAATCCAGCCCGCACCCCGTCCCCGCCCGGCGCAGCTGGCTCGCCGCTTCAATGGCACCGGGCAGGGAGCGCGCGCACACACTCTCCCCACACACTCAGCCTCCTGCCCGAGAAGTCCCGGGAGAGCCGGCCCGGTCCCACTCGTACAAAAGCGTACTCTCCGCCGCCCTCTCGCCGCCCGCTCCGCCTCGCCCCGGAAGGCGCGGGTGGGCACGGCGGCCACGAGCGAACGTCCCGAACCCGGACGCCAGCACTTGGCGTCCCCTGCGGAGCCCGGCGTGGCCCCCGCCCGCGGTCCGGCCCTTGAGCGCCTCGTGCCCCCACCTCCGAGCCCTTCCCCTGCCTGCGGACTACCGGCCAAAGTCTCCGCGTGCCCCCCGCTCCCTCCCGCACGGTGTTCCGGGACTTCCCGAGGGGGCAGGGGAGAAAGGGGCGCGGGGTGCGCCACCTCGCCCGCTCCTCGCGGCCACTCACCTCGATCTCAAAGTCGGGCAGGCGGAACGCGGTGCGAAAAAGCGAGCAGAAGTGCGCGATGGCCGGGACTTCCCACCAGGAGCGGAGCTCGCCCAGCCCGGCCGCGCCGCCCTCCTCCGGGCACATCTCCCAGGCGCGGCGGTGGCGGCCGCCCCGAACCCTAAGCGCGCCTCGGCGGCCCCACGCTGCCCGCGCACCGCTCGCCCGCCCGCCTCGGACTCCCGCCGCGGCGCAGCGCCTCAGCGCCTCAGCTCCTCGGGCGGGGGTGGCGGCGGCGGCGGCGGCGGCGGCGGCGGCGGCTGCTACTCCCGCTGCTGCCGCCGCTCGGCGAGTGCATGAGCTGAGGGCGGGCGACCCGGGCGGGGGGCGGCGGCTCGGGGGCCCGAGTTACTGAGGCGGCTGCTGCTCCGGCTGCCGACGGGGTCCGCGCGCTCGCCCCATCCTGCGGCTGCGGCTGCAGCCGCCCCCAGTACCATACAATATAATCATCTCACCGCTGGGGAAAACAGATGGGGCTGGGGGGGCGGGGGGAGGGGGCCGAACAGAGGGCCTGGGGGAGGGGCCGCCCACGAGGAGGGGGCGGGGCTGCCCTCACCACAACAACAACCCCCGCCCCCCACTCCCCACCCCCAGTCCGGACAGTTGCATTGGAAGAGAGGGGGAGGGGAGAGGGAACTGAGCACCCCAAGGAAGAAAAGGAGTGTGACTTGAAGGGAGCGAGGTGCACCCCATGAACTTCCCTGGGACTCACTCCGCTTTCCAGGTGTTTGGGACTGAGGAGTTTAATGACTTGGGCCAATGAGGACAATAAGGGTCTCTCCCACCCCCCACTTGGCCTTAGTGGTCGCGTCCTTTTAAAGAGCCCGCTGGGTGGTGCTTTCGGTAGGGGCTAGATCCAGAAACACGCACGTGTGAGAGTTCAGTTATTATTGGTGCTGAGGGTAGCACCGGAGAACCAGAGGGTTGTGCACCCCAGAAATATGAGGCCTTATGAAATAAAGTGATTTCCACCTGTTCTCAAACACTTTTATTCCATCCAAGAACGGTGTTTCAAGGAGCTCTAAAGTGGCTCTTTTCTCCAAGGAAAGAAGGTGGTGGGGCTGGTTAAGCTGGAACCAAGTAGGATGGAGGCTGGAGTGCGGCGGGAAGGGTGGGGTAGGGGGAGGCACCAATCAGCAGCGGTGCGCGAAGAGCGACACCCCCACCCATCCACCCCAGGGAATGGACACGTGTGACCGCCCTAGAGAAGACGAGCTTCGAGCCTTGCAACTGCCCTGGCTGCAGAAAAGCTGCCTGGACGAGTGCGCACAATGTAGTTCGAAAGCTGGGGGGATGGGAAACGGGAGATAGTCTGAGGAGTGTACTCTGGGAGGGGTGGAGATCTGCACGCCAGGCTCAGGGATTGTACTCTATCTAGGAGAGGAGTGTGGAGGCGTGTGCTTTCGAAATATTAAATTATGTAGTACGGTACAATTCTGCTAAGTCCGAAAGAAGAAAAAAACACCTCAAAGACAGACTAGAAGTGTGCAACATCTACAATGAATGCCCAGATATTTGTATTGGTCACTGCAATTACGTTTTTACTACTGGATTCTTCTCGATCTCTGAGGGCCTTAGCTGGGTTCTGTAGCCACCTCTCAGGAAACACTACCCCTTCCCCTAAGTAGTCAAGTACTTACTGAGTGACAGGCACAGTCATAAAGTGTACAGTGGCTAAATCAAAGATCCTCTTCTACCCTGAGCAGTGCAAAATCGGGAGAAAAATCATGAACGAATTTATGTGATAGATGTTGGAGTGGACGGTCTGGAAATTCTCCCCCACCTCCCCCTCACTTTATTCTGGTCATTTTAATAACCTGTTGTGTTTCCAAAAAGCAGCATTTAAGAAAAAAAAACAAATTCTTAAAGAAAATATATTTAAATGTATCTTTCATGAGTCAAAATACTTATAACACTGGCTCCCCCACTCTCTCTCCTGGCTTAGAAACGGCCCCAAAGTTACACAGTTTTGTTCTTTTATTACCTGGAACTAATGATTTAAAATTCATCCTCAAATTCTACATGCTTTCTTTCATCTTTGACAAAAATGAGCATATATCTAAATGCTCCCCAAGAGCAAAGGCTACAGTTTTGTGTGTTTATAAAGCACAGCTCTTCTCTAGATATCTTTTAATAAATGAGATGTGAAAGGGGTGACAAGCCACTGTGGAATTAATCACATAACCTGAATTAGCTGTTTTCAGAACTTTCTCCTGGTCTTTCCTCATTTCCTCACAGGTCAGTTTGACTTGCCGCACTTTCCCTTCTCTTTTTTTAAACAGTTACTGCTTTTCATGTTCCTTTCTAATGCATTATATCCTGACTGTTCTTTCCCCAGTTTCTTTTTCCTAGTTCTCCCTCTGTCTTCTCTTTTTTCCCTGTATCTTTGTTATTTAACCTTTTTCACCTTGCCTCTCAATTGTCACTGCCAGGCGGCCAAGTAAAAATAGTGCCTAAAAGGTGAACAGCACCAGGAAGCAGAAAGGTGAGAAGATGTGGTTAGTCCAGTACGTGTGAGTACTGGTTACAACCCCCCCTCAGTTGGAAGGCTACTCTTTTGTCCTCTTCCCTCCCCCACACCAATGCCCAGTCTTGTTAATCAACAAAACTGTCCTGGAACTGGAGGTGCCCCCTGGTGGTGGTTAGAGAGTCGTCTCCCGGAGCACCTGATTTCCTCCCTCTGCGTTATTTCCTCCTGCGCTGGCTTTTTTTCTTCTGAGGATCCTGCCTCAGTGTACATACGGACCGGCACACCAACTTGAGACCTGGCTCTTACTCCCTTCCTCACGTCCTCCTTCCTTCCCTTCCTTCTTTTTCTTTAAGACCCGTTTCTTTCTGTCCTTCTCTAACTCTGGTTCCCTATCTGTTAAGTTTTTTGCTTGGTTCCTCCCCTCACGGTGCTCTCCACCCACCCCAGCTTTCACCAACAGTCTGGAACCAATTCTGGCCCAGGACCTAAGGAGTCTTACTATGTCTCTGGTCTGGCTGAAAGTGTGGCCTCGGAGTTTCCTGAATTTGGACTCCAGATAGAACCTCACATTTGGAGGTGATAGCCTGAGTCTTTGACCCTGCTTTGAACATTTGTCCCACCTTTCCCACAGGGACTTCACTACCTCAGATTTATTTCCTGGACCCACTTTTGGCCTAATCTCCTGGAGTCTAGATTACCACCTCTGTACCTGTATGTTGGTCACGGGCCCTCCTTCATTTCTCCCTTTGTTTCAGAGTGGTATCTCACTCCTGGCTTTTTCCAGGTTGGCCCATTCTTTCACCCTCGAAACACTGTTTGTATCATCTTCCTTAAAAACACACAGCTCATGCTTGCTTTTTCCCTTTCTCTCTCTTGCCTCTTTTCCATTTGTGAGCCTTGCCCGTTAACCTCAGATTACCTTGAAAATGCCAAGAAGTAATTCTCTTTCATATTCGCCACAGCCTTCAGTTCCATATCCTCTCCTAATTAAATGTTTTCCATTTTAAAAAGCCCACGATAATTAGTTTGGCTAATCTGTTTTGCTAATTTATTAATGCTGCAAAAAATATTTCTATTTCTCTTTGCAAATATGTATTAATTTCAGTTCTGATGGAATTTTTATAGATTCCTGGAGGATCATCTGAGAAACTAACCACTGTTTTATAACATTACTTCTTTGGGAAATTGCAAGTTCCAAATGATCAGCTAAAAACATTTACTTGAAACTTGGAAGAGATGTGACAAATAAAAGTGTGTCTTCTCCCATAACCACTGCTAACCAGGACTAGAATCCAAATCTTCTAATTAGTCATCCAATTTTCTCTCTACGGGGTTACACTGCTTGAATTGTCCTTTCTTTTCTTTTTGCCTAACCAACTTGACCTGGATACTCCTTGTTTCAGTCCCAGAATCCAACTGGAGTGGAAGCAGAGTATAAGCATTATTTTGTCACTTTAGTTGCCTGTGTATAACTGAAGACCAGGTACCTCACAAATCCTCACACACCCTCACGTACAACCTTCCTTTCTCATTAGAGAGCTGCCTTCCATAAAGTACCTATTCCTAAAGAGGGGTGTGAGCCAGGCAGATTTTTAAATTTTAGAAGTCATAGAGAGTAAATTAGATTAATAGTCAGGAAATATGGGTTCTCTCTTAGAAAAGTCTCTTAATCTCGGGGCACCTGGGTGGCTCAGTCGATTAAGCGTCTGCCTTCAGCTCAGGCCATGATCTCAGGGCACATCGGGCTCCCTGCTCCTGGGATGGAGCCCTGCTCAGCGGGAAGCCTGCTTCTCCCTCTCCCTCTCCCTCTCCCAATCCTCTCGCTTGTACTCTCTCGAGTTCTCTGTTAAACAAATAAATAAAATCTTTTGAAAAAGGAAGGAAAAGTCTCTTAATCTCTCTGTATTTCATCTGTGAGACTAAGGGCTAGAGCTAAATGGTCTCTGAGTTCTGTGGCTTTGCCTTTAAAATAGAACCAAATTAATTTTCTTAAAATTTAAATTCAATCATAACACTTATTTGCTCAAAATTCAGTGAGTCTCCCTTGAGAATGAGAGAGAGTCCCAATTCTGATAGATTCTTATTCAAGAAAGACCTGCCACAATTTGGCTTCAACCTGCCTTCCCAGACTTATCTGCTGTCCCCACCCTCACCCCATCAACCAATGACTTCTCCTGCCAAACTAGTTCACTCACCCACCTGGACTTGCTTGCCTCCTCCTTTTTTATCATGCCTTTTCTATTGCCTGGAAAGACAACTCAACTTCTCAGATCATGACCCACTCAAAACTCACTTCCTTCCTAATGCCTTCCTGAAACACCCTAGCTTGGGTATTTCTCCATGTACCCTTACACAAGAAATTACAGTTTGTATGATTCACTTATCAAGCACTCCTCTGGGTTACCTTCTACTATTTAACTTAAAGTGCTACTTAAATCTTTTACTATAACTGGGGTTGTCTTCTTCCCAATCAGATTAGACTTTTATGGGGGGACTCTCCCTAATATCTCAGCAATTCAATGATTAATTTGATTACATAGTGATGATGCAAGTGATGGCATAAAACCGTAAGAAATTCAGAACCTCTTTAAATGCCTATCGTGAGGGAGTCTGGGTGGCTCAGTTGGTTGAAGTGCCTTCAGCTCAGTTCATGATCCCAGGACCCTGGGATGGATCCTGGAAGGAGTCTTGCATTGGGCTCCCAGCTGGGCGCCTGCTTCTCCCTCTCCTTCCTCCTGCTCATGCACGTGCTCTCTCTCTCTCTCAAATAAATAAAATCTTTAATAAAATGAAATAAATGCCTGTTGTGGATTCATTTTTTTCCCTTCATTTCTTCCTCTGCCTTTCTGCTTTCCCCTCCTGGAACTCATTCACTCAGCATTGAAGATCATGTTTTTCTCAATGCACATCTTCAGTCTAGCTTCTCTCCTGAGTTCCAGTATCATTTCCCAAATGCCAATTTCATGCTTCCCATTATCTTAAATTCAACGTGTTGAAAGAAAGGAAAATAACAATAACAGCTAGCTCGGCATTTTTCTATCCACCTCATACACCCTTACTGGCTTCTTAATTCTTTTAATGGAACAACTGTATTCCCAGACTCCTGGGTTCACTTTTTTTTCCCTAATACTTTTCTTCTCCCTTTTCTCTTAATAATCACTGTCTTATTGGCTCTTCCTTCATGATGTCTCTTGCATCCCTTTTCCTTTTGATAACCTCAGTTTCCATCCTAAGCCAGGTCCTATTCATCTCACTATTTTAGAAGCTTCCTGGTTTTCTTTCATCTAGTTCCCCCCGACTTGCTCTATCTTGCCCAGTATAGTCAGATTTATCTTCTTCTTTTTTTTTTTTTAAGATTTTATTTATTTATTTGAGAGAGACAGAGACAGCGAGAGCAGGAACACAAGCAGGGGGAGTGGGAGAGGGAGAAGCAGGCCTCCCGCGGAGCAGGGAGCCTGATGTGGGACTCGATCCCAGGACCCTGAGACCATGACCTGAGCCGAAGGGAGACGCTTAACGACTGAGCCACCCAGGCGCCCAGTCAGATTTATCTTCTTAAAACAGTCCTTAAAACAGCAACAGTTTGAAGAAAGTGAATTTAATTTTAATAATATATTTTCTTAAACCCAGTATATCCAAAATATTGTAATTTCAATATATAATTGATCCAAAAAATATCAATGAAATATTTTACATTCATTTTTTTCATACCAAGTCTTTGAAATCTGGTGTGTATTTTACACTTAAATGTACATCTCAGTTAGGACTAGCCACATTTCAGTGCTCAATCTGCCACATGTGGCTAGTGGCTGTTGTATTAGGCCTGATGGATCTACAGTAACCTAAATGATTAGTACTCACTCCATCCCTCTAAATCACTGGTTCTTGGCCTATCTAAACTCTGCCTCTCTGTATAGACCTCGGGGAGGCCTCCCTAACCACCCTGGCCTACTGCAGCCTCTTCTAACTGACCTCTTCCATGGAGGCTTCATTTCACTGAGTAAATCTAGTTCTTCCACAGGGAACAGCCCATAGGGTGCCTTTATTTCTGTCGTCCACCTGCTTCCTTAGAGCAGTCTACAGATACTTGATCATAAATCAATGTTTGTGAAATAAATGTATTGTGTATTGCTAAGAAGTTCATAGAAAACACTCTATATGTATTCTTTATCATAAAAATCTGACACAATTTTTAAAAGTGTCAACATGCTTGCTATTACTATGTAATCGAGTTAACCACCTAGTTTTAAGATTACTTTCAAGCCTTTCACATACAGTTAATTTTCGATTTCTACTTCATTTCTCCACCTTCTAGTGATTTCTTTAATATTTGAGATTGTTTTTCCTGGTCCTAATTTTTCCCTTTCACTGTATCAGGCTTTTGGTTTCTATTTTCATAATATTATCAAGTTCATTTTATGTGGCACCAAGCTAAGTACTATACAAATGAAACTGCACAGGTACATGTTCACATTTTCCTCTCAAGGCTAGGAACTTTGCCCTGGGATATAGGCACATATGGGCAGTAAATGAACAAAAAGCAAGTTATAAAGGGATTAAATAAAATTGCCCTTGATCATGTCAGTGATGCTACCATTGTTTATCTTTATGTTTCCTTCCTCTCTTGAGAGCCTTCCAGCTCTGTCCCAACTCTCCTTCCTAGCTGCCACGGAACCTATGGTTCCAGCACTCCATTACCTTTATCCACCTTGGGAAGCTTGTCGGTGTTGGATATCCTGTAAAGCAGGTTTCAGAAGTGAGGCATGGGGGCCGGGGGGGAAGCAGAAGGATAGGCAGCTGGTTGGGGAAGAAGATGACAGAGACAACAAGAGATAATTTATTGAGAGAGAAAATTCACATAAAAAAATGTGTTGTGATAGGAGGCAAAGTCACTATAAGGATTCACTGTGGATGGAAAATCAGGGTCAGGGGGCGCCTGGGTGGCTCAGTTGGTTGAGCGACTGCCTTCGGCTTAGGTCATGATTTCAGGGTCCTGGGATCGAGCCCCACATCGGGCTCCCTGCTCCGTGGGAAGCCTGCTTCTCCCTCTGACCCTCCCCCTGTTTGTGTTCCCTTTCTCGCTGTCTCTCTCTCTCTCTCTGTCAATTAAATAAATAAATAAAAATCTTTAAAAAAAAAAAAAGGAAAATCAGGGTCAGAAATTCTTGAGCAAACCAGTGCTTGTCATGATAAGTACCAGGGGATGTGTGGAAGTGTTGAATCACTGTATCGTACATCTGAAACTAGTATTACACTGTATGTTAACTAACTGGAATTTAAATAAAAACTGAAAAAAGAAAAAGAAATTGTTTGCCAGCCATAGTGTGCTCCGTGTAAATGCCTCCCCCCCGCCCCCGGCCACCCACATTTCCAGCAATTTCTCTCAGCATTTCTCTAGTTAATTACCTTCCCTAAACTCAGACTGAAGTGGAAACACACTTAGAGTAACCTGGTTTTCCACACCTTTCCTCAGAGCTGCTTAGGATGGGGACTCTCATTAATGTGACCTGTGAGGCTCACAGCCTCCGTGTCCTTCCACAGCACCGTAATAACAGCTGCGAGGCTGCCTGGACCAGGGCTACGTCAGCAGCTCTCTTTATTTTTGACCGTAAGACTGGTAATTTATTATTGCCGTGAAACTGAGGTGTCAGGCTTGAAACCCCCCTGACCCTGGTTAAGAAAGGCTGCTGGCACTCAGAGGTGCAACGCTGAGCTCGGAGGCTGTGGCTCTCTGGAGCGCTGCTTCTGTCTGCTCTGGCTGAAGCCAGCTTCAACCAGAGCTGGGGGCTAGCAAATCCTGTTGTTAATGCCACATGCAGCCATAAAGGAGATGACTACAAATGTGACTCCTTTCTACCACGGACTTTCTTTGATTCAGGACTCAGAACATCATCAGATTTTATTGCCTACTAAAGAACCCTTCAATTTGATTCTAGAAACTATCTGAGAACCAGCTCTCTTGCTGCGTCTGGTTGCTTAGTCCATGTTTATGCTGTTCCATTCCAAAATTCCTCTCTGAATTCCTGGAGTGTCCATCCCAGGCCTATCTTATTGTGGTCTCTCCCCTTGTTCTTGACACCAGGTCAAATAGCTTTGTAGCATCTCAATTCTCAGTGCCATTCAGAAGCTGGTGAATCTTAATGAGTTCTTCTCTTAATCTCTTTTCAAAGGGACTACAATCCTTAATTTCTTTAACTTTCTTTTTAATTATTTTAGCTCCTTGTGTCATTCCTTTGGCCTCAAACCATCCCTACTCAGTTTAAAGGACACATTATTTTGGTTGACAAAGTGCCCAGGGTTGTGTACAAGCAGGCTCAAACTCCTTAGCTGGGCCAGAGTTGTCTCTCCAATTTGATTCATTCAATATAGAAATACCCATTTAGGTAGAAAATTCAGTCTCTGGCCTTAAAGAGATTTCTGATGCAATTGATAGGATTATCCATGCTATATAGACTATAAGTATACTATATAATGTTAAAGTCATAAAGGGGTGTAAGAAAAAATATAATAAATTTGGCTCCTTTGAGAGAGGAGTTCAGAGAAGAAAATATTTAGTGTGAGATGGAGTGTTCTGGGGGAGGCTTCAGGAGGAAGATGGATCTTGAACTGAAACACAGTTGGCTATCTTCATTCAGAGCTTAAAATCTTGAGTGAAATTCTATTGAATTCAAAACCAATTAAAGAAAACAATTAAGTTAGAACAATTTTTTAACTTAATGAGATATTTAGTAGAGAAAGTAGTATAGTATAAAAGCAAGAGCAGTGTTTTAGGATTCAAAAGACCTGGGATTCTCGTTATAACTTTAGTACCTGGCATCTACGTGAGCCTGGCTATCACATTGCATTTTCTCAAATAATAAATAATAATAGTACACAGCCCCATTCCATTTACTTCCATGATTGATATGTGGAACAAAGGAGATAATTACTTAAATTATAAACAGCCATATACATATAAAGAATTACTGATTTCATTATTTTTAAACCTACTCAGTTCAAAAGTGAACTTTTTTGCTTTATCTAGATAGGTCCCAAGTGAGTTATTTTCTCTGTTGATTTACATTCCACTCCCATATATTTAAGATGGAGGAGGGAAGGACTATAAAATATATATTTTACATTTGAACAAACATAATCTTTTTGAAGGTGGGAGCTATGTCATCTCTGGGATCTCTTATCAGGCACCAAGTATCTATTTTATTGTTTCATTGGTTTCATTAATTTGATTGTTAAATATCAATTAAGGCTGTAAAGTTGGGCTTAGAAAATAAAATAAGCTGAGAGGTCTTCCATAATAGCAGTGAAAGCTCCCTCTGGTAGAGTATGCCTTAACCTACTAGCTTAATTCATACAGAATTTTTTGAGTATCTACCAACTTTAATAAAGAAAATGGAAAGTAGGGGCGCCTGGGTGGCTCAGTCGTTAAAACATCTGCCTTCGGCTCAGGTCATGATCCCAGGGTCCTGGGATAGAACCCTGCATCAGGCTCCCTGCTCAGCGGGAAGCTTGCTTCTCCCTCTCCCACTCCCCCTGCTTGTGTTCCCTCTCTCGATATGTCTCTCTCTGTCAAATAAATAAATAAAATCTTAAAAAAAAAAAAGAAAATGGAAAGTAGAAGGGTAGATGTGCTTCAGGTGCCATCACTGTAGAAGCCATATATGCTCTTGATTTCTTGATATCAGTATATATATTTTTTTTAAATTTTATTTTTAATTAAACTCTACACCCAACATGGGGCTTGAGCTTGCAACCCCAAGATCGAGTTGTATGTTCTACCGACTGACCCAGCCCTGTGCCCCAATATGAGTGTATATATGTATATATATACGCATTTTTTAAAAAGATTTTATTTATTTATTTGGCAGAGAGAGAGAGAGGGAGAGTACAAGCAGGGGGAATGGCAGGCAGAGGGAGAAGCAGGCTCCCTGCTAAGCAAGGAGCCCGATGTGGGACTCGATCCCAGGACCCTGAGATCATGACCTGAGCCAAAGGCAGACGCTTAACCATCTGAGCCACCCAGGTGCCCTGAGTATATTTTTAAAAGCAGAAAATGAAGGGGCACCTGGCTGGCTCAGTCAGAAGAGCATGTAATTCTTGGGGCACCGGGGAGGCTCAGTTGGTTAAACATCTGCCTTTGGCTCAGGTCATGATCTGGGGGTCCTGGGATCCCTACAGAGGGGAGTTGCTTCTCCCTCTCCCTCTGCTCCACCCCCCAACCCAGCTGTGCTCACATGTGGTCACTCTTGCTCTCTTTCTGTCAAATAAATAAATAAATCTTAAAAATAAATAAATAAATAAATAAATAAATCTTAAAAAAATAAAAGAAGAGCCTGTAACTTTTGATCTTGGGGTTGTGTGTTCAAGTCCCATGTTGGGTATAGAGATTACTTAAATTAAAAAAAAAACTTTAAAAAATAAATAATAAAAGCAGAACTTGGAAATTAACTTTCCTTGCTAATTATCTTTATTTTTGAACTTAGAACAAAGAGCAAACATTTTTTATAGTCTAGAGTAACTTTCAATAACTACAGTAAACACTATTCATTTTATTACAATAGAAGATCAGACAATTACCTTCTTTAAGCTAACCTCATTCTTTTATCAAAAAAAAAACAAACCCAAAGTTTCTACTTTTCATGAATAAAACTGTGAAATTAACATTGGTTTCTAATTTGATTGCTCCAGGCACTCATTCAATAAACATTTATTGAGCAGCTGCTATGCTCTAAGCATTGTTGTAAGAGTTGAGGACCTAGAAATTCCTGTGAACTTCAAATCTATTATGTTTATGGAATGATTTTTAAAGTTAATCAAGCCTCCTTCATCACCTCCTACCTCACTCAACAACTGAAACAGAGCCTGTAAGGTTGTTGCCCTTGTATAGCTGAAAACGTGAAAGGGGTGGGAAGGTGAGAGGCGGGGAGACCTATTGGTGAACAAGGAAAACTATGGGAGCACCTTGTGATAACTGCAGGTGTTACTGTATGATTTGGTTATGATTAAGCTGTTAGATTTAACCATACCAAAGAACAAGACATTTCTGGTAATACATAGACAGTGCAGAGGTTGGCTTTAATTCTTTTTAATTTTAATACCACCTGATTATTAGCTAATATGATGGCCTCAAAAAACATTCTGATCTAATGGTGTATCCCTGCCAGACTAAACCACAGGAGTTAGCAAGCTGCTTAATTAACATAGAAAAGACAAATCTCTAGATACAATACTTAATGCTAAGCCTAGGAACTCTGAAAAGGTCTCTAACAGTTCTAGCTCCCAAATTAGTCTCCTGGCCTTTAGAGCACATGCCATGTGCCCGTTAGAAAACCACCTTCCAATCAGGTTTTCTTTTTTCTTTTTTTTTTAAGATTTTATTTATTTATTTGTCAGAGAGAGACACAGCGAGAGCGAGCAAGCACAAGCAGGCGGAGCAGCAGGCAGTGGGAGAAGCAGGCTTCTCGCTGAGCAAGGAGCCCAATGCAGGACTCGATCCCAGAATGACCCGAGCCGAAGGCAGATGCTTAACCCACTGAGCCACCCACGCCCCACCCCCACTGGCTTTCCAAGCCGGTTGACTCTATTTTAGATAAAAGGATGATTCCCAACTGCTAGCTACTCTGTCAACCCAAGTGATTTATGAAATATCCATCTGTGTCCTTTCAGGTCTTCCCACCTATCATCTGAATTAAAGACTCTGCGAGGATCATTAGCGAGGAGCCAAGGAGAACAGAATCAGATAAGCCAGGTATGGGTGTAAAGAGTACAAATGCGCTTCTTTGGGGCGCCTGGGTGGCTCAGTTGTTAAGCATCTGCCTTTGGCTCAGGTCGTGATCCCAGGGTCCTGGGATAGAGCCCCACTTGGGCTCCCTGCTCCGCAGGAAGCCTGCTTCTCCCTCTCCCACTCCCCCTGCTTGTGTTCCCTCTCTTGCTGTGTCTCTGTCAAATAAATAAATAAAATCTTCAAAAAACAAATGAACTTCTTTTTTTAAAAGATGTTATTTATTTGACAGAAAGAGACTGAGAGAGAGAGAGCACAAGCAGGGGAAGCTGCAGGCAGAGGGAGAAGCAGGCTCCCCACTGAGCAGGGAGCCTGATGCAGGGCTTGATCCTAGGACCCGGGAATCATGACCTGAGCAAAGGCAGACACTCAACTGACTGAGCCACCCAGGCACTCCTACAAATGAGCTTCTAGATCTGCCTATGCATAATAAGGACAGGCTATGAAAAGAATAAAGTGGAAAGAAAAAATGGTATACATTTAAGCATTGAACTTAAGGTGTTGGTGAGATTATGGCAAGATGGAGCCCTGGAGGGAATGCAGGTTAGAAGTGCATAGTGGTTTCATGGTCCAGACATGCACTATCGGCCCTCTGGCTTAGCCTACCACCCACCCAGGAGTGCTGTCAGCCTCATCACTTCCCACTTACAGAGATGAGGGGTCACTACCATCATCAGCCAGACGGTTCCAGTTTTTATCAATTCTAATTACTCAAAAAAGTGAAATCTACCTCTCTGTAGATTTTACTCAATGATTCTTAATTCAGGAGCAAGATAAAGATATATTACTCTCTCTTCTACTTAAGAGAAGGCTCTAGTCATTGCTGCTCTAGGACTTCTCTTTTCTCCAAGTAAATACTCCCAGTTTATGTAGTCAGTATTTATTTGTTCATTTATTTAGAGCGAGACTCAGATCTGGATTGTTCATTATTATATTCCCAGCACCTAGAGCAGTGCCCTAGCATAGTAAAGTAAGCCAAACAAAAACAAAAACAAAAATCATTTACTGAGGGCCTTTTCCTTGCCATGCGTGGTGTTTGGCTCCGGATTTAGATTTATGAAGTTCAATAAACCAGAGTCTGTGCACTTTGGCAGTTAAAGTCTAGAGAGGAAGGCAAACAAATAAATCAAGTATTATGGTTTTAAGTGTAGGCCCAGTATTGTATGGAGCACACGCAAAGGGTATCCAAACTAAAGTGGGACACCAGAGAATTCTTCCTGGACAAGGAGATCCTTCGGTGAAGCTTGAAGAATGTGGTGCCACCTGGGGAGAGGGGAGAAGCAGAGAGGCACAGTGGCGTGAAATAGCCAAGAGGCTCAGCTGGAGTGAAGTGAAACATTTTGGTTGGTTGTGGGGTAGGAGGATAGAGATGTAACCTGGGCCTTTGGTGCTAAGTTCAGAGTTGAAGGCTTATGCTAAAACATTTGGAGAAGCTATCGAAAGATCTTAAGTAAGAGAATGACATGAATTGATTTTTATATTTAGACCATTGACAAATTATGGCTTGAAGAAGCGAAGGGAGCAAAGGGAGACTGAAGTCAGGAAGACTAGCTAGAAAACAGACTGAAGTCACAAATGCTGAATTCAATAATTCAGGCCGAGAGCAATAAGATCCTAACTAACACAGTGGCAGAAGAAATGGAGAACAGGGAGAGCAGGGATAATACTGCAGTTAGAATCTGTAGGCTTTAGTGACTGATGTGCATGATGCTTGAGAAACAGGTGTCCTAGATGACTTCAATAACTGAGCAAGGGATGATGACATCACTGCCTGAAATGAGGTATGTCTGAGAGAAATCGGCACAAGCAGGTTTGCACATAGTGACCTTGAGGTGCTGTGGGCATTCACGGGTGGACATCCAGCAGGCAGCTGGATGCATGAGACCAGCAGAGAGGTCTTGGTAGAGATACAGCTGAGGGAGCCATCAGCGTGAGGATGACTTTGCTGTGGCTCCCCTGAGGGGCATATGAGGGGAGAAGGGCAGAGGGCTTTCCTTACTGCTTGCTCACATGATGTGGACTGAAGACTTCTTTTAAAGTCCTGTGAAAGCTCTTTACCAAGGTTCTTCCTGGAACTGTACATAAACAAATACAGAAGTGAATTCACTAATGCATGTATAAAGTGTTGCTCTCCCTAATTTGATAAGCATGTTTATATGATGACAACCAAGTTGTCATTAGCTTTTTGGCAGCTCATCACATCCTCGGTTCATATTGAGCTAATGGACAACTGAAACCACCAATTTTTATTTTTATTTTTTTTAAAGATTTCATTTATTTATTTGAGAGAAAGAATGAGAGAGAGAGAGAGAGAGCACATGAGAGGGGGGAGGGTCAGAGGGAGAAGCAGACTCCCTGCTGAGCAGGGAGCCCGATGCGGGACTCGATCCCGGGACTCCAGGATCATGACCTGAGCCAAAGGCAGTCGCTTAACCAACTGAGCCACCCAGGCGCCCTGAAACCACCAATTTTTAAATACATTCTCAGGCTAAGGGCTCCTCCGACTATTTTTCTGTAATTGATTTTTGGAACCTGATTACACAATTTTACATTGACCTACTGGAAGATGACCCCCTCAACCTGCATTAAACAGGCCTCTTTCTGCTGTCAAAATAAAGGTACCTCATGTAAGTATCATGTAGAGAATGTAAAGAAGTTTCAGAAATTTATTTTTTTAAGATTTCATTTATTTATTTGACAGAGAGAGACACACAGAAAGAGGGAACACAAGCAGGGGGAGTGGCAGAGGGAGAAGCAGGCTTCCCGCCGAGCAGGGAGCCTAATGCGGGGCTCGATCCCAGAACCCTGGGACCATGACCTGAGCCGAAAGCAGACGCTTAACGACTGAGCCACCCAGGTGCCCCAGTTTCAGAAAATTTTTAAACATTTTTAATTGAAGTATAGTTGACATACAACATTATATTAGTTTCAGGTGTATAACAAAGTGATTCAACATTTATATATATTACAAAATGCTCACCACAGTAAGTATAGTCACCATCTGTCACCATACAAAGTTATTTCAATGTCAAGGACTATATTCCCTATGCTGTACTTTTAGAAAAGCATTTTAAAGCAGACCTAGAGAAAGAAGTTAATGAGATTATGTTGCAGTGTTGTTGCTGGAGAAAAAAAAAATTGTCATGTGTGCTAATTTGCTTTGCCAAAAATAATTATGATTCTTTTTTTTTAAAGATTTTATTTATTTATTCATGAGAGACAGAGGAGAGAGAGAGAGAGGGAGAGAGAGAGAGCAGAGGGAGAAGCAGGCTCCCAAAGAGCAGGGAGCCCGATGCGGGACTCGATCCCAGGACCCTGGGATCATGACCTGAGCCGAAGGCAGACGCTTAACCATCTGAGCCACCCAGGCGCCCAATAATTATGATTTTTCAGTCTCATCTGGATCCTGATGATGCTTAGGATCCTTTCCTGAGGCCCTAGTTAACAACCTTTCCTGTTCCTCCAACAGCTGTTCTAACCTATTTGCATTCGCCTGGAGACCCTAACCCAAGGCTGGCCTGGCTCTCCATCTCACTCTCAGCAGATGCCCTGACCCACTGCTCAGAAAAGAGGGGCATCAGTGACCACCACCCTGACTTCTCCTCCCCTGACCTCGAATTATGTGCACGTCTTCTTCTGTTCCTCCTTCCCCTTCTCCTCTGGGCTGAGTCCAGCCTTCTCACAGTCTTCCTGGCAGGGATCCGATCCCGTCCCTTTCTCTAAGGCCTGGGAAGGAGAGATCTCAGTTACAGAAGGTAACATTCACAGTAGGGGGATGTATATCAAAATGTCAACAGTGATTTCCCCCCCTAGAAACTGGAGTGTTCTGTGATTTTTAAATAAACAAGTGTATTTTTTTTCCACTTTAAAATTAATATATGATGGTATGTAAATTGAATAAAAGCTGTTTTTTTAAAAAAAGTAGTGATACATGGTCCCAGATCCACTATTCACAATCTTTCTCTTCTTGGACTAAATTTTTTTAAAGATTTTATTTATTTGACAAAAAAAATTTTTTTAAATAAAAGATTTTATTTATTTGAGAGAGCACAAGTGGGGTGAGGGGTAGAGGGAGAAGCAGACTCCCCACTGTGTAGGGAGCCAGATGCGGGACTTGATTCTGGGACTCTGGGATCATGACCTGAGCCAAAGACAGATGTTTCACCGATTGAGCCACCCAGGTGCCCCTTGTTGAACTATTTTCTTTTTTTTTTTTTTAAAGATTTTATTTATTTATTTGAGAGAGAATGAGAGATAGAGAGCACGAGAGGGAAGAGGGTCAGAGGGAGAAGCAGACTCCCTGCTGAGCAGGGAGCCCGATGTGGGACTCGATCCCGGGACTCCAGGATCATGACCTGAGCCGAAGGCAGTCGCTTAACCAACTGAGCCACCCAGGCGCCCTGAACTATTTTCTTAATCTCTCTATACCTCAAGTTTTGTGGTGAGGATTGAATGAGTGAAGTATTCCTGATATACAGAAAATGCTTTTAAAAAAGTAACTGTAGGGACGCCTGGGTGGCTCAGATGCTTAAGCATCTGCCTTCGGCTCAGATCATGATCCCAGGGTCCTGGGATCGAGCCCCGAGCAGGGAGCCTGCTTCTCCCTCTGCCTGCAGCTCCCCCTGCTTGTGCATGCGTGCTCTCTCTCTCTCTCCTTCCTCTCTCTGACAAATAAATAAAATATTTAAAGAAAAAAAAGGGGCTCCTGGGTGGCTCAGTTGGTTGGGTGACTGTCTTCAGGTTGGGTCATTATCCCAGAGTCCTGGGATTGGGCTCTGCATCAGGTTCCCTATTCCACGGGCCGGGGGGGCGGGTGCTGCTTCTCTCTCTGCCTGCCGCTCCCCTTGCTTGTGCTCTCTCTCTCTCTGTCAAATAAATAAATAAATAAAATCTTAAAAAAAAAAAGGAGAAATACATACTAATTATGAAGAACTTAGAAATAAACTAAACAAGGGGCACCTGGCTGGCTCAGGCTGAGGAGTGACTCTTGATCTCAGGTTTGTGAGTTTAAGCCCCACATTGGGTGTAAAGATTACTTAAAAAATAAATAAATAAAACTTAAAAAAAGAAATAAACTAAACAAAATATAAAACAAAATTTTCCATAATCCCACCATCAGAAATAACCACTATTAACATATTAATATATTTCCTCCTAGCCTTTTCTACAGAAATTTTTTAATAAAAATGATGTTGTACATACAATTTTGAATACTTTCCCCTTAATGTTATAACATGAGTGTTTTGGGGCGCCTGTGTGTCTCAGTCAACCGGTTAAGCGACTGCCTTTGGCTGGGGTCATGATCTCAGGGTCCTGGGATGGAGCCCTGCATCGGGCTCCCTGCTCCACGGAAAGCCTGCTTCTCCCTCTCCCACTCCCCCCTGCTTGTGTTCCCTCTCTCGCTGTCTCTCTCTCTGTCAAATAAATAAATAAAATCTTTTAAAAAAAAAGAGTGTTTTTATGGATGTTTTAAAATGTTTTCCCATGTATACATTTTCGTATTCCTAAAGTCTTCTATACTGAGCATGTATTATTTTTAAAGTAGTATATACAATTAAATGAGTAATAGTGTAATAATACCTAATATATGCTAAATGTGTAAAACTTAAGAAATACGAAAGGATGGGGCACCTGGGTAGCTCAGTTGGTTAAGTGTCTGCCTTCAGCTCAGGTCATGATCCCAGAGTCCTGGGATTGAGTCCCGAATCAGGCTCCCTGCTCAGCAGGGGGTCTGCTTCTCCCTCTCCCGCTCCCCCTGCTTGCGCTCTCTCTCTGTTTCTCTCTCTCTGACAAATAAATAAATAAACAAACAAACAAACAAATAAAATCTTAAAAAAAGGAAAGAAAAGAAATGCAAAAGGAAAAAAAAGCAGCATGCAGAAAAGAAAAACTGCCTGTGAAACCATTACCCACAGACTGCTGTTCACATTTCTGTGCTCATCCTTCTAGGCTGGTTTCTCATGTGTAACTTTTATAACTGGGAGAAAAATATCTCTCTCCACTCCAACTGCCCCTTCCCTGTTCCACTCCCACCCTCCTACCTGCTGCTCATCTCTCTTCCATGAACACCTGCAATTGTTTCTCAACTGGTTTCCTGGGGTCCCTGGCTGGCTCAGTCAGAAGAGCCTACACCAGCACTTGATCTCAGGGTTATGCAATACTTATCCCCTGTGCACACCTCTAGTAGGTTCTCATTTTATTGTATGGTTGTAAAGTGTGCATATTCATCCTCACTGAAACCTCGTGTACCCCAAGTGCATGTCATAATCTGTGTACCTCCAGCACTTAGATGGTGGCTGATGCATAGTATCTTTGCTGAAGGAATGAAGGAATGCCTGAGTGTGTGTTTGTCTTTCAGTCAGCTAAATCAACCAACTAGTATTTTCAAAGTATCTACTATGCACTTATCATGTGCAAGGCACTGTGGAGCTGTCAAAAGACTTTAAAATTTTGAATTTTAATACCACAAAGATTTTTTTTGAGTGCTTCTTATTTGCTGTGAGAATATTAAAGAGGTAAAAGACATGTTTCCAATCTCAAGAGAGACTTCCAATCTTTATAGGGAGATACAACTTTGTTCCATGAAACACATGCAAATAATACAAGCAAATTCCTATTGTAAAGACAAGTGGAAGAGAAATGGCATAGTTTCCATAGTAATGGAAATAGCACTAAGCTAAGATTGGGGGTCTTGGTTGTTTCCCCCATCTATCATTTAGCAGCTGTATAACCCTGGGTAGGTCACTTCATTATCTCCTTGAATCTGTTTTCTCATTTGCTAAAATATATGCTTTTATTTTTTTTATTACTAAGGTTCCTTCCAACTCTGATTCTGTAATTAAGTGCTATGGGATGACTGGAAAGGGAGCATTTAGTGTGGTTTAGAGTTGTTGGAAGGAAACTCATGGTGAAGGTGAAATTGAAGCTGAACTTGAACTATGGGTGAGATTTTGGATAGCCAGAGAAGAGGCAGAAAGGCATTTAAGATATGGGGAACAACATAAACAAAGGAACAGGCAGAGACAGGATTGAGCAAGCATGCTTGTGAGGTGGACTAGACCAGGCTCTCTAATAGAGAATGTTTGTTAGAGAAGATTGAGAAACAGCTTGGGTGGGTTGCCTAGGGCCAGGAAGGACTTAAGAGAGAGCACTGGAATCAGTGAAGCTATTTTGGGATACTTGGAAAAGGCAGGACAGAGGTAGTAGGGACCAAGATTAGCTTTGCAGCAGTGAGAAGGCAGAGCAATGGTTGAAGAGAAATTTCAAAGATAAAATCAGAAAGCTGGCTTGGCTATCCAGTCTGAAGGAAAGGGATGAGTCAAAGATACCTCTTATATTTTATTTTATTTTTTAAGATTTTATTTATTTATTTGACAGAGCACAAGTAGGCAGAGCAGTAGGCAGAGGGAGAAGGAGAAGCAGACTTCCCGCTGAGCAAAGGGCCCAATGTAGGGCTCGATCCCAGGACCCTGGGATCATGACCTGAGCTGAAGGCCGACACCCAACCGACTGAGCCACCCAGGTACCCCAACACCTCTTACATTTTAAACCAGAGAAAGTGAATAAACCAGATTCTGACCCAGGCTCCAACACCTCTATGAGAGAGGATAGCATGCCCCAGCAGCCTATGGTGTTTGCCTCCTCTGGTGATTTAGGGTTGAGAGTTGTTCTAGCTCTTCTACATACCAAATTTTGCTAAGAACAATTCAGATGCAGTTTTTCTTTTTTAATAAAAATTTTTAGTGTGCTTGGAAGTCCTTTGAGCCTATAATATGTTTGAAACTTCCAAATTTTATCTTAATCAAGAAACTACAGGAGCGTCTGGCTGGCTTAGTCTGTAGAGCATGCAACTCTTGATCTTGGGGTCATAAATGCAAACTCCACATTGGACATAGAGTCTACTTAAAAGAAGAAAAAGAGGGCGCCTGGGTGGCTCAGTTGGTTAAGCGACTGCCTTCGGCTCAGGTCATGATCCTGGAGTCCTGGGATCGAGTCCCGCATCGGGCTCCCTGCTCAGCAGGGAGTCTGCTTCTCCGTCTGACCCTCCCCCGTCTTGTGCTCTCTATCTCATTCTCTCTCTCAAATAAATAAATAAAATCTTTTAAAAAAAAAAAAAAAAAGAGGGGCACCTGGGTGGCTCAGTCAGTGAAGCGTCTGCTTTCGGCTCAGGTCATGATCCCAGGGTCCGGGGATTGAGCCCTGCATGGGGCTCCCTGTTCAGTAGGGGATCTACTCTTCCCTCTGCCCCTCTTCCCTGCTTATGTTCTCTCTCACTCAAATAAATAAATAAAATCTTAAAAAAAAAAAAAAAAAGGAAGCTAGTCCAAAGGAAGATAGGTACAGAGGCTTTACAATCATCAAGGGCTCGGGCACCTGGGTGGCTCAGTTGGTTAAGCGACTGCCTTCGGCTCAGGTCATGATCCTGGAGTCCCGGGATCGAGTCCCGCATCGGGCTCCCTGCTCAGCAGGGAGTCTGCTTCTCCCTCTGACCCTCTTCCCTCTCATTCTCTCTATCTCTCATTCTCCCTCTCGCAAATAAATAAATAAAATCTTTAAAAAAAAAAATCAAGGGCTCAAGTTCTTTCTATGGACTCTACCATCCTCAACACACAGTTTCTCTCTCATGATTCCCACAGCCATCACCTCTGAGTTCCAATCAGCAGGAAGAAGGGGTGAAAATGCTTATGCTCCCTCCTTTTAAGTACGCTGTGGTTGCACACATCTCATTGGCTTACATCTTATTGGCCAGAAACTAATCATGTGACCACACCCAGCGGCAAGGAAGGCTAGAGATGACCTCTTTATTCTGAGTATTCCTGTGTCCAGCTAAAAATCAGGGGTTTCATTGAAGGGGAGAAGGCAAGAATGAATGTTAGAAGACAATTTGCAATCTCTGCCAAAGGAAGGGATAGAAGCATAGTGATTCCAAACAAATGCCTTGCCTGAATGGTAAATGGTTTTAAATAAACTGACAGATGGGGCGCCTGGGTGGCTCAGTCGTTGGGCATCTGCCTTTGGCTTGGGTCATGGTCCCAGGGTCCTGGGATCGAGCCCCACATCGGGCTCCCTGCTAGGCGGGAAGCCTGCTTCTCCCTCTCCCACTCCCCCTGCTTGTGTTCCCTCTCTCGCTGTGTCTCTCTCTGTCAAATAAATAAAATCTTTAAAATAAATAAATAAATAAATAAATAAACTGGAAGATGTATTTTTTCCCAAGATTTTATTTATTTATTTGAGAGAGAGAGAACAAGGGGGGGAGGGGAAGAGGGACAAGCAGACTCCCCACTGAGCAGGGCCCTGGGATCATAACCTGAGCCAAAGGCAGAAGCTTAACACTGACTGAGCCACCCAGGCGCCCCCTGGAATATGCATTTAATAAAAACAGAAAATTAGTTTTCTGTTCACAAGGCAGCGAGGTATTGTAGAAAGTCTTAGAATTGGGAATTAGAAATGCTGAGTTCTTCTTCCCCATTCGTTATTCACTAAGCAAGGGACCTTAAGCAAATCAGCTCACTTTCTGAATCTTGGTTTCCCCATGCAAAATGAGAGGGTTGGACTATATTCCTTTTAAAGGTTTCCCTTTCTATAGATGTTAGAAAGTTGTTTTCTATATGTTGGTCCTAAGATTAGCAGAGGCTGAAAAATAAAAAGTGTAGTTAGGTTAGGGTGAAGGATCTTAATGGTTGCTCTCTTAGTTTTAGTCAATTTAGATGATACATGTTCAGATTTTTTTTTTTCTTGGTTATTTGCTCTTCAAATATTCTACAAACATTCCATTCAAAATATTTTGGGAGGGCGCCTGGGTGGCTCAGTTGGTTAGGCGACTGCCTTCGGCCCAGGTCATGATCCTGGAGTCCTGGGATCGAGTCCCACATCAGGCTCCCGGCTCAGCAGGGAGCCTGCTTCCCCCTCTGACCCTTTCCCCTCTCATGCTGTTTCTATCTCTCTCTCACTCAAATAAATAAATAAATAAAATCTTTAAAAAAAAAACAAAAATATTTTGGGAATGTATACATCCAAATGAAAATATGTGTGTATGTACTGTCAAAATATTACTCACGGGAACATTTTGAAAATCACACTGAATTTTTCAGATACTATGTTGATACCTTAACAGAAGATCCCTCTTTAAAATGAATTGACAAGGCGCCTGGGTGGCTCAGTTAGTTTAGTGACTGCCTTTGGCTCAGGTCATGATCCCGGAGTCCCACCTCGGGTTCCCTGCTCAGTGGGAAGTCAGCTTATCCTTCTGCCCCTCCCCCATCTCATTCTCTCTCTCTCTCTCTCTCTCTCTCTCTCTCTCAAATAAATAAATAAAATATTTTTGTTTAAAAATAAAATAAAATGGGGCGCCTGGGTGGCTCAGATGGTTAAGCGTCTGCCTTCGGCTCAGGTCATGATCCCAGGGTCCTGGGATCGAGTCCCGCATCGGGCTCCCTGCTCCTTGGGAGCCTGCTTCTCCCTCTGCTTCTCTCTCTCTCTCTCTCTCCCTCTCTCTCTCTCTCCTCCTCTGTCTCTCATGAATAAATAAATAAATAAATAAATAAATAAATAAATAAATAAAAAATAAAAATCTAAAATAAAATAAAATAAAATAAAATAAAATGGGGCGCCTGGGTGGCTCAGTCCTTAAGTGTCTGCCTTTGGCTCAGGTCATGATCCCAGGGTCCTGGGATAGAGCCCCGAGTCGGGCTCCCTGCTCAGCGGGAAGTCTGCTTCTCCCTCTCCCACTCCCCCTGCTTGTGTTCCCTCTCTCGCTGTGTCTCGCTCTGTCAAATAAATAAAAATCTTTAAAAAAATAGAAATAAAAAATAAATAAATAAAAATAAAATAAAATGAATTAATGAAAATGAAAGAATAGAGATTTGTAAGAGCAGCTGTTGGATATTATTTTCTTTTCAAACTGGATTCCTTCTATACATCCAGAGCAGATCTGAGGCAAACTTTCAAAGTAGGTAAGTATATTTCTGACTCATGTCACTCTTCTACTTTGTTTTAAACACTCTTCTCCATTCTCTAAGCCCTCAGTATCCTCAAATTGTTCTAGTTCCACCCTGGGTGAGAGAGACACTATATTATAAGGCAATTCATACTATGATGGTAGCAACTTCTTGTATTATCCCTTCATTTTCATTTTAAAAGGGTAGCTCCTTGAAAGGACAATGCTTAACCCTCAAAATGAGTCTCTATTCTATAGTGAATAGAATTGCAGGCTTCTTGACACCAGAGATATCTGAGAATTGTTTGTCTGTCTGTCTGTCTGTTTGTAGAGGGAAGGGTGGTGCTGGTATCCCTCAAATCCCACTATTCTGGTCATCCCCTATTGTCCATCAGAAACCCAGCATTTTAGAGACTTTGAGCCTGATCTAGGAATAGTTTTGCTATTTTAGACTGAATGGTGTTTATTAGAATATAGCAAGCTTTTTGTACATATACTTTGCATATTACTATTTTTGTATCTCAATTATATCTGAAAGAGTGAAATAGGTTATCAAAATGAAACAATGGGCCATAAGGGATCAATCCTCTTTTCTTTTTTCTTTTTTCTTTTTTTTAAAAGATTTTATTTATTTATTTGACAGAGAGAGTGAGAGAGAGCACAAGCAGGGGGAACAGTAGAGGGAGAGGGAGAAGCAGGCTCCCTGCCAAGCAGGGAGCTCAACACGGGGCTCACTCCCAGGACCCCGGGATCATGACCTGAGCTGAAGGCAGATGCTTAACCGACTGAGCCACCCAGGTGCTCCTCAATCTTCTTTTCTGAAGGAGCAAAGCAAAATTACATGGTTTTAGACAATTCTAAGAATAGATTATATTAGTAAATTTCTAATATGTAGAGAATGCACACCCACCCACCCACGCACACACAGAATTCATAAACTGAGAATAAGAAGTATGTCACAAAGGGCACGTGGGTGGCTCAGTTGGTTAAGCATCCGACTCGATTTTGGCTCAGGCCATGATCTCAGGGTCGTGGGATTGAGCCCCATGTTGACTCCATGCTCAGTGGGGAGTCTGCTTGAGATTCTCACTCTCTTACTCTTCCTCTGCCCCTCCTTCTCTCTCTCTCTCAAATAAATAATAATAAATAAATCTTTTTAAAAAAGAATCATGTCAAAGGAAGTTAGGCTTGATGTTCAGTCTAATGGAAAGCAATTGAAATAGAGCTTCCCTGGCCTATTGCCTAAAACCAAGTCAGGAAAATGCTAAAACTGAAGGAAAGTCTACTTAAAAGGGGGGCACACATCATTGGTGAGGAAAAGGCAGTAGGAAATGGTCACGAATCTGTGGCTTTCCTGGACCAGCTCTGAGCAGGCCTGTTATGGAGGGTGGAGAAGCATGGCTGGGGGACCAGCTGCCCAGGCAACCAACCAGAGCTCACGCATAAGTCTTTGTGGTCGATAAACTAAGGAACTGGGCACAGGGAAGAAAGAGGTGCTCCCTCTCTTCCCTCACAATCTGCAGGAGACTCCCTTTCTCTTCCCACTCTAGTCTAATATTTCTTACTAAAGCCAGATCCAAAAGGGAAGCCTAAATGTTCATTTCAACTAATTTTCTGTTCCCAGGGAACTCGGGACCACAGGCTGAAACCTGACTTTCTGGCCCCTGGAGAACAACCATTAAGAGGCAGAGAAGGTATGGTAGTAAACTTTAGGAATTTGTCTCCGCCAAAATTAGAATAGAACTGAATTTATGTCAAGAATTTGGGGGGACGCCTGGGTGGCTCAGTCGTTAAGCATCTGCCTTCGGCTCAGGTCATGATCCCAGGGTCCTGAGATTGAGCCCCGCATCGGGCTCCCTGCTCCGCGGGGAGCCTGCTTCTCCCTCTCCCACTCTCTGCTTGGGTTCCCTCTCTTGATGTGTCTCTCTGTGTCAAACAAATAAATAAAATCTTTAAAAAAAAAAAAGAATTTGGGAATATCCTCCAGTGAATAAAGGGTTAGGTCCATCAGACCTAAAGCAATTTGATTCAGTTCAGTTTAATTCAATTAATTCTTCTCAAAAAGCATATAAGCACCTACTATATGCGAGGAACTGTATTAATTTTAAGGAACACAGAGGTATATCAGTTATGGGTATTGTCCTCAAACAACTTGGAAAATCAGTAGAAGACAGATACATAATTCACAAGAACTACGAAGGGTTCTCAGTACTAAGGCAAGTAAAGGGTATGATGCTGTACCAAGAAATGACTCTGGTAAGCAATAAGAAAGGCTTTCTGTGAAGGGTCAGAGTTTACTGCCAGTCAGCATGGTTGAACGCTATTTGGAAATAATAGGATCTTCCCATCCCAGAGTGGTTGTGTGGTCAGTGATATGATATAGAAACACATACCTGTGATTTGAGTTCACAGACTGCCATCTGCATTCCCCAAAGTCACTCGGACTCCTACACTGTATAGTCTAGAAACAAATGTTTTCCAGGTGATCTAGACCATTGCTGTGGAATAGAAATGCCTTATTAAAGAAAAGCTCTGGGGCGCCCGAGTGGCTCAGTCGTTAAGCGTATGCCTTCGGCTCAGATCATGATTCCAGGGTCCTGGGATCGAGCCCCGCATCGGGCTCCCCGCTCCGCGGGAAGCCTGCTTCTCCCTCTCCCGCTCCCCCGCTTGTGTTCCCTCTCTCGCTGTCTCTCTCTCTCTCTCTGTCAATTAAATAAATAAATAAAATCTTAAAAGAAAACTCCGAACTGGACAAACTCTTCAAGCTGCATCAGGCCTTCCGTCAGGGGTTGTGGTTGGTGACAAGTGGCAGGCATGGATGGTTCATACTGGAGGGGTACGGTGGGGTCCCATTCAGCGTGCAGGCTCTGGAGCAGCTTGCCCGGGTTGAAACTTGGCTTCACCACTTACCTACCTGCTCTGTAACTGGAGCAAGTCACTTAATCCCTCTGTGCTTCAAATTCCTCAAGACCCACGATGAGTATCTCAAGTATCTTAAGGCCCATGATGAAAGGGGAGGAAAGAACTTTTTATTTATTTTTTTAAAGATTTTATTTATTTATTTGAGAGAGAGAATGAGAGAGAGAGAGAGCATGAGAGGGGGGAGGGTCAGAGGGAGAAGCAGACTCCCCGCTAAGCGGGGATCCCGATGCAGGACTTGATCCCTGGACTCCAGGATCATGACCTGAGCGGAAGGCAGTCGCTTAGCCAACTGAGCCACCCAGGAGCCCCGGAAAGAACTTTTTAAAATGCCTCCTGTGTGCTGCATATATGAAGGGTATTATGTTGTGTTTTACATAAGAAGAAATTAAGGTTCAAAGAGGTTAAATATTTTTTCAAGAATACACAACCAGGGATGCCTGGGTGGCTCATTCAGATTAAACGTCTGCCTTTAGCTCAGGTCATGATCCCGGATCCTGGGATCAAGTCCTGCATGGGGCTCCTTACTCAGCAGGGAGCCTGCTTCTCCCTCTGCCTGTCGCTACCCCTGCTTGTGCTCTCTCTCTCTCTCTGGCAAATAATAATTAAAAAAAAAAAAAATTTAAAAAAAAAAGAATTCACAACCAGCAGAATAGGCAAAACTTTTTTTGAGTTTTTGCCTAGGGTGGGAGTGGGGGGGCGAGGGGAGAGTATTGGGTAAAGGGGGAGACTGCTAATGGGTATGAGATTTCTTGTATGGTTGATGAAAATATTCTAAAATTAATTATGGTGATGGTTACACAACTCTGTGAATATAATAAAACCATTTAGTTGTACACCTTATTTATTTATTTTTTAAAATTTTATTTATTTATTTGACAGAGATAGACATAGCGAGAGAGGAAACACAAGCAGGGGGAGTGGGAGAGGGAGAAGCAGGCTTCCCGCTAAGCGGGGAGCCCGATGCGGGGCTCGATCCCAGGACCCTGGGATCATGACCTGAGTCGAAGGCAGATGCTTAACGACTGAGCCACCCAGGTGCCCCAGTTGTACACTTTATTTTTTTTTTAAGATTTTATTTATTTATTTGAGAGAGAGAGAATGAGAGATAGAGAGCTTGAGAGGGAAGAGGGTCAGAGGGAGAAGCAGACTCTCTGCTGAGCAGGGAGCCCGATGTAAGACTCGATCCCGGGACTCCAGGATCATGACCTGAGCCGAAGGCAGTCGCTTAACCAACTGAGCCACCCAGGCGCCCCCAGTTGTACACTTTAAATACATGAATTGTGGTATGTAAATTATGTCTCAAAAAACTGGTTAAAAAAAAAAGAGTGCACAGCCACGAAGCATCAAAGTCTGGTTCAGACTTGGGCCAGGAGCAAAGCCAACTCTTTTTATTACATCACACCATCTCTCACACAAACCTTGGTGCATGGACAGTCTCCTGACATAGGACGCTTTGCACAAAAAATTTCCTTAACTCCAAAGATGGGAGGTAAAAGACCATACTTAGATGCCTAAGGAGATGAAAGGCATAAATCATCAGGCCTTCTTGGTTCTCAGGGTTTCTTAGAAACACCTAGGAGATTGGGCCCCACCCCAATCCCACCTCTGGAAGGGGGCTCAGCCTACAGGCAGTAAAGGCAGGCTCCCTGAGAGGCCCTCAGAAAACAGGAAGTGGGCATGGGAGTTAGCTATTGTAAGCTCAGAACCTGTGTGCTGTCTGTTGACTCTTATTTTTGAGTTTCCCTTGTTTATTTTCCCTTTGGCTTCCCTGAATTTTTAGGAAAGTTCCTTTGGCAAATTCCCACTAGACCCGAACTATGTTAGGGAAAGAAAGGAAGAAACCTTGGTGTTTTTCTACACTTGGACCAGCGGGAAAAGGGAGGAGGCTTGCTACCACCATCTCAAGTCCTTGCAGACAACCTAGGCGACCAGAATCAGCATGACCTGGATCTAGCCCCTCAGGTGTACCAATGAAGAACAAAGTTCAAGTACACGGGGGACACTTCTGTGGCCTCACTACCGTGTCTGCTCTGTGAAGAGGGAGGAGATGCTCAGGTTGCTCCTTTAATGACATGGGCAGCACAGCAGAATGGTGGTTGCCATTGTTGCATTGGCAAATTCACTCCCTTAGCTCAGGAGAATGAAGTAGAGTCCAGGTTTATTCAATTTATTTGATTAAGGAGATGGAATCTGGAAGTTAGTATTGTGTTGAAACCAGAACTACCAATACCAGTACTTTAAATGCTATTTAGTTAGTAATTATTTTGTTTGTACCTTAAAAAAAGAGGGGGAGGACGCCTGGGTGGCTCAGTTGGTTAAGTGTCTGTCTTCGGCTCGGGTCATGATCCCAGGGTCCTGGGATCGAGCCCCACATCGGGCTCCCTGCTAAGCGGGGAGTCTGCTTCTCCTTCTGCCTGCTGCTCCTCCTGTTTGTGCTCTCTCTCTCTCTTTGATAAATAAACAAATAAAATCTTAAAAAAAAACAGCTTACAACAGATATGTTCTTTCTTTTTTTTAAAAAAGATTTTATTTACTACCATATGACCCAGCAGTTGCACTACTGGGTATTTACCCCAAAGATACAAATGTAGGGATCCGAAGGGGCACATGCACCCCAGTGTTTATAGCAGCAATGTCCACAATAGCCAAACTGTGGAAAGAGCCAAGATGTCCATCGACAGATGAATGGATAAAGAAGATGTGGTATATACACACAATGGAATATCATGCAGCCATCAAAAGGAATGAGATCTTGCCATTGGCAATGACGTGGATGGAACTAGAGGGTGTTATGCTGAGTGAAATAAGTCAATCAGAGAAGGACATGTATCATATGACCTCACTGATATGAGGAATTCTTAATCTCAGAAAACAAACTGAGTGTTGCTGGAGTGGTGGTGGGGTGGGAGGGATGGGGTGGCTGGGTGATAGACACTGGGGAGGGTATGTGCTATGGTGAGCGCTGTGAATTGTGTAAGACTGTTGAATCACAGACCTGTACCTCTGAAACAAATAATACATTATATGTTTAAAAACAAAAAAAGAAGATAGCAGGAGGGGAAGAATTGAAGGGGGGATATTGGAGGGGGAGACAAACCATGAGAGACTACAGTCTCTGCGAAACAAACTGAGGATTCTAGAGGGGAGGGGGCTGGGGGGATGGGTTAGCCTGGTGACGGGTATTAAAAGAGGGCATGTATTGCATGGAGCACTGGGTGTTATATGCAAACAATGAATCATGGAACACTACACCCCAAAAAATTATTTATTTATTTGAGAGAGAGAGAGCACGAGCAGAGGGGAGAGGTGGAGGGAGAGGGAGAAGCAGATGCCCCGCTGAGCAAGGAGCACGATGTGGGACCCAGGACCTGAGCCGAAGGCAGATGCTTAACCAACTGAACCACCTAGGCGTCCCTCAACAGACATGTTCTTGAAAGAGTTGTGTAGGAGTCAATCATATATTAAACATTCGAGAAAAAGATGCTGAAATGTAAAGAAATGTTGCAGTTAATTGTTTTGATGAAAATACTCAGCAGTTAAAATTTTTTCTTTACACTTCTATTTTCCAAATGTTTCACAAATAAGCATGACTTTCACAATAGGGTAATATTATTTGTAAGTTTAAAAATTGAAAGAATAGCTCTAGCTTTTGAATTTTCTACTTTTCTAATCTTTTTAAAGAAGCATGTGTTTTTCTTATAGTAAACTATTTTAAAAATCACCCCAAACTTAAATCTTTCATAAACTTGAATTTTTAAAAATGAATTAAGGGTGAAACATGTATTAGCTGTCCCGTTTATCTCTACCAAGCCTTAATATTCAACATTGACACTGTTCAGTCAGTACCATCCAGGTGTCTAAGTGTGGCCAATGAGGCTTGCCCACCCTTTTGAGGCTGGACACAAGTCAAAACTGGTAGCCCTTTGGTTTCTGGACTCAGCCAATACTGAAGCCTGAATCCATGTTGGTAGCTATCTGTAACATAGCCTTTTCACCTCTGGAAAAGTCCGACAGAACTGGCCAAAGATGCCGTCCACTATTGTGTTACTTGAGCCAAGTGGGTTTGTTTGCTGCTTCTGTGACTCAGTGTTACAGAATGTTACTTAAAGCGGAGCTTCTGTGCCCAGCTCATTCTGCTCTGGTCCTGTTTACTACAGAGCAGTTGTTCGTGTGTATTCCTCTTAGTCATCCCCTGGATGTCTTGCTCAGCTAATGGAATTGCAAAAGAGCTCTTCCTATGCAGGGAAACCAGTTATGTTCTTGCACCTTTTGCTGGTGATCTTGTCTTGTTCGTTAAGTAAGGATGACTCAAGAGTGAAGTTGATGAAACTGTTAAGAAATTAGATATGAAGTCCAAGGAAGGCAGAAGTCATACAAACATAAAGCCTCATAAAACCTTATCTTAGCAATGTAGGTCTTTAACATATTTTGAAATCATATGCCAGCTGTGGTGATGTCATGCGTGCTGTACCTGCCAGTTCCCCAAAAGGCAACGCGGTCCTCCCTCAGCATGTTTGCTCTTAGATTTTCGCTAGTTGGAGGACTGTTTTTCAGACCTGAATTGCTTACTAATATCCTTGGCTTTCTGGAGGAATTTCCTGGCATATCTTGTCATAGCTCCTGTATATTTTATTGTTATTCTGACCTGACTTTTCTTTTTTTTAAGATTTTATTTATTTATTTGAGCAGGGAGCCCAATGCAGGGCTCGATCCCAGGGATCATGACCCTGGGATCATGACCTGAGTCAAAGGCAGATGCTTAACCAAATGAGCCACCCAGGCGCCCCTGGCCTGACTTTTCAAAACAGACTGCTAAGATCTGATGATTAGACACTGAAAGTTTGATTAAGTGTGGTATAATGGAAAGAATAACAAAATGGGAATTAAGAAGCCAGGATTTTTGGCTCAACTTTTCCCCCAGTATTTTATTATGAAAAATTTCAAACATACAGAAAAAACAGTTGAAAGAATTGTACAGTGAACATGTATATACTTGTTACCTATATATATATATATATTCTACAGTTAACATTTCATTTTATTTGCTTTTTTTTTTTTGAGAGAGAGAGAGAGAGAGAAATAGCATGAGAGGGGAGAGGGTCAGAGGGAGAAGCAGGCTCCCCACTGAGCTGGGAGCCCGATGTGGGACTCGATCCCAGGACTCCGGGATCATGACCTGAGCTGAAGGCAGTCGCTTAACCAACTGAGCCACCCAGGTGCCCCTCATTTTATTTGCTTTATCATTTACCTATCCTTCCATCCATGTATCGATTGATCTTATTTTTTGATATATTTCAAAGTAAGTTGCAGACATCAGTATACCTCACCTCTAAACACTTCAACCTGTATATTAATAACTAGAGTTCTAAAGCTGTTTCTGATTCTTTTTATTGGGGTAAAATTTATATACAATGAAATAAACAAACTTAAGTGTTCCATCCAATGACCTTTGACAAAGAGATACCCCTGTAACCCAAACTTCTAACAAGAATATAGAATAATATCTGTATCCCAGAAAGTTCCCTCGAGCCCCTTCTAGTCAATCCAAATGTCCACCCTCCCAGAAGCAACTGCTATTCTGATTTCTTTTCAATGCAGATAAACTCTGCCTGTTCTAGAACTTCATCTAAATGGATTCAGACTGTATGTGATATTTGCATAAGGCTTCTTTCATTCAGCATGATGTTTTTGAGATTCATTTCATTCATCCGTTTATGTTGTTACATAAATTGTTTCAGTATACTATAGTTTCTAAATTTTAAAATTTAAAATAAATATACTATAGTTTTTATATTTATTCTCCTGTTGATGGATATTTAGGTTATTTCCAGTTTGGGGCCATTATAAATAAAACTGCTATGAGCATTCTGGTACAAATTTTTTTGTGTACATATGCTTTCATTCCTCTGGGATTATAAAAGAGGCATTGTTAAATGCCCGTTAAAACTTTTTCCAATGTAATGATGCCATTTAACACACCACTGGCAGTATTTGAAAGCTCTAGTTGCGGGGCGCCTGGTGGCTCAGTCGGTTAAGCATCTTCCTTCCACTCAGGTCATGATCCCAGGGTCCTGGGATCAAGCCCCGCATCGGGCTCCCTGCTTGGCGGGAAGCCTTCTCCCTCTCCTACTCCCCCTGCTTGTGTTCCCTCTCTCGCTGTGTCTCTCTCTGTCAAAGAAAGAAAGAAAGAAAGAAAGAAAGAAAGAAAGAAAGAAAGAAAGAAAAGAAAGCTCTAGTTGCTCCAAGGCCTCATCAACATTTGGTGTTGTCAAGTTTTTTAATTTGATAGGTGCATAGTGGTATTGGATTGTGGTTTTAATTTGCATTTCCCTAATGATTAATGATTTTGAGCATCTTTTCCTGTGTTTTTTTACATATCTTTCTTTGTGAAGTGTCCCTTCAAATACTTTGTCCAGTTTTTAATTGTGCTGTTTGTTGTTTATTGAGTCATAGGCATTCTTTATACATTCTGGATACAAGTCCTTTGCATATATATATATAAATATGTATATATATGTCATATATATATAAAACTTGTTATTTTGAAATAAGTTCAGACTTCCAAAATGCCACAAAAATGACATTGAGAATTCCTGTATACACTTTACCATATTCCCCATGTTAACAGCTTACACTACTGCTTTATCAGTTATTCTCTCTATATATATATATTCACATACATGTATACATAAGTACAGATAGATGGATTAAAAATCATTTCTGATGTTTGAGAGTAAATTGTAGGCATGATGCCTTTTTACCTCTAAATTCTTCAGTGTTCATTTACCTTTTTTTCTAAGAACATTCTCTTATATAACAGCAGTACAATGATCAAATTTAGGAAATTGATGTTGACGTAATACTATTACCTAAACTTTGACCCTACTCAAATTTTACCAATCATCCCATTAATGTCCTTTATTCTATCTGGGGTCACATATTTCATTCAGTTATGATGTCTCTTTACTCTCCTGTAATCTGGAACAGTTCCTCAGTATTTCTTTGTTTTTTATAACCTTGACACTTTTCAAGAGTACAGGCTAGGTATTTTATAGAATTTCCCTCATTTTGGGTTTGTTTGATGTTTAGAATGAGGTTATGTATTTTTTGGCAGGAATACCACAGAAGGAAGGTTGGGTCCTTCTCAGTGCATCCTATCAGGCAGTAAATGATGTCCATTTGTGCCATTACTGGTAATGTTAATTTTGGTCATTCAGTTAGGATAAAATCTGCCATATTTCTCCACTGCGAAGTTACTATTTTCCTCTTTGTAACGAGTAGGTATCTATTAGAAATGTTTTGCAGATTCTTTTCTCAGTATGTGGCTTGCTTATTCTTTTTTTAACAGTATCTTTTGATGAGTAGGAGTTTTAAATTTTGATGAAGTTGAATTTGTCAATTTTTTATAGTTGTTGCTTTTTGTATGCTAACAAATATTTGTCTACCTTCAAGTCACACAGATACTCTTTTGCAGTTTTTTTCTAGAAGCTTTATAGTTTTTCTTTTTAAGATTTATTTATTGGGGCACCTGGGTGGCTCAGTTGGTTAAGTGGCTGCCTTCGGCTCAGGTCATGATCCCAGCGTCCTGGGATTGAGTCCCGAGTGGGGCTCCCTGCTCAGTGGGAAGTCTGCTTCTCCCTCTCCCCAAACCCTGCCACTGCTTGTGCTTGCTCTTGCTATCTTTTTCTCTCTCAAATAAATGTCTTTTTGTTTACTTATTTATTTATTTGAGAGAGAGAGAGCCCGAGGGGCAGGGAAGGGCAGAAGGAGAGGGAGAGAATCCTCAAACAGACTTCTTGCTGAGCACTGAGCCCGACTCTGGACTCGATCGCAGGACCCTGAGAGCATGATCTGAGAGAAATCAAATCTGTTGCTTAACCAACTGAGCCACCTAGGCACTGCTATTGTTTTGTTCTTTATATTTTGGTCTCTAATCCATCTCAAATTAGTCTTTGTGAATGGTGTAAGGTAGGGTCAGTTTCACTTTTCCCCCTATGGATATCTAGTTGTTCCAGCACCATTTGTTGAAAATAACTTCCTAATTGGATTGCTTTGGCACCTTCACTGAAAATCAAACAACTGCATACATGTGGGTCTAGTTTTGAACTCTATTTTCTTTCTTTGTTATATTTGATTATCCTTATAGACATAAGGATAATCAATGTCTATAAGCTTATGTCTATCCTTATAGACATAAGGCCCCATTTTTAAACTAATTTTATAACTGGTCAATTCAACATAGTCTCTCTGGGCCTCAGTTCCTCACTTACACAATGAATTATTGTAGCTACCTGATTTGTGAGGCAAATCATATTTATAAAATCCTGTAGTTCTTGATTCTTAGCACTGCACCACCCTATTTGTGCCAATGATTTCTTTCTATTGATTCTATAGCTTGCTGGTTTTGAAAGAAGTTTGATCAGTGTAAGGAATGTGTGAATTCCCTTTCTTTCCCATAACTCTGGTGTCTCATTTCTGCCTCATAATTTCAGAAAAATGGTTTGCATTATTTGATATTGGTTAGAACTAGTAACAAATCCTGCTGTGTCTGCTGGTTTCTCTGGCAGAAATGTCTTATAAACAGAGACACCTGCCAAAAGTTAGGATCGGCTATGACAATTGGGTCGTCTATAAACAGGATAACCACATAATTTATCTTGCAAATGAGGGCACTTTTGAGATTGAAAGGGATCATAATCATCATACAATCTTATATATTAGTAATTATATATCATATATTAATTCTATAGTTTATTATATTAATTATATTTATTATATTGTTTATTATAATTTCTATATGACATTTTATTATGTTATTAAATAATCAACCATATTTTATTATATATTAATTATACATAATGTGATTATATATAATTATAAGATTGTATGGTTATTATTATTTTGTCCCTGACAAGGGGTACTGTGCCTGGAAGGACAACAGTACCTGGTCGATGTGTGGAGTGGACAGAACAAGCTCCTTTTCAATATCCCTTCTCCAAAAATCCATTCAATATGTTGTCCTTGGATAGCGGATGTATCAGATATTAAGCTTATAAGAACAGATACCACACTTCATCTTAGCCAAAGGCCGAGAAGTGATGAAACGGGTAATTATTAATAACTGTGCCTGGTCAACAGGTGTAAACCAGGAGTGCCCTGGAATGTATAGGAGCCCTGTCAATAAACTTCTCTTAGAACTCAAAGTCATTCATTCAATAGCCATTTTTCAAATGTCTAAGTGCCAAACTCTGTATTAGGTGCCAGAGAGTCTAAGACAAACTGTGATTCCTGCCCTAAGGAGATTTCAGTATAGCGAGGGAAGCAGACAAAAAAACCCCAGATAACTACAGTGAGGTGTTTCAGTTCCATGACAGATATTTGCCCAGGGTTCCTTGGAAGGCAGGCAGGAAAGATACTTCAGCCTGGGATGCCTTGGTGGCTCAGTTGGTTAAGCAACTGGCTTTGGCTCAGGTCATGATCCCGGGGACATGGGACTGAGTCTCAAATCGGCTCCCTGCTCCGCGGGGAGCCTGCTTCTCTCTCTGTCTAACGCTCCCCCTGCTTGTGCTCTCTCTCTCTCTCTCTGAAAAATAAAATCTTTAAGAAAAAGAAAGAAGAAAGAAAGAGAGAGAGAGAGAAACTTGAGCTAAGTTTTTATTCTTATTTTTTAATTTTTTAAAGATTTATTTATTGGGGCGCCTGAGTGGCTCAGTTGGTTGGGCGGCTGCCTTCAGCTCAGGTCATGATCCTGGAGTCTCGGGATCGAGTCCCGCATCGGGCTCCCTGCTCAGTGGGGAGTCTGCTTCTCCCTCTGACCTTCCCCCATCTTGTGCTCTCAATCTCTCTCTCAAACAAATAGGTAAAATCTTAAAAAAAAAAAAGATTTATTTATTTATTTGAGGGGGGAGGGGCAGAGGGAGAGAATCTTCAAGCAGACTCCCCGCTGAGCACAGAACCCGCCTCAGGGCTCAGGACTCCCTCTCACAACCTGAGATCGTGACCTGAGCCAGAGGCAGACACTTAACCCACTGTGCCACCCAGGGGCCCCTTGAGCTAAGTTTTTAAACAACAAAGTATTACCAAAGGGTTTGCGGGAGGTAGCAGGGAATATGTTGTAGAAGACTTTCAGGTACCAGATGAGCAACTGGGACAATGAAAATAACAGTATTAATAACAAGTTAGATTTGCATAGCCTTTTAGAGGGTTGTTAAAAAATTGGGTTGCTTGCCTGGAAGAAAATAGCAGCACTGTCAACACAGCCAGAGGAGATGAGAATAACAACCCATAAAAGAGATGAGCATTCAGCTCCTCATGCAACTTCCATGGAGGCCAATCAGCAGCTGCTCCCAAGGGCTCTGTTCTCCACCCACTTCTCTTTCTACATTCCCCCTGGATGACCTCATCTACTCCCAACCTTTCAAAGGACAGTTCCTTGTCCTATTAAATGGGGACATCCTCTTAAATGGGGATGCCAGTCCTAGGCTTTCTGCTGAACTGCAGGTCTGAATATTCCCTGCTAATTGACTAACATTTTTCTTCCTCCCCAAATCTGCTCTTCTCTGGTGTTCTGTATTCTACAGAATGACCTCTCTTGCCATCTTATTGGTTACATATCAGAAACATAGCAATCCTATAAATCCCCTTCTTAGCTCCATGTCCTTCTGATTCTGCTTCCTTTATATCTCCAGAACCCCTCCCCTCTATTCCCACCTGGGTTGTGGCTCTTGTCACTTGCAATCTGGATTACTGCCAAGCCTCCTAACTCTTCTGCTTGTCACCAATCTGGCCCCCATCCAAACTATCCTCCCTCCTGTTACCAAAGTGAGTTTCTGAAATGCACATCTAAGCACCTTACTTCCCAGCTTGAAACCTTTCAGTGATTCCCCACATTGCTTAAAGATCCCATCTTAAGCCTGGCTACTAAGGCACTTGTCAGTCAGATCCACAGTGATTTCTCTGGCTTGCTGCGCAAGCCTCCTTCACCCAGCTTTCACTAGGCTGGCCATTCGAAACTGCTCACACACCTCTGAGCCACTACGCCCGCTCTTCCCTTTCTCTTCTCACCGGTCCTACCGGCTCTGATTGGCCTTCAGAAGCCTCTCCTCTAAGTTTCAAGAACACAACTTTTCCACAGCACATTTCAGGGTCTGTCACTCCCACCAGATCAGTGTTGCTCGGCCTGGGCACTACTGACACTTTGGACCCCTTCTTTGTCATGTCCCCAGACACTGTCGGACGTCCCCTGGAGAGTAAAACTGCTCCAGTTGAGCACTACTGTCCAGACTGTGAGCTCCTTCAGGGCAGAAACCATGTCTTACTTGATTTACATCCCTGTGCTTCCCATGGTGCCTAAGAGGGAGTGAATAGTCAACTAATATTTATGTAATGAAGGAAAGAAAGAGGAAATGAATGTCCTTCTCGTTGATGTTGGCGGGACAGTTGAACAGCACAAGCTCCACGGTAGACAGTTTAGCAGTATCTATAACAATTACAAATTAAGACATTCGTGGATCCAATAATTTTTCTTGGATGGATTTTTACAGCTATACTCATATATGTGTAAAATGATAAATGTTCCACAGTATTTATTGAAGCTTTGTTTTAAAAAAGACTGGAGGGGCGCCTGGGTGGCTCAGTTGGTTAAGCGACTGCCTTCGGCTCGGGTCATGATCCTGGGGTCCCAGGATCGAGTCCCGCGTCGGGCTCCCTGCTCGGCAGGGAGTCTGCTTCTCCCTCTGACCCTCTCCCCTCTCATGTACTCTCTCTCTCTCATTCTCGCTCTCTCAAATAAATACATCTTTAAAAAAATAAAAATAAAAAATAAAAAAGACTGGAAGCCTAGTTGTCCATTAGTGAGACACTCTAAATAAATCATGGCCCTTTATACAAGAACACTATGCAGTAGTGAAATAGAATGGAAATCCCTACACCTACTGATATGGAAAGACCTCCAAGATGCATTAGGAAATTTTAAATAGCAAAGTGGAGAATGGGCTATTTGTGTTAAAAGGGAGAATAAGAGTATATATTTGTACTTATTTGTACATGCAGGAAGAAACTGTGGAAGGATGCACAAGATACTAGTAATAGGTGTGTGTGTGTGTGTGTGTGTGTGTGTTAGGGGTAAGGGTGGGAACTGGACAGTGGAGGGCAAAAGGTAGGAGGAAGATTTTTCACTATGTACCTATTTATACGTTCTGATTTTCAAATCTTATAAATGTATTGCCTACTTGCAATAATTATTTTCATAAGAAAGGCAAAAAATTGTAATGGAATTTATAGGTAATTAAGTGTACAAAATTTGAACTAATAATTGGTTAATTCAACAGATAAAATTTCATTATAATAATTATTGCTACAAAGCAGTGTTCTATATTAAAATATAATAAAACTCTTTTCAGGGGTCCCTGGCTGGCTCAGTCGGTAGAGCATACAGCACTGGATCCTCGGGTTGTGAGTTGGAGCCCCATGTTGGGTGCAGAGATTACTTAAAAATAAAATCTTTAGGGGCGCCTGGGTGGCTCAGTCGGTTAAGCGTCTGCCTTCGGCTCAGGTCATGGTCCCAGGGTCCTGGAATCGAGCCCCGCATTGGGCTCCCTGCTCAGCGGGGAGTTTGTCCTACTCCCCCTGCTTGTGCTCACACTCTCTTTCTCTCTCTCAAAAATAAATAAATAAATAAAAATTTAAAAAATAAATAAATAAAATCTTTAAAACAAACAAACAAAAAAACCCACCCTTTTTCAAATTTATGCTCATTCATGTCCCATGTGAAAATGCTGGGTTCACCTAGCTATAATAAAGTTCCCTCTAAAGAAAGCTTTTGTGGGGCACCTGGGTGGCTCAGATGGTTGAACGTCTGCCTTCGGCTCAGGTCATGATCCTGGGGTCCTGGGAACGAGCCCCGCGTCAGGCTCCCTGCTTGGTGGGGAGCCTGCTTCTCCCTCTTCCTCTGCTGTTCCCCCTGCTTGTGCTCTCTCACTCTCTCTGTCAAATAAATAAATAAAAGGTTTAAAAAAAAAAAAAGCTTTTGTGCAACAAATGTTTTGTCTAGTCCAACATAACAGTCAGTAAGTTGCTTTTTTTTTCTTTTTCCCGACTATACTTTCAAGTAGCCATTCCCCGGGATTTCCTGAGAAACTACTTGGTGCTGGACACAGCAGTAGATATTCTGAGGGCTATGATATGAAATGACATATTCCCTGATTTTGAGTGGTTTATAACCTAATCAGAGCATACATATCCTTGTGTCTGGAGCCTTCTCTTGAGCCTTTGTTCAAATGTCACCCCATACCACGACCCCACTTTCTAGAATAGCCACCATAGCCTCTCTATTTATCACCATCTGACAAATTACAGATGCATTTGATTATTGTTCATGTTGTCCAACTAGAACAGCACCTGCTCCAAAATAGGCTCTCAAATGAATAAATGAATGAGTTAGGAAGAAAGGAATGGTTGCAGCATTCCATACTATAGGGTGTGGTATAAACAATACATAAGATCAAATAGGACATGTGGACTTGAAGAATCGGAGATACATATGAATTTGAGTTGGAGAAGGTTGAAAAGTCATAATGAAGTATAGATCAGAGGTCTCACAGGCTTTCCATCGATCAGAAATCATCCTTTTTCTTCATAGGCTTTCCTTTTTTTTAAGATTTTATTTATTTATTTGAGAGAGAGCACACGGGCAAGAGAGCATGAGTCAAGGGGAGGGGAGGGGGGATGCCTGGATGGCTCAGTCAGTTAAGCGGTTGCCTTCAGCTCAGGTCATGATCCCAGCATCCTGGGATCAAGTCCCTCATCAGGCTCCTTGCCCAGCAGGGAGCCTGCTTCTCCCTCTGCCTGCCACTTTCCCTGCTTGAGCTTGTTCTCTCCCTCTCTCTGACAAATAAATAAAAAATCTTTAAAAAGGGGGGGGAGGGGAGGGAGAGAGGGAGAGGGAGAAACAGACTCCCCACTGAGCAGGACTCGATCCTGGACCAGGATCCGAGCCAAAGGCAGACACACAACCAACTGAATCACCCAGGCGCCCTGGTCAGAAATCATCCTTAACCAGCTCATAGAAGGCTAGGTGGGGTCTGCCCAACAAACTGAAGGTATACCTGAATTCTACACAAAGATAATTGACTAGAATAAAAAATCCAAGCCAGCGCCCCAATATAAATTTACCTAAAAACTCAGTAGTCCTCAATTGTCTTTGTAGGATAATGTTCTATTATTCTAATGGGAAATAGAACTCTCAGTGCTACTTTGGCCCTATTTAAATTCTCTTGATTGTAAGATCCCTTTCCCAATCTTTCTTTGGCCTTAGCCAAAGAGGAGAGCTGAAGCTTTCATTAAGTTTCTCTGGCCTTTTATTAAAGGCTTGCTTGGTAGACAGTTGGGGTTTGGTGTGCATTCTTTTTCAGCCACCTAAATGGCAGGTTGAATGGGCTTAATGGATCTAAGATGATGACAGAGAAAGCTAGTGACTAACGCATTTAACCACCTTGTTTCCAGAACAATCACCTGACTGAAAATTTTCTTGTCATCCTTGATCAATCTTGTTAAAGGGATTTGGGCTGGTATCAGTCCAGTGCAGAGTATGTGCCTGTACATACATGATATTGTGAAATCAGAGCCTCATTTTAGAATATCCCTTCCAGATCTTGCTTCATGGTAATGATTCTCATTCTCCATGATCTGTCATCAACACTGGCACTTTTGATCACCTTCTCCCTGAAACTCCTATATCCCTTGATTTCAGTGACATAACCCTATACCACTACTTTCAGAGCAAAACAAATTGAGGTTAAGAACTCGCACTGGGAGGGGGCGCCTGGGCGGCTCAGTCGGTGGTTAAGCATCTGCTTTCAGCTCAGGTCATGATCCCAGGGTTCTGGGATCGAGCCCCACATCGGGCTCCCTGCTCGGCAGGGAGTCTGCTTCTTTCCTCTCCAGCTCCCTCTGCTTGTGTTCCTTCTCTCAGTGTCTCTCTCTGTCAAATAAATAAATAAAATCTTTAAAAAACAAAAAACAAGAACCCGCACTGGGCGGAGCCTGGCTGGCTCAGTCAGTAGAGCATGCGACTCTTGTCCTTGGGGTCTTGAATTTGAGCCCCATGTTGGGCGTAGAGATTACTTGAAAAATAAAAAATTAAAAAGATAAAAGAACACACGTGGAGTCAGACTGCTGGGGTTTGACTCTGGGCTCTGTGCCTTGTTGAGTGAGCTCAGGCAAATTGCTTAAGCTCTCTGACTCTCAGTGTCTTCAAGTGATAGTACTTACATCATTAAGTCATTGTGAGACTTAAATGAGTGAATAAATTTTAAACACTTAGAATTGTACCTGGAACATAAGTAGCACTTAATTAGTTGTCATTACTTTATGTTTGAATTTTCTCTGTCTCCTTCTCTGGCTCCTCTTCCAGTTCCCTGAATGTGACTGACTCAAAATTTGCCTATTTATCTTTTCTTCTCTACCTTTTTTTTTTTTTAGGTATGTAATCCTTCCTATGGGAAGGATTGTATGGGAAGGACTGTGAACTCTATGCTGGTTCTGATTTTCCTCCTGAGCTCCAGCCATACTTCCAGTGCCTACCAGATATTGTTGACTTGGTTGTCTCGATAACACCAAAATCAACGCTCCCAGAATCCCAACTCATCATCTCAGGAGAACATTTTCTTTGATGTCCCCCCAGACTTCCATGTCCAAATAGTTAATGAGCCCCTTATAATCTTTTATCTGTATCCCTTCCATTTCCAATGCAACCCCCTAACTTCAGCTTTTCTGACCCAATACCTGGGTTGTTCCAATTGCTTTAAGTTTCTTTTACCTGCATATCATCATCAATTAATCACAGATTGTACAAAAAGTGTCCGAGGATTCTTCTACTCAGGAAATGTTAGGACTTCTCTCTTGTCTAACATATAAAATCCGAATCCATAACTTATCATTTAAGGGTTTCCTGGGTCTGGCTCCCGACTGTCTCCCCCTTCTTCCCTTACACCTCTGCACAGACCCCACGTTCTAGCCACCTTGACTTCTTTAGTCTCTGTGTCTTGACTCACATCGCTCCAGCTTAAGATGGTTCTTCTCCCAACTCCAGCTATTGAAATCCTAAACCCTACTTATCCTTCAAAGCCGAGCGTACATACCCACTTCTTCCAGGAGGCCTTTCCTGACTTCTCAGTTCCCTTAAACTCTTTCAGACTTTTGACCATTTTTATTATACTTACCACATACTGTCCTGTAGTTATTTATTTCCATGGCTTGACTCCCCAAATAGATTGCAAACATTTTGTGGGCAGGGACCCTACTCTGTATATACCCTGTATCAGACTTGCCTGGTTCAATACCTTTCATACAGTAGATTCTTTTTTTTTAAGATTTTATTTTTAAGTAATCTCTACACCCAACATGGGGCTCAAACTCACAACCCCAAGATCGAGAGCTGCACGTCCCACCGACTGAGCCAGCCAGGCGTCCCCATATAGCAGATCCTTAATCAATGTGAATGAATGAACAAAATCATAGGTCTACTTGTATCTGTGTATAATTTTTCCAAAAGATTTGGTGGTAACAACCGCTGCCACCAAGTCATAATCTAAACCAGAAAATACACTTTGGAGAATAATTAAATTTCCTTGGCTCATTAAATCTCATAATTTGGGAAATGGCTTCAGTGATGTGGTCATTTTTCTGCTAAGCGCCAAACCCAGACCATCAGTTCATGAAGAGTCAACATGTGGAAATGTTTATCAGCCACTAAATGCCAGAACAGAGTGGTTTTGCTCCTGCCAACAAGCAATCAATCAGAGTATTGAGTTCTTCATACTCTGGGCCCAGAATCTCATATAGGAATTATGAGAAATATAAAAACAGTTTAAGATGTTATTATTTCATGGAGGCTTTTGATCTGATTATGGGACAAAATCGGCATACTTGAAATAATTTAAAAATAAATAAGGCTAATGTGCATAGTATTGGATATAAGTGTCACAGGAATTTAGAGAAAGGAAAAATAAAAATAATACTATTTACCATTTGAGTGCATAGTATTTGACAATTTATTATCATTTATTTCATGTAATTTTTCCCCAAATCTTATGAGCTAAGCACTAGTATTCTCATTTTACAAATGCAGAAACCAAGGTTAAGACATTAGGTAATTCGCCTAAGGTCTAGAAACATAGCTAGAAAATATTATCATTTACCAACTGGGTTTCAAATCCATGTTCCAGTGCTTCCATCTGGACTTTCTAAAGCCCACCTCTGAAATTGTGAATTATTCTTCTACACAAAACCTCAGTAGTTCTTAAGCAATATGATTCCAACTTCTATATATGGCATTCAAAGCCCTCCACAATGTGTCTACAATAAACTACCCTTCCAGCCTGATGGCCAAGTACTCCTCACCTTGTACTCTGGTAGAAGGGGACATCTCAGACTGCCTCTTTTTATAAATCCCAATGTTTAGGCCTCTGTGTCTTAGTCAAACATTTTTGGTTATACGCAAATGCAACACATGAACAAACAAAAAAGGTGAAAACTTCAGGCCCCTGGCTGGCTCAGTCATTAGAGCATGCAACTCTTGATCTTGGGCTCTTGAGTTTGAGCCCCACATTAGTGTAGAGATTACCTAAAAAAATGAAAAAAATTTTTAAAAAGGCGAAAGCTTATTACAAGGACATGAAGAAATCTCATAAACCTTGCAGCCTAACATCTAGTCAAGCTTCAAAGGGAACTGGAATCTGGACCTGGGAAATGCTGGTCCTCCCCATAGTCCTATGGTCCCATCTTCTCTTCTCTAAATATTTATTTTCTTCTTTTTCTTTTCCTGCAGTTTGGGCACATGGTAGAGGATTGCTGCCCTACATTTCCAAGTTCACAGTCTTCAGTTGCAAGGGTAGAGACTAATCAACACCGACGAACCTTGATTTCAAATTCACAAATTAAAAAACTGAATGGCAGCTTGTGTCAAGTGTCATCTATGGCTAGGGAGGGTAGGGTCTCATCACACAAACATGGCTATTGCAACCCTTCCCTATGTGTAGGACACATGGCAGTGGGGAGGAGCACTTCTTGAAAAAAGCAACTAAAAATTAATTCAACCAGACAGATCTGCATTCTACCTTGCCCACCTCACCCTAGAAAAATCTTGACCAGGGCGCCTGGGTGGCTCAGTTGGTTAAGCGACTGCCTTCGGCTCAGGTCATGATCCTGGAGTCCCGGGATCGAGTCCCACATCGGGCTCCCTGCTCGGCGGGGAGTCTGCTTCTCCCTCTGACCCTCTTCCCTCTTGTGCTCTCTATCTCTCATTCTCTCTCTCTAATAAATAAATAAAATCTTAAAAAAAAAAAGAAAAATCTTGACCTTCCTTCCAATTCCAGATCAAATACCACTTTTTAAATATTTTTTCCTTAGAAAGACTCATGCTGTGTGTTTTGTCTAGCTGTATGACCTCTCCTATCACACAGTTCCTCGCACATAACAGTTGTTCAATAAATAGAGGTTGCATTGAGTTAAGCTCGGGTGACAGAAGAAGTGTTTGTGGCAAGTGGTGTTTGGCCTGGACATTAAAGTAGGGACATGATTTTCATCAATGGGGGAGGGGTCACTGTTGCCTGGGGAAATAATGAGCAAGGGTCCAGGAGTGGAAGAGCAGTGAAGAGGCCACCCTGAATGGAGAATGGTGTGGGCCCTGGGGATCATCAAGGAGGAGAAGTAAGGCCTGTGAGAAGCTGACAGGTGGGTATGCTGGGGAATTATACTTAATGCCACAGGCAACCGAGAGGCAGTGTAAGAATGGAAAATGCCTTGGTGAAAGGACCCTATAGGTTAAAGTGTCCAAAATTATTTATCAGAGGCAGAGGCCAGTAAATTATTAGATGTCATCTTGTTTTTCTTCCAGACATTTGGCCTTTGAAGATGATACCAGAGTGTTATCTGAACAAGTAAAAAGAAAGAAAGAAAGGAAGGAAGGAAGGGAAAGAAAGAGCAATTAGCCAGGTTCCAGAGAGATGATCAAATGGTAGGAACAGGCAAGAGATCAACCTGCCAGGGGAGAGGAGACTTATATCAGAGTAAAGGGTAATTTCCTCTTCACTTGATTCTCCCTAGCTATTTCTAGTCTCTCCAGGTAGCACCCAGTGCTCACCTGTAGGGTGGTCTGGGAGGGCAAGTAGGCCATGCACTTGAAGGCTAGGATTCTAGGCAGGCACTGGAAAGGCCTCCCAGTTGAACTGAACTTTACAAACCTAAAAATCAATTTAATCATAATCGGCTTAAATCGATGTAGAAAGAGTTTTACATGGGGATCTAATGACAGGAATGGTGACTATAGTTAATAAGACTGGGATGTAGACTTACAGTTTGCTAAAAGAGTAGATCTTCAGGGTTTTCACTGCACCCAAGGAAAGGTAACTATGTGAAGTGATGGTTGTGTTAATGAACTTGATTGTGGTAATCATTTCATGTATATGCATGTATATGTATTGCAAACCCCAAATATATGCATTTTATTTGTCAATTATACCTCAATAAAGCTGGGGGGAAATGTTGTACAGACTTGATAAATTATAGAATCAGAAGGTTTTTAGATCTGAAACTGGTTTTTAAGGTATTTGGTTCAATCCCTTCATCTTATAGAAATGGAAAAATAGGGGTGAAATGACTCACCCACGGTTGCTCAGCAGGTCACGAAAAGGATTCTAGGTCCCCTGTCACAGGTGAGTTTTCTTGGCCAAGTTATTCTGTCTTCTAGGTACAATGGCCTGAGCTCTTCAGCAGGCCTAACCTTCCTTTCTGATTTTTTTTTTTTTTTTTGTAGGCTCCAGGCCCAGCGTGGAGCCCAGTGTGGGGCTTAAACTCACAACCCCAAGATCAAGACCTGAGCTGAGATCAAGAGTCAGATCTTAACCAACTGAGCCACCCAGGCACCACTTAACCTTCCCTTTTGAACCCTCAGTAACTAGGACACGGGACTCACCTTTTCCCAAGCTAGAAAATGGGTGAGAGTCCCTCTGTCGTGCCAAGGTGTGATTTTTTTTTAATTTGCTAGGATGGAAGCGGGGAGGAGTAGGAGAACTGAAAATAGAGAGAGAATCTGCTTCTGGTAAAACAGGAACTCCAGAGTTACTAGCGAGTTGCCGTGAAGCTTGAGGCCACCATCCTGCACAGTGGGGGCACACCTGACACTCTGGTCTTTAGAGCTTGGCACAAGAGCATGGGGAAATGACCTGGTCTTAGTCTGTTCAGGCTGCTCTAACAAACAGATCACAGACTGGGTGGCTTATAAACAACAAAAATGTATTTCTCACAGTTCTGGAGGCTAGGAAGTCCAAGATCAGTGGATTCAGGTTCTGGTGAGAGTCCGTTTCCCGAGTCACAGATCGCTGTCTTCTCCCTATGTCCACTTGGCAGGAGGGAGAGATAGCATGCTGGGGTCTCTTTTGTAAGGGCATTAATCCCATTCCTGAGGGCCCCCCCCATAACCCAATTATCTCTCCAAGGCCCCTCCCAACACCATCGCATCCAAGGATAGGATTTCAACATGGAAATTTTGGTGGGCTACATTCAGTTTATAACAGACCCCATCTTTAAAATCATGCAAAATTCAAAAAAATAAAATAAAATAAAATCATGCAAAACTCTCCCCACTTAATTTCACTAGACAAAATTATGTGCTAGTGCAAGGCACTGCTGCAAGCACTGCAGAGGCTATAAAGATGAAAAGACAGGGTCCTTGCCCTCCAGGGTTTTCCAGTCCACTTAGAGAGATAGCCTTGTCAGCAACATTCCAAAAAAGGAAGATGAAAGTAAGGACCAAGCAGAGGGAAAAATCAACGTGCTGAAGAAGCCCAGAGGAAGAAAAGGTTCACAGTCATTCCTGGGAAAGGCGTTTGCCAGGGCCGCAAAGAATAAGTCAGATTTGGATATAGGCAGAAGGAGCCAAGGGGTCAGCAGAAGCAAGGCCACAGAGGCATAACTTGCCCGCCAAGCCTGGGAGACTCCAGGCGTTAGCAAATGCCCAGATCTGTTTTTAACATAAGGATAATTAGAACGGTTGACTGCCACAGCCATTCCCAAGTCACAAAAGGTGCCCTTGTTCTGCCCTGACTCCAGAGGATAGTAGGTAGAAACAGGCAAAGCTAAAGAAGTCAATTTTGTGTGAACCCAGACATCATAGGATGATCATGACATCAAGCATACACACAGCTTCTAGAGAGATTCACCAGTTAAAGTTTCTCCATGTCAAAAGTAAATGAGACTAGGGGTTCCTGGGGGGCTCAGTCCGTTAAGTGTCTGACTTCGGCTCTGGTGGTGATCTTGGGGTCCTGGGATCGAGTGCCACGTCAGGCTCCCTGCTCAGTGGGGAATCTGTTTGTTCCTCTCCCTCTCCCCCTACCCCTCCCCCTGCTCAGACCCACACTTTCTCTCTCTCTTTCAAATAAATAAATGAAAATCTTAAAAAAAAAAGTAAATGAGACTGAAGAAGTAACCTAACCAGCAGATGATGAAATAGCTCTTCTTTTCCCTAGGCTTCAGAGAAGTTCCTTAAACCAGTACTTCCCAGATTTTTCCACCACAGTGTACCTACTTGCCATGCTTTATCTGCCCTGCCTTGTATGTTAGGGAACGACATTTCCCAGGCTCCCCTGCCCTCTAGCCAGTGGGAGGCACCGCGGAAGCCTGGAGGGTGAGAAGAACGAAGAAGCCAGAGTGTTTATCTTCTTACAAAGGCCAAATGTCCTGCAAAGGCAGACTCTCCTACATGACTCCATCTCTAGCTGGACATGTCTCCCTTCATGGTCCCAGCATTCCTCCCCGCCTAGCTCCCCTCCCTCCGAGCCAAACACCAGCAATCATCCCTGGCTTTAGGAGCCTGGGAACATCACCTGGTCCCTGCATCCTTCTAATCCTAGTGGGGGCAATGCTTTCTGCTCATCTCTCAGTTGATTGTTTGACCCCTTGGTTCTTCCAACACCTGTGTAACCAGTTTCTTGCACTGGAGTGTCTATTTTCCTGATTGGATGCAGACTGATAGAGCAGAGAACACTGCTGCAATGGGGCAATTTCTTTGCTATATCATGGTTTGCTTAAAAAGCCATGTGAATTTTGCTTATATCCCAGAATATATCTGTGTTTATTTTAATATGAAAATAATGTTTCCCAGAAATTGCACTGTGAATTTGAAGCTCCAGAAAGATGCCTCACATTTGTTCTGTGGCACGATTTTTCCTACTCCTTCGTGTTCTGATAGGGAGCTCCCTATATAGTCACTGACCACATGTATTAGTCTGCTTAAGCTACCACAACAAAATGCCACAGATTGGGTGGCTTAAATAACAGAAATTTATTGTCTCACAGTCCTGGAGCCTAGAAACCCAAGACGAGGTGCCAGCAGGGTTAGTTTCTGTGAGACCTCTCTTCTCGGCTTACAGACAGCTACCTTCTCTCTGTGTTGTCCATGGCTCTTTCTCTGAGCACGTGTACTCCTGGTGTCTTTTCCTCCTCTCATAAGGACACAAGTCCTTTGGCTTAGGGCCCACTCTTACGACTTTATTTAAACTTAATTATTTCTTTAAAGGCCCTATCTTCAAATACAGTCACATTGGAGGCTTTGGGCTTCAACATGTGAATTTTGGAAAATTCATGCCACAACACCAGCCTTGTAACTTTTTGGCAGAACTGCAAAGAACTCATCTCTCTTATGAAGATGATTATTCCAGCATTTCTAGGATTTTCATAATTCCAGTAGGCAGAGCCATTGTCTCCCAAAGGCCACTACTAAAAATGAAATTGCTACATAGGAGCTGAAGAATATCACGTCTAGTGTTCTCCTACTAGCTATTAGCAAATTACCACACCAAGAGAGTCATCCTGGGAAGAGAAAGTTTCATGGGGGTGGGGGTGGGGAGAATGGGGGTGAGCATGGAGCTGTTTGGGCAACAGATGGCAGGCTAGCTTGAGCTGGGGATGGGACAATGAAATATTCTCTTCTTTTTCTTCTCCAATTTTTTTTCCTCTACCCTTATTTTTTTGCCTCAGTTAACTCCTGCTGTAAGGAGTAGTGTACCTAAACAGGGAGAGAGCCTCACAGGTACTATTCCATATGGGGAAGGTCCCACTTCTGCTTGCTCTGGGCACATGGTTACTGCCACACACCTGGCTGGGTCCATCTCTTTCCACCCAACAAACAGTTATGGGCTAGGGAGTGCTTATGTGCAGGGGCAGCTGACTGGGGGAAGCACTGGGTCCCGCCGTACAATGAACAAGAGTTCATGCTCTTGTGGAGATACTCAGCTCTCTCCTTAACTATTCTAATAGGGTTCAGCCTGCAGGTGGGGGTTTGGGGTTCGTTTAATTCAGAAGTTTAGAAAGTCAACAGAAAGATATGTTGAAGTCCTCCTATGAAATCAACCATATACACTTTTTTGGAAAAAGAAACCAAATTGAAAATAATAGAAAGTGAAAAAGGCAATGTTACCTTCTCACTGGGATGTTATTTAAAACCTTTAACCAGGGGCGACCAGGGCTAAGCTTCTTCTGGCCCAGAGTGCTTTGCTTGCCCCAGTCAGCTGCCCCTGCACCCTTTGTTCTTTTGTGCAGGCCACAACCACGACCAGACCGGTGACTTCTCAGGATTGATATCAATTGCGGAAACATCATTGCTTGTGGATTTTCTGCCTTCATCAATTATTTTTCGATTTCTAGCTCTTCCTGTTCCTAATTTCTATTGTAGAAATGCTAGAGAATTCTCTCATGCAAATGTATTTGGAATGAAGCTGTGGAGTGCGAGGGGTTTTTATAGGCCACCAGCTTTCAGGAGGATCTTCCTGAATCACATAGGAGCTTCCCTCTCATTCCATTGACTAGTTGCTGCTGCAAGGGTTAAATGCTGGGGTTTTTTTTTTTGCAACCAAATGTCTCTGCTGTTTAACTGTTTTTGTGTATGTCCTAAATGTTGGAGCCGGGTCACCTGAGCTCTACCAGATTCACTAGCAGTAATTCCCTAGAAGTGGATCGCAGAAGTGGATCAAGAATTCCCCCCCCTTCCCCCAAGTGCCAAGTCTGATTTATACTCCCCGAATCTCCCTGATTTATTCTTGGATTTTTGTCTTTTATAGATTTTTTCTTTTGTATTTTTTTAAAAGATTGTATTTAGGGGCGCCTGGGTGGCTCAGTTGGTTAAGCCGCTGCCTTCAGCTCAGGCCATGATCCCAGGGTCCTGGGATCGAGCCCCACGTCGGGCCCCCTGCTCATGCAGGAAGCCTGCTTCTCCCTCTGCCTGCCGCTCCCCCTGCTCGTGCTCTCTCCCTCTCTCTCTCTCTGGATCTCGCTCTCTCTGTGTGTCAAATAAATAAATAAAATCTTTAAAATAAAATAAAATAAGGGCGCCTGGGTAGCTCAGTTGGTTAAGCAACTGTCTTCGGCTCAGGTCATGATCCTGGAGTCCCGGGATCGAGTCCCGCATCGGGCTTCCTGCTCAGCGGGGAGTCTGCTTCTCCCTCTGACCCTCTTCCCTCTCGTGCTATCTCTCATTCTCTCTTTCTCAAATAAATAAATAAAATCTTTAAAAAATAAAATAAAATAAAATAAAATAAAAGATTGTATTTATTTATTTATCAGAGAGAGAAAGAGCGAGCATAAGCAGTGGGAGCAGCAGGCAGAGGGAGAAGCAGGCTTCCCGCTGAGCAGGGAGCCGGATGCGGGGCTCCATCCCAGGACCCTGGGACCATGACCTGAGCCGAAGGCAGACGCTTAACTGACTGAGCCACCCAGGTGTCCCTAAAGATTTTATTTTTAAGTAATCTCTACACCCAACGTGGGGCTCAAACTCACGACCCCGAGATCAAGAGTCACACACTCTCCCAACCGAGGCAGTCAGCTGCCCCAAGAATACTCTTGTATGGTATCTTTAGTCTAAGAGTTGTTATTCACCTCACCATCCATTTGTTTTTGCTGACACTAGGTGAATACAATTTTTAGAATTCAGTCCCTCAATGGGAACAAAAAGAGCTGACCAACACCCACAGCAAGCAGAGGCTGAGAGCCAAGGTGACCCACTTCATTCCAATACCCCACTGGCCACTTGGCTGCTAAGCCCGGAGGTGGCAGGTGGTGTGATTTCACCTGGATACATATTGATTTTAGAGTATGGTGAGGCATAGGAAACTTCCAATGATCTTTGTTTCAAAAAATAAAACCAAACGAACCTAGGTGCGAACCTTAAAAAGCTTGTATTCAGCATTGTTTAGAAAGGGAAATTTTATAAACATGCATCTATGTGTGTATATATGACAGAAGTCAAATGTATATGTATATATTCTTGTCTTTACTTTTTCCTTTTTTGCAAAACTGCAGTTAAAATTTTATATCAGGCTTCTTTGGTTAGAAGCTAACGTGAGGGGGTGGAAAAAAGGAAGGGGAGAAGGCAGGGGTGTTGGAAGGACAGCTCACAGAATCAAAGGAAGAATTAAACCACCAGGCTTGGGAAGGACAGGAATTGGGCACTTGCGTGGATTTTAGGCTCTGGTTCCAACTTAGGTTCAGTCCCTGTGTTTCTGCTCAATATTTAAATTTCAAGGAGCGAATATCTGACTGGCTTAGGATCAGTGAAGTGCCCATCTGCATGGTAGGAGTGGGAAGGGGCCCCTGAGACTGACAGCCCCACTAAAATGAGATGAAATGGGGTTGGGGGAGTGGGACTGTTCCCCGAAAGAAAGGACGCTGGGCAAACACAAAGAAAATCCCAGGGGTGCAGCACTGTGAGTACAGTTGGGGTGAGGCAGAGAGGGTGGCCAGCCAAGGAGACCAGAGGAGGCCTGCAAACAAGCTGACAGCTGCAAGTCGTTTGTAACTGAACTTGCAAGGCACAGAACAAACAGCTTCACCACTTTGTGGTGACTTTGGGAGCCCCAAGAAGAAAGACGGTAGCTATCTTTGCTTCTGTCCCCTGGGGAGGAAGTTTGGTTCAGTGATTGCTTGTTGAGATTGGACAGCTTGAGGCTATGGTTCTGCCTCTGGCTGTGAACGGGGCTCAAGGTGACTGTGGAACAGGGTAAAGACAAGGCCAGGGGCACCTGGGTGGCTCAGTCGTTAAGCGTCTGCCTTCAGCTGGGGTCATGATCCCAGGGTCCTGGGATAGAGCCCCGTGTCGGGCTCCCTGCTCCGCGGGAGGCCTGTGTCTTCTTCTGCCTGCTGCTCCCCCTGCTTGTGCTCTCTCTGTCAAATAAATAAGTAAAACCTTAAAAAATTTTTTTTTAAATTAATTTCACCTGATTCTTTTTTTTTAAACCTGGTTAGTAGAAAACTTTAAATTACATATGTAGGGGTGCCTGGCTGGCTCAGTTGGCAGAGTGTATGACTCTTGATCTTGGGGTGGTGGATTTCGAGCCCCACATTGGGTGTAGAGACTACTGAAAAATAAAATCTTTTTTTTTTTTTTAAGATTTTATTATTTGACAGAGAGACACAGCGAGAGAGGGAACAAAAGCAGGGGGAGCGGCAGGCAGAGGGAGAAGCAGGCTCCCCGCAGAGCAGGGAGCCCAATGGGGGCTCGATCCCAGGACCCTGGGACCATGACCCGAGCCGATGGCAGACGCTTAACGACTGAGCCAAAGGCAGACACTTAACGACTGAGCCACCCAGGCGCCCCTGAAAAATAAAATCTTTAAAAGAAAAATAAATAAATAAATCCCATACGTGGTTCACATCCTATTTCCACTCAACAGCACTGTATTCTAACATCCTAGCTTGGCTTAGTAATGCAGGTTTGTTTTTTTATTCATCTCTCTGTAGACTCCTTGCCTTGCACAGAGCAGGTGCTCAATAAATTTTTGTTGGGCAAACTAATAAATTATTAAATTTATTCAAAGCAGTGTTTATGCCATATGTAGAGTTCTTTACTAGAAAGATAATAAGAATTAATAACTCATAGAGTCAGTACATATCTTTTGATCATTCAGTGCTAGTATGAGGGTTAAACTCTTCTCCCAATAGCAAGGCCACAGACTAGCAAACTTCTGTGCCCCTTGTTTTCTTCCCCCTGTGGCCCGTTTTTATTGTCCCTTTGAACTTGCTCTTCTTCCACAAAAAGACAATCCCAGCAAGGTTTAGACAGCTTAGCTGAAATGTGTGTTGTGTGGCAAATAAAGGTTTTTATGGAAACTGGAGAATCTCCATAAATGAGGCTGTTGAATTATCCGGATAGATGGGATTGTTTCCAAATCACTTTGTGGCCTGGGGAGATTGATTCCATGAACAGCCCAAGGCCACAAGGCTGTTCCCGGTAGGGCTGGAACGAAACTCTCAGACTCTTATCTGGGATCTTCTAAAATTTCACAGAGAAAAGAGAGGTTGTCTGGCAGGAACGCCCTCGGCTTTCCTCCCTGCCACATCTGTGCGTCACTCAGAGAAAGAAGGGGTGTCCTCACTCCTTTCCAGAGCTAATCTTCCCTCCTGCGCCCCATGCCTATCCCCTCCAACCCATCTGGGGGCTCGTTCCTACACTCCCCTGTCCCTGAAGTTTCCACTCTCCACTATGGCTTTCCTATCACCGTGCCCCAAACCTATCTGCCCTGAAAACCATTACCCTTCCTTAGTCCTGTGATCAACCCCCCCCTTCACGCTTGCCCCTACCGCCCCCTCTGTAAGCAGGTCCCACACCTCCTCTGCATATCCTGACTCCATCCTCTGCTGATATGACTCTTAAGGCTTTAGTTTCACATTGTCCTCTCTCCTGACCCTGATCTCCAACTTCCTATTAGTCATTTCTACTTGGATATGCCACAGGGACCTAATGTTCAACATGCCTAAATGACACTCCTCAAATTCCCTCAGACCTACTGCCTTTCATCCGTACCCCCGTTTCATTTACTCACGGATGCTAGATTCGATCTTTTATTTCTCTTTCATTTTCACATGTAACCCTCCTCCCTCAGCCCCTTCTCTGCTGGTGGCTTTTACTTTCTTTGGCCTCTTCCAGAATCCATTTACTTATTGCACTTAGTACACTGGGTGCCAGGCCTTGTGCTAGGCTCTGGGGCTGTCATGGTAAACAAGACAGACAAGTTCCGGGCTTGCAGGCTCTGCAGCTAAACAGAGGTCACAGATGAGTCAGCAGGCAACCATAATCCAGACCAACAAGTGCTTTGTTGGGGGATACACAGAGCATTGTGAAGACTGACGAGGTATCTAACCTTCTCCGGGGAGGTTAGTGAAGGCAATAGGAAGACAGTAAGTTAGACCTGTAGGAATTATCTAGGGGGAGGAGAATTTAAGGGTGTTGCCGGCATGTGAAGGACCAGAGCCAAAAAGGACAGCAGGACACATTGGTGAATGAAAGGCGTTGCCTAGGACCCAAGCCTGAGCTACAGGTGGGGAGCGGATCTGACAGAACTGCTGGCCAGGTCACATCAAGTTCGTTGGGTGAGTTAAAGGGTTTGGAAGTCATTCCAAGACCAATCTTGAACATTCAAAGGGTTTGGGGCAGGGGAGGGGTGTGATAGGATTGGTGCGTGAGAAAGGCCGCTCTGGTCTCTCCTTAGTGTGGCAAACATCAGGGCGGGAGGCCAGAGCAGAGAGGAGGAGCTCCGGCTTGAGGTTGTTGCTCTAACCTAGGGAAGGGACAACGGTGAATGGTGGCCCTAACTAGGGCAAACAGCACACATCCATTCGTTTCTAATCTTGATTGACTTCTTGGGCACACGCTAGGTTGCAGGCGCTGGAGGAGATGCCAAGATGACTAAGCCTGTTTCTGGACTGAGGAAGCTCATTGTCTGGTAAGAAACAAATTATTATTCATCAAGTAAATAAAGGATTGCAATGCAGTGTGATAGGTGCTATGACAGAGGTAAGGACAAATGCCCATGGGAGTCAGAGGTGGGCGGCCCAAGAGGCCTGCTAGGGGTGGCCACAGTTCTTTCCCTCCAGGGGAAGTGAGCTTTGCCTCCCCACCCTGGAAGAGGGTATTCTTACTTCACTCAGAAGTGAAGTGTGGTTGAAACTAGGCCTTTGTGCCCCAATTCTTGGGAGACTGAACTCTGTGAGGCCCAGGAGCCCAGGTGACACTCCCCGGGAAGGCCGCCCCCAAGACTGCTAGGACGGGCTCCACAGAGACCATGCCAAGAAGCCAGTCCCGAGTCTAGAACTTCCCTGCCCTCACCCAGCATCAATTTGTTCAAGAAAGTTTTAGTCCCAAAGGATTTGTTAATAAGGGTTTTACTGGGATCATTTCTCTCTTCTGCCTGCCCAGCTCCTATGCCTGATTCAAAACCACGTTCAAATTCTGCTCCGTTGGTTCTCCCCTTTCGGCATAGAGCCACACCTAAGTCTTCACCATCCCCCCCAAACCTCCATTCATGAATCAGCATCGCCACAAACTACTTTGTCTGCTCTTCTGGAACACATTCATGGTAGGTGCCCAGTGAGCAGTGAGCGTGAGGGTCAATCGATTGGTCTTTCCCCCCTCATTCCAATCCTTAGCGACTTCTACCTTAGGATTTCCACAGCATTGTTTCCTCTGATACTCTGATGTGGGTTTGTTCGCGCACAGATAAGGTTTGTTTAATAGCAGCTGCAGCCCCCTTTTATGGCATCTCTTCCATCTACCTGCCATAGCGGGCTTTCAGAAATGCAAATCTGACACCATTACCCCCGTGCTTAAAATCTTGCATGATTGCCTATCTCCCAAGAGATGAACCAAAGCCCCAAGCATGGCATACAAGAATCTTTAGAAGAGGTTTCTTGGGCCCCTGGGTGGCTCAGTCGTTAAGCGTCTGCCTTCGGCTCAGGTCATGGTCCCGGGGTCCTGGGATGGAGCCCCGCATCGGGCTCCCTGCTCCGCGGGAAGCCTGCTTCTCCCTCTCCCACTCCCCCTGCTTGTGTTCCCTCTCTCGCTGTGTCTCTCTCTGTCAAATAAATAAATAAAATCTTAAAAAAATAAAATAAAAAATGAAAGAGTTTCCTTGCCAACGTTTCTGGCTGTATTCCCTGCTTTCCACAAGACTGAGCTTTTCCATAATAGACTGTGTCCTTGTCTCGGATGTTCTGCCTTGAAAGCTCTCCCCTATCACCTTGTCCGACTGACCTTTTATCTCCACCGTTCAGCATTTTGCTTCAAATGCCTTCTTTAGGGGTTCTCCCTTGACTCACTCACCCTCTCCATTTTGAAAAATCATACTATTAGACATATATAACCATATTGTTACTGTTTACATTTCTTTTCTCCATTAAATAGTAAACTCTTTAATGAAGACATTAAATAGTAAACTCTTCGAGGGGCTGTGTCTTTGGGACCGCAGGATTTAGCTCAGCGCCTGGTTGGACATGCTTCGGAGGGTCTCAAGAAACAGAAAGAATGATCTTGAAGGATCTATGAGGCAATATTTTTGGTGGGGAGTTCAGGTATGTTCCTGGGTTCCTGGGCCTGAGGCTCAAACTCATCCCATGCTCAGTGTCCGTGTTCACTTTCCAGTGCCCCATTTGATCTTTACCGCTTCCTCCTACCCCCTCTGCGTTCCTGCCCAACTCCTCCTTTCTCTAAGATCTCTGGTTGCAAATTTCCTTTTTTTTTTTAATTTAAAAAAAAAATTGTTTATTCATTTGACACAGAGAGAGCACAAGCAGGGGGAGGAGCAGCAGAGGGAGAGGGAGAAGCAGGCTCCTCGCTGAGCAGGGAGCCTGATGCAGGGCTCAGTCCCAGGACTGTGGGATCATGACCTGAGGGGAAGGCAGACACTTAACGACCGAGCCACCCCGGCGCCCCAGGTTGCAAATTTCCTGATAAATGTATGTATACTAAGGTGTGGGTAACTAAGGTGTAAGGTGTATTTGTATTTCAGTAACAAGGTTGGGGGTGCCTGGCTGGCTGTTAGCAGAACCTGTGACTCTTGATCTTGGGGTCGTGAGTTCAAGGCCCATGTTGGGGGGAGTGTTTACTTAATTAAAAAAAATTTTTAGGGGCGCCTGGGCGGCTTAGTTGGGTAATGTCTGCCTTTGACCCAGGTTGTGATCTTGGGGTCCTGGGATCGAGCCCCGTATCGGGCTCCCTGCTCGGCCAGGAGTCTGCTTCTCCCTCTCCTTCTGTATCTCCCCACACTCCCCTGCTCATGCTCTCTCTCTCTGTCTCTCAACTAAATATATAAAATCTTTAAAAAAAATTTTTGGGTGTCCCCCAGTTTTTTTTTTAAATGAGGATAATTTTGGGGCACCTGGGTGGCTCAGTCAGTTAAGCGTCTGCCTTCGGCTCAGGTCATGATCCTGGGGTCCTGGGATCGAGCCCGGCACGGGGCTCCCTGCTCAGTGGGAAGCCTGCTTCTTCTCCCTCTTCCTCTGCCCCTCCCTCTCAACTCGTGCTCTCTAACACTCTCTCTCCCCCAAAAATAAATGAAATCTTTAAAAAAAATAAAAAAAATAAATGAGGATAATTTTTAAATTTTATTATTTCATTGGAGAATTCATTGCATCTTAGAGAAATCTTTTGTAGCTGGAGAATAAACCTTCCCTTTTTCTTCTTGCTGACAGCAGCCACGGAGAAGGAGGGCTCTTGGCTAAGAATTTATTGCAGTCTTACTAGAGCCGTAGTCTCCAGGCCTTTTTTTTTTTTTGTACAGCTAAGGGAAGTGTATCTGAGATGTGTGGCCTAGCCCAGGGCCTGTGTCTTGTTACCAGATGGTCTGAAGGGGAGAGCGCGAGGGGGTGTGTGGGCAAAGAAGGAAAGGAACTACACACTGCCTGGCATGATAATGTGACTGGGCTGGCTCTGCAGCGAGATGGGTCTCCTGACATTTAGGCTACAGCCTCTGTGAAGGGTTTGTCCTCAAGCAGTGTAAGAGCATGTGTTTGGTGCGTCAGTAGCCTTGTTGGCAAGTGGGGAGAGGTGCCCGTACTCACGCTGAAAGCAAGATTGGAAAGGGGCCCCTGACTCAGAGGCCGACACCCACCTTGGACCTCACTGCAGGACCTAGAGCCCAGCATATGAGTAGGACTTGCAGGGTTAAATCACTGATTGTCCATAACCCGAGACGTGGACTGGTACTGTGGAGGGGAGGGCGTGATCCCTCCTGGGATGTGATCCAGCCTCTGGTCGGTCAGGGGTGGGGTTTTCTACGAGGTGGGATGGGGGAGTGGAATACACAAGTATTTTGGCAAGGAGGAGCAGTCTTCGGGATAGGGAATCAGGCAAGACTGAGGGTGTGCATATGACGCAGATTTCTGATTGTGAACTGAGATGCTTGAAAGCCACGGTGCTGAAAGCAGCTGGTGCTGAATGGGGGCAGGCCTGGAGGCAGAATCTTAGGTCCCCTGTATAAGGTAGGCAAGTATACACTCCTTTTTATAGACGAGACACTGAGGAAGTTGTGAAGAAAGCAATCGCTGACCAAGCCTTGGCTAAGCACGGTGCCAGGTACTTTCTTGAGTTACTTGGTCTGCTTCTCAGGTGGCTCTGTGTGGCTGGGGTGGTACCCCATATTTAGAGCAGAAGAGTTTGGGTGACTTGCCCAAGGCCTCACAGTTCTCAGAGCTTCCTGGAGGAGTCTTTTGACTTCCTGGAGCAGTGTCCTTGGCTGCTCAGGGAAAAGTCTTTGAAGAGGGTATCGGGAAAATGACATGCTGAGTGCAGGTGAATGAATCTCTCATGGTTACATTTTAGGCATCAGTGGAGGGAGGCAGAAATGCCTCGCCTCTCAAATCACACTTCAAAGGCAACAACAAAGCCTTAGAAGTAAAACCTGCACTGCATGGCTGGTTTGTGTGGGAGACAACTCCTGGGCTCTTTCTAGGCTGCACAGAAAGTACTGGGAACATTAACACGAGAGCAAAGGATTTCACTGAAGGTCACCTAGAAGTAGAGAACAAAGGAATAGTACTAAAAGGGTATCTTTACCCATAAATTTTTCCCAAATGGTGAGCAAGTGTTTATTGGGACCAATTATGTGGCTGCTACCATGATAATGGCTGTGGGGGAGTTAAAACCTACAAACCTTGAGCATTCGAGGCATTTAGAGCAGTGCACATGCGCGCACACACACATGCACACACACATGCACGCACTATGAGCAGTCCTCTCTTGTGTGTGCCCGCACGCTCACACAGGCATGGAAGGGTCTGGATGGAAAGGGACGTGCGGTGAAGTGGCCAGCCAGTCAGGATGAAGGTGTAAAGGTTGGGATGTTTCCTGGGGGCAGACCTGTAATGCTGAAGAGAAGCGCTGCAAACCGTCATAGGGTTTGCCAACTGACGTTTCATCTGGTTGTAGTTAGCGGATGTCAGCTACGTTTCCAGCTCCCGTATCTGTGATAAGGCTAGGAAACTCTGGGAAAACGTACCAGTTTAGTGATAGCAGCAAAGAGGGGAATTAAATGAGTTTATTTATCTGGGAAATTCCGTGATTTATGAGATATCAAGGAAGCAGTGTCTCCCCGTAATGTTAGGAGCCTGGGAGTGTTGACTTCTAGTTTTCTTGACCAGCTCTGTCCTTGACATATAGGGTGACCTTAAGACCTTCTTCCTGCCTCATTCCCTTCATTTCCTGCTACTGCCCTTGCAGCTCAGTCGACCCTCTCCTTCGGGCTGACGTGCTCCCCACCTCCCGTGAGCTATGCTGTGTTCAGGGCTCAGCCTCTACCGATGCTGCCCTCCCCCTTCACACACACATGCGCACACACACGCATGCACGCACTATGAGCAGTTCTCTCTCTCCCCCTGGAATTGAGGCTGTTTCCCAAAGCGAAGGAGAAGGACATTGTGGATACTCAGCCATCATGTAACCTGTGTGAGTATCCCTGTGCTCCTTATTTTAGTGTTCTATATATGTGCCCCTGTCAGCATCACATTCTGTTTTATCCACAGTGGACTGCAGCTGTCCAGAAGCTGGAGCAAACTTCGCTTCTGGCCTGGGCCCACAACCCACACAATGTCCTGTGCAATAAATATCAATTGGTTTATTAATGAAATTTATTGCCCATTTTGTAAAGTGGTGACCACAGTTGCCTACCAAGCAGTTTTAGATCATTAGGGGGAAAAGAGTCATATAAACATAAATTATTAACTTACGAAACAATTTCCTTTAAACAAAATCTGTAACTACTTTCCCTTTTGTGGTTTTTTGTATCACATGAATAAGCTTTACTATAACTTACACATACCCACGAATATAACACGATCAGAAGGTTTTGAGCAATCGGAGCACCTAAGCCTGACTTTGGAATTTTGTTTTCAAAATGAAAATACTTTTTTTTTCTGATTAAAGTAACTATTGGATTGGATCAAAGTTAGTAGTTTTCCTAGAAAAGAAACACAGTTTCTTTATGTTCTGGAGCCTGTTTTGAGTGCCGTTTTATGCACTGTACAAATGGTATACTTTATATTTTCTCTCTACTATATTTTTTCAACATGGTTTCAGGGAATATTTACACATTGTACATATTCTGTTCTTTAGTGATAATAAGTGCCATTTATCGAGCACAAAGTATGTGCCATGCATTTCACATTTATTGGCTCATTAATCCCTCCCAATAATCCGTGGGGGGAGGTTTCTCGATGGTATATTTGTGTCCCGCGTGAATTCTTTTTTTTTTAAGATTTTATTTATTTATTTGACAGAGAGAGTGCAAGCAACAGCACAAGCAGGGGGAGCTGCAGAGGGAGAGGGAGAAGCAGGCTCCCCGCTGAGTGGGGCTCATCCCAGGATCCTGGGATCATGACCTGAGCTGAAGGCAGACACTTAAATGACTGAGCCACCCAGGCACCCCTCCCGTGTGAATTCTTATCAAAAGGCCTCCACTTCACAAAAGGCTTTTAATCAGGTGGGTAAGATGACCACCAGGTGGATGTCAGGAAGCTTCCTTCTCCATCACCCCAGGGCTTACACGTTGGGCTCAGGAGCAAAAGGTCAGGGTGGCAGGAAAATGAAGATCATGTATGGATGGTCTCAACAACATGGACTTCTTCTTACCAAGGCTGATCTGACCCCCGCCACTGCTGTGAGCCCAGTTTGCAGCAGCACACCAACTCTTTGTTATGGCTCTAGTCATTGGTGAGATCAGCCAGCTACCTGGTGACTGCTTTATTACATTAGACCCCTTCTGTCATCAAAAGGGTACCTCTAGGGACGCCTGGGTGGCTCAGTCGTTAAGGGTCTGTCTTTGGCTCAGGTCATGATCCCGGGATCCTGGGATCGAGCCCCACATTGGGTACCCTGCTCAGCGGGAAGTCTGCTTCTCCCTCTCCCACTCCCCCTGCTTGTGTTCCCTCTCTCACTGTGTCTCTCTCTGTCAAATAAATAAATAAAATCTTTAAAAAAAAGGTACTTCTATTTTGTCCTTTATCAGAATAAATGCTTATCCTAGATTGTGTCTGCTTTCCAGGATTGTGCTGATAAAAAATTGTGAAGTTAGGGGCGCCCGACTGGCTCAGTCGGTAGAGCATTTGACTCTTTATCTCAGGGTTGTAAGTTCAAGTCCTACATTGGGTGTAGAGGTGACTTAAAAATCTTAAAAATTGTGAAGATAATGAATGTCTTAAACATCTCCAAGGTGTCCCACAAACGTTTTACAGTGAAAGAAAGAAGTCGTACATTGCTGTCATAAGATTCAGTAGTTTTATCATGTGCCCCATTGTCAAGGAGTCATAGAATGCCAGTGTGCATGGGCTAGCAAAGACATAGCCCCTTCAGAGATTGGTGTGCTATACTGCAGGGTGGGGCTCATGCTCTGAGCCAATGACCAACACGAGGATTGGTCCTTCCCATAGCCAAAGTACACGGAGCTGGGCACCTGGCTGGCTCAGTCGGTACAGCATGTGACTCTTGATCTCATTCAGGGTCATGAGTTCAAGCTCCACGTTGGGTGTAGAGATTACTTTTAAAAAATGAAAAATAGGGGCGCCTGGGTGGCTCAGTCATTAAGCGTCTGCCTTCGGCTCAGGTCATGATCCCAGAGTCCTTGGATCGAGTCCCGCATCGGGCTCCCTGCTTGGCGGGAAGCCTGCTTCTCCCTCTCCCACTCCCCCTGCTTGTGTTCCCTCTCTCACTGTATCTCTCTCTGTCAAATAAATAAATAAAATCTTTAAAAAAGACAAACCATGAGAGACGCTGGACTCTGAAAAACAAACTGAGGGTTCTAGAGGGGAGGAAGGTGGGGGGATAGGTTAGCCTGGTGATCGGTGATGGGTGTTATGCACAAACAATGAATCATGGAACACTACATCAAAAATTAATGATGTGATGTATGGTGATTAACATAACAATAAAAAATTTTTAAAAAAATCTTAAAAAAAAAAGAAAAATACACAGAACTACAAACCAGGAAATGAAAGTGGGCAAAATTATACCCAGTGACCCATTCACAAATTTCTTTGCTTCCTATCCCCACGTAATCTGTTCTTTGCTGGTTTTAGTGCCCATGGGAAGAGAACTTCCACAGGAGACATATTGAAATACATGCTCATATAGCTACCTAATGTTTTGTCTCCTTGTGTCATCAAGCAAACAGGAAAAAGGGGGAGTTGGAGTGGTGACTGGATCATTGATCCTTCCTTCCTTCAAGGGAAGTAGGATTGCTGCTAGACAATATAGCTAGGGAGGAGGGTATCTTCCACGTCCTGGAAAGTATTAAGTAGGAAGAGGGCTACATGTGGCTATTGGGCTATAAAAAGGGTAGGTTATAGCAGACTTGGGTCATTGCTTTGGCTGTCTACTTCCAAATGTCCATCCCACTTACAAGTCTTTCCCAGTGAGGGAGTCCTAGTGGGATAAAGGATCCTGTCTTCCACTGTGGAAGGCTAAACCAGCATTTCCTCTTCCCACAGGGAACATAAATTGGTTTAGCCCAATTCTTTGAATCTGGAGGGCATACCACAGAGATGTAGAAATGGTTACTGATAATTCACAGAGCCAAGTGTCCCCTAGAGGCCTCCTGGGGTTTATCAGGCAGACTGTTTCTGAGGTCAGTCCTGGCTAGGGTTCATGGGTATATGGACAGATCTGGGTTTTGCCCATTTTCCAAGCCTGGTTCTCCAGTTTTCCTGGAGATCACCTTTCAGTCAATTCCTTCTCTTCTTGAGTTATCCATAGTTGGTTCTACTGTTTTCAGTCAACAGCTCTGACCGGTATAGAGGGGAAGCAAGCACAAACATGAATCTACCTTTGGCGTCATGATTCAGGCTACACATGTCTTTTTTCTTCTTTCCTAAGCACTAAGTTTTCTTTACTTCCCTTTTGAATAGATAGTGGATAGAATAAATTCTTTAAAAATAAGAGAGCAGAGGGCGCCTGGGTGGCTCAGTTGGTTAAGCGACTGCCTTCGGCTCAGGTCATGATCCTGGAGTCCCGGGATCAAGTCCCGCATCAGGCTCCCTGCTCGGCAGGGAGTCTGTTTCTCCCTCTGACCCTCCGCCCTCTCATGTGCTCGCTCTCTCTCTCATTCTCTCTCTCAAATAAATAAATAAAAAATCTTTAAAAAAAATAAATAAAAAATAAAAAAATAAAAATAAAAATAAGAGAGCAGAGAAGAAGCAAAACCTCAAGGCATGGTAAAGAAAACATACTGATAACAAGCAATTTAACATATGTCTAATTACATCTTTCACTCAAACTGAGCAATAGATCTTAAACACCTCAAGACAATAGCAGAAACAACAAACAGAGAGAAAGGAGGGAATTATAGACTAAGAGCTGAAATTATTTTACCTCACCGGAAAATGGAGGCAGACCTTGGTTTTTGGTTCCACATGAAAGGAACTTGGGAGTTGCCACTTTATCCTAGCAATAAGTAAAAAGCTGAACAGGCTGAAGAATCAACAATTTTTCTTGGATCTGTAAGAGAGAGCAGGACACAGGACAAACTGCTGCCCCCAAGATTGGAAAGACAGACAAACAAATAGAGGAAGTCTCAAAGACTCAAAGCAGAAACTGGAAACCAGTGCTGGGGTAGGAAAGTCTGAACTATAATTGACGAATTGCTAGAGGCTCATGTGGACAAGTCTGAGAGTTAAAAACTCCAGGGGGACCCAGTAATGGGGGATCCCTGACAATATTGTGAGATTTGTCTCCAGGAGCTCTTCCAGATTCCCATAGTAAGGAAAGAAAATCCCCTTGGGCTTCCAGAAGGGGCAGGATGAAAGGAACCATTTTGAAATAGCCAGAATATTCTGTCCTTCTTAAGGAGGCCCGCCTTCAGGGGAAACTAGTTAACCTAAACCTAACCTGTTGTGGTGTTATTAGAGCCTAACTGACCTGGGGAAGGGAAATACCCAACCTCAGCCCACTGTAGTCATCCTGTCCCATTCACGAGGCTGGGGGGGAAGCCCTGAGAATCTTGTGAAGTTCACAGTGCAGGGACAGGCTTGCTAGAAGACTGACCTAATCATAGGACTGTAGAATGTTTCCCCTCCTTCCACGCCTCACCAACACATTACTACAGGCCTATTTACAGCAGTTCCTTTTACCCAGTATGTGTCCGGCTATCAAGAAAAAATTACAAGGCATACCCAAAAGCGAAAAACACAATTTGAAGAGCAAGCATCATTCAGGGAATTTATTCCCCAAAATGCTAGAGACAAAAACAACAGCAACACTGTAACAGAAATGAAGAATCCCTGTGGACATGGCTGAAGAAAGAATTTCTAAGTTAGGGGTTATAGTAATAGAATCCTTGGAAACTGAAAAACAAAGAGAACAGACTGAAAAAAGCAGAGCAGAATATCCAAGGACTATGGGACAGCAACAAAAGGTATACCAGAAGGAGAAGAAACAGAGAAAGGAATAGAAGAAAGATTTGAAACAATAACGACTGAGAATATCAGCCAAATTAATGTCAGACACCAAGTCACAGATCTAGGAAGCTCAAAATAGACGAAGTAGAATAAATGCCTAAAAACCACACCTAGGCACATCCTTTTTAAATTACAGAAAATCAAAGATAAAGTCCTGAAAGAAGACAGAGGGAAAAAACATCTTACCGATAGAGGAACAAAGATAAGAATTCTATCTGACTTCTCAGAAACCATGCAAATGAGAGTTGAGTGAAATATTTACGCGTTGGGAGAGAAAATAATCAACCTCGAATTCTGCACCCTGAGAAAGGGAACCAAATTTTTCTTTTAAAAAAGATTCCTGGGCCGCCGGGGTGGCTCAGTTGGTTAAGCATCTGCCTTCGGCTCAGGTCATGATCCCAGGGATCAAGCCCCACGTCAAGCTCAAGCTCTCTGCTCAGTGGGAGCCTGCTTCTCTCTCTCCCTGCTGCTCCCCCTGCCTGTACTCTCTCTCTCTCTGTCAAATAAATAAATAAAATCTTTAAAAAAAAAAAGATTCCTTTGAAGAAAATTCTTTTTGCTTTTTTCCTTCTTCTGCCTCCTGTGTTCTCCTTCCCATCATTTTTTTTTTAAGATTTTATTTTTGGGGTGCCTGGGTGGGTGGCTCAGTTGGTTAAGCATCTCCCTTCAGCTCAGGTCATGATCTCAGGGTCCTGGAATGGAGTCCCACATCAGGCTCCCTACCCGATGGGGAGTTCGCTTCTCCTCCTGTCCCTTCCCCTGCTCATGCACTCGTGCATGTGCTTTCTCTCTCTCAAATAAATAAATAAAATCTTTTTAAAAAGAAGATTTTATTTTTAGGTAATCTCTACACCCAACGTGGGGCTCCAACTCATGACCCTGAGATCAAGAGTCTACACTCCAGGGCGCCTGGGTGGCTCGGTTGGTTAAGCGACTGTCTTCAACTCAGGTCATGATCCTGGAGTCCCAGGATCGAGTCCCACATCGGGCTCCCTGCTCAGCGGGGAGTCTGCTTCTCCCTCTGACCCTCTTCCCTCTCGTGCTTTCTATCTCTCATTCTCTCTCTCTCTCTCTCAAATAAATAAATAAAATCTTTGAAAAAAAAAAAAAGAGTCTATGCTCCACTGACTGAGCCAGCCAGGCACCCCTCCTTCATCTAATCTCCTTTTCTCTCCATTTGTTCTGTCATCATGCAGTTACTCTTCTATTTTCTTTGCCATCCCCTCTCCAATGGCAAGATCCTGTCTTCTCTGGCTAACAGATTTCGATAATATTCACCACGAGTGTGTGTTATATTGATAAACACTCATGAGTGTGTATTTCCTGAAGAAGTGCTACTTGGGGAGAAGTGAGCAGTTTGCCCTTTCCCAAACTATGTGCCTCTTTTTGGAACCATGCAGACAAAAAATGCTGGAGGAAGAACCTTCTTCCTGTCCTTTCTCCAGAATTAGATTCTGCATTGGATCATAACCTCCATGTGTTCAGAAGAAAAAAAGTTATGCAATGGTAAGCAGGGGTTAGAAATGCTGGTGTCGGGGCGCCTGGGTGGCTCAGTTGGTTAAGCGACTGCCTTCGGCTCAGGTCATGATCCTGGAGTCCCGGGATCAAGTCCCGCATCCGGCTCCCTGCTCGGCGGGGAGTCTGCTTCTCCCTCTGACCCTCCCCTCTCTCATGCTCTCTCTATCTCATTCTCTCGCTCAAATAAATAAATAAAATCTTAAAAAAAGAAAGAAATGCTGGTGTCACGCTTGTTTGAAGGTCTCCTTGGAGCCCACGATCAAAGCGCAGTGGTAGGCACAGGGAGGATGGACAATGACAAGAGAAATGGAGGGGAAGGAGAAGGCAAAAGGGAGAGACAGGAGATGCAGGAAGAAAAAAAGAATGGGGCACCAGGGTGGCGCAGTCAGTTAAGCATCGGACTCTTGATTTTGGCTCAGGTCATGATCTCAGGGTTATGGGATTGAGCCCTAAAGTGGGCTCCGCTCAGCAGGGAGTCTGCTTGAGTTTCTCTCTCCCTCTGCCCCTCCCCATTCATGCTCCCTTGCACTCTCTCTCTAAAATAAATAAAATCTTAAAAAAAAAAGAAGGGGAGCCTAGGTGGCTCAGTCAGTCAAGTGTCTGCCTTCAGCTCAGGTCATGATCCCAGGATTTGGGATAAAGCCCCACATTAGGCTCCCTGCTCAACAGGGATTCTGCCTTTCCCTCTGCCTCTCCCCACCACTTGTGCTCTCTCTCTCAAATAAATAAATAAAATCTTAAAAAAAAAAAGAAAGAAAGAAAAGAAAAGGGAAAACTTCTTCAGCAGAACCTCCAAAGGAAAAAGAAGCGTTTAAAGAAACTGGTTTCAAAAAAAAAAAGAAAGAAAGAAAGAAAGAAAGAAAGAAAGAAAGAAAGAAAGAAACTGGTTTCTAGGCACCTGGTTGTCTTAGCCAATAGAACATTTCACTCTTGATCTCCAGGTTGTGAGTTCAAACCCCACATTGGGTGTAGAGATTACTTAAAATAAAAAAAATCTTGGGGTGCCTGGGTGACTCAGTCAATTAAGCGTCTGCCTTCAGCTCAAGTCATGATTCCAGGATCCTGGGATCGAGCCTGGCATGTGGGGAAGGGCTTGGTCCCTGCTCAGCAGGGAGTCTTGCTTCTCCTTCGCCCTCTGCCCCTCCCCCCCTTGCGCTTGCTCTCTCTCTCTCTCTCAAATAAATGGTTAAAATCTTTAAAAAAATAAATTTTTTAAAAAACCTTAAAAAATGATCTATCGTGATAATATGGCTTATGTTGTAGATTACTATATAATTTATAAACTGTTTTCAATTATGCTTTTTTATCTAATCACACATTTCTTACAAGGTTGGTGTTATTATCTTCATTTTATACTTTAGGAAGCTGAGGCTTAGAGGCTTTGAGATTCATCCAAGCTCTCCTAAGTCATAACTGACTGATGATTTTGTTTAGTCCATCACGCAGCACTGCCTCTCCAGTGTGTGTGGATTGCGCCATAGATATTTCTCATCTCGAAGGAAAAGAAGAACCATGGAGGAGGGACCCTGGACAGAAACAAAATGGAAAGGAGTCTGTCCTCAAGGCCAGGGTGTCTGAAGGGAAATCTTTGCTCCTCTGGGTGATGCTCACAAGGGGGGTTTCTGAATGGATGCATGCTGGTTGGTCTCCTAACTTTGGGTTTCTTTGCTAGTCTTGAAGATCTGTGAGACCAGATAAATCCTAGACTTTGTTCTTCACAAGTGAGAAATATGAAGACAGCATTTTTGAAAGTTTACTGAAACCTTCCCTTAACATGGGAAATCCAGTGTTTTTGTAACATTTTTCTTATTTCATAAGTCATGTGTGTTTAAATTTGATCCTCCCTATGTCTGTATTTCTCACACAATTCAAGAAAGAAAGTGTACTTGAAATTTTATCCAATTTTATCTTGAAATTTTATTAGAACCCATCAGAGACTTCCGGTGTTTTATTCTATTTTATTTTATTTTTAAAGATTTTATTTATTTATTTGAGAGAGAGAGTGAGCATGAGATGGGGGGAGGGTCAGAGGGAGAAGCAGACTCCCCGCTGAGCAGGGAGTCCAATGCGGGACTCGATCCCGGGACTCCAGGATCATGACCTGAGCCGAAGGCAGTCGCTTAACCAACTGAGCCACCCAGGCGCCCTTATTTTATTTTTTTAAAGATTCATTTATTTATTTGAGAGAGAGAGCGCATGAGCAGGGAGAGGGGCAGATGGGGGAGAGAGAGAGAAAGAGAGAACCTCAAGCAGGCTCCCCGCTGGGTAAGGAGCCTGAGTCAGGCCTTGAGCCCAGGACCCTGAGATCACAACTCTGAGAGCACAACCTGAGCCAAAACCAAGAGTCAGATGCTCAACCGACTGAGCTACCCAGGTGCCCCTTATTTTATCCCTCACAGCATGCTGCTGCTGCTGCTTTTTTTAAAGATTTTATTTATTTGACAGAGAGAGACACAGCAAGAGAGGGAACACCAGCAGGGGGTAGTGGGAGAGGGAGAAGCATCTCCCCGCGGAGCAGGGAACCGGACATGGGGCTGGATCCCAGGACCCTGGGACCCTGACCTGAAGGGAAGGCAGACGTTTCACTGACTGAGCCATCCAGGCGCCCCTATAAAATCTTTTAAAAAAAAGAAAGAAAAAAGGCACCTCAGTGGATAGGTTAAGGGAGGTTGGAGGCAGAGAATATTTGCTTTGTTTTAGGGATGTTTTTACTAAATTCCATTCTCAAGGCTGATAGCCCAGAGTAGGGGTAAAGATGGGAAGAAAGAGGACGCCGTTTTAGAAAATGTTCTTCAGAAACACTTCAGATCAGGGTGCCTGGGCGGCTCAGTCAGTTAGTTATCTGCCTCTGGCTCAGGTCATGATCCCCGGGGTCATAGGATCGAGCCCTGCATCCAGCTCCTCGCTCAGTGAAGAGTCTCCCTCTCCTTCTGCCCCTCCCCCCACTTGTGCAGGCATGGCACATGTGCTCTCTCAAATAAATAAATAAATAAAATCTTTAAAAAAAAGAAACGTGTTGAGGGGTGCCTGCCTGGCCCAGTTGGAAGAGTGTGCGACTCTCGGGGTCGTGAGTTCGAGACCCACGTTGGGTGTAGAGATCACGCAAATAAAAGACTTTAAAAAAAAACTAAAAAAAAAAAACTTAAAAAAAAACAAACTGTGTTGAGATCAGAGAAGTGGCTTCTATCCAGAACCAGCCCCAAGCCCCCGACCAGTGCTAACTTATTAGGACTCTTCTGGGTTGTGCTTCTATAACAAGGTGAGAGGGAGGAATATCAAGGTCTTTGGAGTTAGAAAAGCTGCTATGCTCATTTCTGCTGTGTATTTTGCAAAAGGACACATCTATGAACAAAATGCTGGGATTTAAGTTACCACGCAAACTGCACTTTCCACAGAAATTCCTATTTTGATGATGGATTTCAGTTCACAGTTACACACCAACTCTAAGAAAGTAGTTTTTAGTGTGTTCTGTTTTTGTTTGCGGGTGTATTTAAATATCCTTTATTTGGAGAGATGGCAGCCAGACAGAGAGATTCTGAAATTCTCACTTGCTAGTGAGATCAACATCAGTTATTTGTCACCCCAATCATCTAGATGGTGTGACAGATCTGGTGAAGGGCAGACCTCGCTGGAGTTCAGCCTTACGCAGTGAGGGGATCTGTTGTGTCAAGGATATTTTAATTGGCTGTCTGCATTGTGTGGACTCATTAGGTAATTGCCAAGCTTCTCCTTCACTTTGTGTTACATAAACCTGGCAACCGAAGACGGCGTTAGGAACACAGATGCTGGGAGCAGAGGCTGTTGGACGAGAGACCGAGAGACTGCAGGGGCGAGGGAAGGGGGCAACACCTGGAGAGTGGGGTGCGAAACAAAGGGCGCCAAGATGGGAGAAAAGAAAGGCGGCAGAGGGGAGAGCACAGGAGGGGTTCAGGCTAGAGGGGGCACTGGAAACTCCCTCGGAATTCAGGATTCCCAGAAGACAGGGAGGAAGTATAAATGGACAAATATTTGAGATCAGGACAAGTAGAGAAAAGCCTCAGGAGAGGCAGATAGGCACAGACAGCAGCCCACCAGGGGAGGGGGCCTGGAGGGGTTGAGGTAAGAGATGACTCAGGTCCAAAGGGCTCCTGGGGAAATGAAGGGCTGGGGCGCCAGGTTACTCCCACCGTGGGAGCGAGACACACATGAGCTGGAAGTGGTGCGCCTGGGCCGTCGGAGACAGAGCAGCAGGGTATCAGGCAAAATGAGGGAAATGACTGGTCACCACCTTATACCGGGATGAGGACAATCACTGATGGGGACTGGGGGCAGGGGGGCGGGGCTGGGCAAGGAGGCTAAGGTCATCTTAGCCTGAGGCCCCCTGGCCCTGAAGCAAATGGGCCATGATTCCAAAGATAGCCCTTAACTAAAAGAAAAACAAAAACAGCATTATCAGTGGTGGATTTCTCATCTCGCCCTGCTGAAGAAAGTTTTATAGAAAATAAAAATATCTGAAATCCAGCCCAGTTTGTAAAGAAGTAACCCATACGCAATAGCAATAAAAGGGGGAGGGGCAAATATCCATCAGTAAAAAACAAGTCATTTGTTTGTCTCTCAGTTGTCAGTTCGTACCACAAAAAAAAAAAAAAAAATCATTCCTATTTTCCCACCACCCCCTGGTAATCACCATTTTACACTCTGCTTTTATGAATTTGGCTTTTTAGATACAACATATAGGTGGATATCATACAGTATTTATCTTTATCAGTTGATCCACTGAAGGGCACTTAGGTTGTTTCCATATCTTGTCTGTTGTCAATAATGTAGCAGTAGGGCGCCTGGGTGGCTCAGATGGTTAAGCGTCTGCCTTCGGCTCAGGTCATGATCCCAGGGTCTTGGGATCGAGTCCCGCATCGGGCTCCCTGCTCCTTGGGAGCCTGCTTCTCCCTCTGCCTCTCTCTCTCTCTCTCTCTCTCTGTCTGTCTCTCATGAATAAATAAATAAAATCTAAAAAAAAATCCATATGAAATCAAATTTAAAAAAAATAATGTAGCAATAAACATAGGAGTGCATAAAAGTAAATACACAAGAAATAAGTCATAACACCCAGACTAAGTCATACTAGGCAACAGCTAACAACAAGAGATAAGGACGTATATTGAAAGATAAATCATAAACCAAGACTATGATTCCAGCTGATATGCATGTATGTCTGAGTGAGGTCACGACGAGAAGTGCCCCGAAGAATTGTGAACAACGGCGATGCGCTGGGTGGGTGGGGTGGAGGCATTGAAGGGAGAGGGACAGAAGGCCTATTGACTTAACTCCAAATACTTTGTTTACTTGGAAAGAAAAAAGTCCTGAAAGGTTGTGATAAAGATGACATGGAAGAAGAGACAGCAGAAACAGGAGTCTCTCTACATTTGAAGGATCATCCACAAGGAGGGAGAGAATGAAGGTATCTGGAAACGTCTGTGGGAATCTATATTAATCTTACGGGGAGATACCCCGTTGAGGCTGGGAAGGAACGGGGTACCATTCTGAGAAGGCTCTTCTTTTTGCGGAGTGGGTAGAAACTAGAAATAACATGTTGCAACTGATAATAACAGTATGTTGGGTCTTGTCTGGGGATCTCAAACACCTTTAAGGCACACATCTCTTATCCTTGGGAGACAGGCCGATAGCATCGTCCACAGGGAAATTACGGGCTGCTAGTCTGACCACACAATGAATCATTAGAGAGCCCAGAACCAGAACTCTGACTTGGAGCCTGCCTGAGTTCTGGAACGTGTTGCCTCATATTGTCTTAGAACTTCAGCTCCGACAGCCGCCTGCAAGACGAGCCTGGCCTGCCTACCTCTGCCTACCTCAGCTTAGATGTCACTTCCTCAGAGATGCCTTCCCCGACTTGCTCCTGCTCTCACTTGTTCTCGTTGACCCCCCACGGCTTGTCCTTCTATCTGCGGCAGGGTTTACACCTCCCCCAGACGGCCAGCACCCCCTGAGCAGGGGCCTGCCTCCTCCTCTTTGTTAACTGCCACATCCCTGACACCAGTATTTCCAGAATCACTTCACTGTGGTTCTCTCTATCTCCAACCTGGCATTTGAAACTTGGTGTTAAGTAGGTGGGGTTGCCACGAAGGTGCTGGAACAGATCCCTGCATTTCCCAGGCAGGTCAGCCGGTGACTGCTTGAACCCACAGCCCCTGTGGTATGTGTGATTCAGTGCCCTTGGCCTGGCATTTAACTATTTGGCGAGACAAACGCCTGCCCACACCCAAGACTCCAGGTGCTCTGCTGCAGGCCCGGTGCTTCAAGGTGGCGCAGGGGCAGACCCAGATGGGAGGGAGGGACACAGGTGACTGTATCCATCAGCCACGTGGCCTTGCCAGGCTCCAGGGAGCCAGGGAACAAATGAGGGGTGTTGCCAAGGAGGGTGAATGTCACCCTTCCTCCCGCTACCCCGCCAGCAGCAGCCCCCGCCCTGTGGGAATGACTCGCTGAAAATCCCTCTCAGAGGCCCAAGGGAGCTTTCAGCTTTTCCCCGCTCCCTGGGAGGAGGGTATATCCAACTGCAGCTTGGGCTTGTGGCTCCGCTGAGCTCCACCGGGTCCCTCCCACCCCCTAAATAAGGAGAAACAATGGCAGTGAGCAGATGTTTGCCCCCAAGCTGCTCGGGGTGGAGGCGGCATCTCCCACTCCTGCCTCTGTGTAGGAGTGGGCCAGAGGAAGATGATGCCTCCCAGTGGGTGGACGGAGGGAGGGGTGGGGTGTAGGTTGAATGAAAGAGAGTGAAGGCCTGAAAAGTGCCCCAGATGGTGCCCAAAGGGAGAGTCCTGTGTGCCAGAACTGGGCATCCTGGTTCTGTGTTGCAGCCGCCCCTACCCCCACCCCCTCCTGAGCTCTACCTCACAGCACCCCTGTGAACCGAGCCCTGGGGTGGAAAGGCCCCGAGCCTTGCCCAGCACACAGGCCAGCCCGCGCCCTCCTTCGCGTCAGCCCCCACCCGCATGCGTGGGGCCAGCCCGAAGGATTCACTGACGACTCCAGCGCTTAAGGCCTTCTGTAGGGTCAGCCCACGCTGCCTCCCAGTAACTTCACTCAAGTTTTGTTCCCCGGAGCCGCAGGGCAGTTCTGCCTGATGGCATTTCTAGCATCCTGGGAAGTGGTTGAGTGGTTTTCTTTACCCTGACTTCACGTATCTCAGATCACATGTCGAAAGTGATGAAGCCACAGACCCTCAAGCTTAGTTAGGCTTCCGAGGTCTTGTCTGCCTCTGACTGCTCAGCCAGGAGCTTCCTTTGAGTATATGGATTCCAAGTGAGAACCGCTTTACCAGCCAGGTCAGTCCATGGATCATGGACCCCTGGAATGGGTGGATCCCCCAAACCAACGGACAGGAGTTTGGGGAGGCAGGGGTGCAGCTCCTTAGGTGGGTCAAAAGCAGAGGAAGATTCCCTTGGGGACCTGGGAGAACCCAGGTTGCTGGGTCTTCTCTATGGGTAAATAGGCTACTGCCCTCCTCTGGATAGAACTGGAGGTACCCCATCTTCCTCCATACCCCCACCCCAACCCTACTATGGAACATGGTTATTTTTTCTTGGTAGAATGGGAAGCACTTTTCAAACTTACTTGTGAACCTTCTGATCACAGCGCTATTGGGCATCCGAGAGCCAAGAATCACATTTGTCTTCCTCCAGGTGAGGGAAATGAAGTCACTGGTCAAAAAATGTACATTTTCTCAGAAAACATTGATACCATAGAAGCAGCAAGGCACAAAACCATAAACCAGGGACTGTTGAACCAGACGGCTCCAGAGCTTAAAGGTCAGTGTGTGTGTGTGTGTGTGTGTGTGTGTGTGTCCCACGGGCCTAGAGAGCCCACCACAGACAGACTCATTCTTGGATGACATTCTGACTCTAAGCCTTCAAAATCCCCTCTTGGAGAGTGATGATCCGCCCGTTGGTACTGAGATTCAGGTCAGCCTCCTCCCTGTAGGTTGGTGGCGTTCTGACATCTCCAGGCCAGCAGCAGCCTCAGACCTCAGATCCTATCACCCATGATCTGCTCTGCCCTTTACTAGCTGTTACCCACCCTCTCTGAGCCTCTGGTCACTCACTTGTATCCAGAAGCCTCAACAGATAATTTGATAATTGGGTGAGATAATGTAAGTATGAATGGTTCCAGATCGTAGGAGCTTTAATATTAGTTACCCCTTTCTTAAGTTTCCCTTAAAGAAAAGCGGGGCTGGGGCGTCAATAACTACAGAGGTCCTCCCCTGGTTCAGAGGCAAAGCCCCCTGACCACAGTCCTGACATTGGGAACACCAGCTCCTTCTTCCTGAACCTTTCCGCATTTCTGCCATGGGGTTATAGTAGATGGTCTCAGCCTCGCAAGAGGTGACAGTTCTCTCTCGTCTGTGTGGCTCAGGAAACTGAGGCTCAGAAAGACAAAACAGTTTATCCAAGGTCACGGAATTACAGAGGACAGCGAGGCTGGACTTGAGACTGTCGGTCCCACGGGGTAACCCCTAGACAGTGTCACCTGCCACTCACCCACCACCGCAGCAGAAGGGCCAACTCGGTCCTGTGCTCACCTCAGAAGAACCTTGGCGTTCTTTTCATGGGGTGGGGGGGGCTACCCAAACGACCGACCGAAGCGGTTCAGGTGAAGGTCAGGGGCTGGCTGGCTGAACACGGGAGGCAGTGTCGGGCTGTGTCGGGCTATGATTATGTCAGGGACTGGGCTGAAATACTGCAAGTGGTCATGGGGGGGGTGCGGCTGGTTCACTGAGGGGGCCGGGGGTGGGGGTGGGGGTGGGGGTGGGCAGGCACTTGCAAGCTTTCAGATCCAGAACTGTTCCCGTAAACAAGTGCAACCCTGAGCTCCCTGGAGGGCCCGGCGAGCAAATGTGCTCATCTCTGCCTCTTTCCCAGCAGCTGTTCATGGGAGGACACGGCCCTGCCATCTCCACGGACTTCCTCCAGGCCTTCCCCAGCCCCCCAGCTCCAGCCTCAGGAAGTGGAGCCGCTGAGAATCTCTCCTCCAGCCTCGCCTCCTGCCGAGAGTGTCCTCCGCAGGAGCATTTCCTGGCCTAATTAAGCTGGGTAATGAGTAGCTAAGAGGGAGGGGATAAAAGCCCTAGGCGGCTTAGAGCTGGGACCGTTTATGACAGGGGTGTCTGCAGCTGGTGACACTCTTAGGAAAGTTATTTCTCAGAACCCTGGGAAGGTGCACGCTGTTGCCACAGCAGAGCGAGCCCCAAGGTAAGCGCAGGGAATTTTGTGACTGAAGGGGGACCAGCCAGAGGGTCCCTAGAGGGAGGGGAGGGGTGCGGTGGTGGTGCTGCGGGTCTGAGGAAAGGACTGATCCCGGCCCGCAGAGCAGCCTCGAGCCGCCCTGGCGAATGCCCTTGGCTTAGCCCCAGGCTGGGGTGTCCTTGGTGACCACGTGTGACTCCCCGGGGCTTGGGTTTTAGGTTTCATTTGAATGATAGGACTGTGCACTGTGGGCGGTTTCCTAAGACTGTGTCCGGCTCAGAGTAAGGAAATCTGAGCCAGACGCTGATCCCGACTCCCCTCCGGCCCTCTTTTAAGGTGCTCAAAATTGTGTCCTGGAAAATACCAAGTGTCCCAGCAGCCCTGGCCTGGAGGACAGAGGAAGGCTGACAGCGGCTGGCATTTCAGAGGCCCTCAAGGGCCAAACAAAAGTAGACTGTTTCTACCCCCAGCCTTGGCCCCAAGAACTCAGAACCCACCCCAATTCCACACCCACAGCCTTTTGCTGTTAGTCTGTTTCGTTTGCTTGTTTAAATCACTTTGCCCTCTCTCAGAATTGGCCAGCAACCCACCCCCGCTGTGCTGTGCAGGGAGGAGCACCGAGTCAGGGCCCAGGTTCTGGAGTGGGTTCCTGTCACTAAAGCCCCTGAGTGAACTTGGGACAGCATGTGCCCTCTCAGCCATCATTTCCCCACCTGTAAAATAGGGCTTTGCTGATGCCTAGCCTCCGATAGGCTATGAGCCCACAACCTCCACTGACCATAAGTAGTGGGAGCGGCCAAAACTAGGCCATGTTTTCCAGGCCTTTCAAATCAGGGGACAAAATGTATACTGTTAAACTGAGGGGCAACTTGCTCCAATTATCTGTAGAGAAGAGCCGTACCCAGCAGATGTTACTGATGAAGGAAGAGCTGTCTCCCACACCCTAGAGTCACTATTCTGTTCTTTTCTAATTTTCTTTTTCTTTTCTTTTTTTATTTTAAGTAGGCTCCATGCCCAACGTGGGGCTCAAACTCACGATCCCAAGATCAAGAGTCACATGCTCTACAAACTGAGCCAGTCAGGTGCCCCTTGAGCCTTTCCAATTTCCTTTCTTTCTTTCTTTCTTTCTTTCTTTCTTTCTTTCTTTCT
>NW_027397136.1:929819-931386 GCF_003265705.2 Callorhinus ursinus
CCTGAGCCTTGACTTCAGCTCAACCGACTGAGCCGCCCAGGCGCCCCAAGCCTTTCCAATTTTCTAAAGAAGACCTGTTTCGGGCCATGTCCTCAGAGACCCGTTGCTCCATTGCATTCTTGGTGGCCAGAGCCTGGGGCCCGCGGCCAGAGGGAATTTACAGGGTCCCTTCTTTCTTCCATCTCTCTTCACTCTCTGCCCTCTGCTGGTCTCATAATCTCATCTACCCCATTGGCCTGCTTCTCTTTCTTTTTAACCCCAGTTTCATTGAGATATAATTGACATGTGATATTGTATGAGTTTAAGATATACAACATAATGATTTGCTCTATGTATACATTGCAAAATGCCTCTCTTTCTGAGAATAGTCAGATCACAAATGACCTGCTGTCTCCCATCTTTCCCTCTTGCTGTAGTTGTCCCTGGAGTGGAAGGAGACTTGGTGGCCAGATGCCTGACCAGGGAGGGTAGGCCTGAGCTGCCCCCCACCCCCCACAAGAATGGCTAGGGCTCTCAGAATTCTGAGGAGGGGTCCCTGGCCTTCAGAAGAGGGGAGAACAGGCCTGGAAGCTGCCACTGGTGCCCTGCCCACCCTCCAATGGGTGGCCAAGCCCAGAAGCCTCTGGCATCCTCCAGCCATGCAGCAGCTGGGCAAGCCCTGGGAGCCAACTCACTCTGAATGTGTAATCCTTGTTAAAAAGCGAAAGGGGTTGCAAGTCCTGGCCACGCAGAGAGGCTAATCACAGGAAAGGGGGAAAGATCCTGTAATTTCCCAGGACACAGTCAACTGAAACCTGATACTCTTGTCAAGGGAGCCCTTCCACTGAGAGAGGCAGGGAGAGAAAGGGAGAGAGAGGAAGAAAGAGAAGGAGGAAGGAAGGAAGCTGTGGAAGAGGGCCTTTGGGATCAGGGGCCAGCAGGCAGCACTGAGCACAGCTGGAAGGGGAGAACCCCGCGTGCCACCTGCCCTGGTCCTTGGCCTGATGCCGACTCTTGAGGGGAGCCGAAAGGGAAGGTCTACCCAGCGTCAGAGCAACAGTGGCCGTGGCTTCTACAGGCCTGCTGTCCCACCTTCTTGGGAGCCTCTGTCCCATCTCTAGAGGACTGGCCTCCTTGCCTTCCCTGCCTTTTATGGGAAGGGGGCAAATAATGTGGTTGATAAAAATGCACAAAGGCTTCAACACAGACCCATAAGGAGCAGTTCTTTCCTTCTTTCATCCAGCAAATACTCATGCCTTAACTGGGTGGGTGAAAGAAATACTGTTCCATATGGTCAGGCGTGTGATCAGGGAGGAAGAGACTCCAGCCAGAAGCGAAGGGACCCAGGTGCTCACCCTTGTTCAACTACAAAGAACTGCAGGTTTATTAGGCTAAAACCACAGAAATTTGGGGAAGCTGCTTTTTGGCTGGCTCTGTACGAAGTGCAGTTTGGGAGACAATGACATATATGGCAAAGTCCGTGAGATATAGCGCACCACGTGGCTGGAACAGCAAGGCTTCTAGCCCAGACAAGTGGGGAGCAATATACAAAGAAGTCCAGTATAGACAATATACAAACAATATACAA
>NW_027397136.1:931396-966255 GCF_003265705.2 Callorhinus ursinus
AGTATAGACAATATACAAACAATATACAAAGAAGTCCAGTATGGACACACCAAATGTGTGCTAGGGCCAGTGAAGTTGCCCTAGGCCGATTCTTTTGTATTTTACAGAGAAGGCTTCTTGTAGGTGAAATATTCCTAATGTCACTCTCTGAGTTGGCAGTAGTTTACTGAGCTCCTACGGCGGGCCCGGGCCTGGCCCCGGCGCGGAGGATGCCGCTGCGAATGAGCCACACCCACCACCCTGGTCTGACTTCACGCTCATCTGTGCACTTTGGTATTTCATCATTCATTCACTTGTTTATGTGCCATCCATGCTCAGAAGGGAATTAAGGCGGTTTATAATCAATGGCTGCATACCATAAAACCAAACACCAGATTGATGTTTGAGGTCCAAGCTGTAAAGGAAACTGGGGCAAGAGAATAATGTCAGCAGAAAACCTAGATTCAGGGAAGTGTGTAATTGAGCCTAAAAGTCAGCTCTGAGCTGCCTGGTGGTGGTGTCAAAAAGGGAGAGTGTATGTGACAAAGAAGAAGTGTTTCTTGTTCAGGTCCCTTCTTGGGGGAACTAACATTCAGGCTCATTTGCTACCCCTGTCCCATACACACTTGGCCGTGATTGGATGCATGTGGTTCCACAGAAGCACGGAGCATTCGGCTCCTTTGCACATGTGTTCTCTCACCTGGAATGTTCTGCCTCCTTCGCCTGAGTGAAGACCATTGGCTGTGCGTCAAGACCCAGCACAGACACTACTTCTGCTCAGTGACCCGTGGTCATGACCACATGCCTTCCCTGCATCTGCTGTCCTCCTACCCTGCTCTGTCACAGCCCTTGCGGGGCACTGTGGCTGGTCCTGGTTTCTTTCCCCACCATCTGGTGAGCTTCCCCAGAGTGGGAGCCCTGTCCCTCATCTCTAGGTTCCCAGGGCATAGCACAGTGCCTGGTCTAGAGTATCCAACAAATATTTGCTGTGAACATTTTTTTTTAAAGGTTTTATTTATTTATTTGCCACACACACAGAGAGAGCACAAACGGGGAGTGGTAGGCAGAGGAAGAGGGAGAAGCAGTCTCCCTGCAGAGCAGGGAGCCCGATTGTGCGGCTCCATCCCAGGACCCTGGGATCATGACCTGAGCCGAAGGCAGACGCCCAACCGACTGAGCCACCCAGGTGCCCCTGAACTTTTTTTTTTTGCACATAATTACATGCCAAGCACCGTGCTAATGTTCTTGCATGTATTTAACTCTTACAATTACCCTGTGACATGGGTGTTATTATTGTGCCCATTTTACAGATGAAGAAGCTGAGATTAAGTGACTTGCGTCTGGGCACAGAGTGTGGAGGCAGTCTTCTAATTCAGGGTGGCCTGACTTTCAAGCCATTGGAGAGTATGAGGCATTTTTCAATCAAGGTCTTTTATTGGAATTATTTTTATCTTCAATTAGCTTGTGAAGGAAAGAGGGAAAGTCTTCTCTCCCCCACAGGGGCTAGCACAGTGCTTTCCGTATAGGAGGAAGCTGTGAAAGCTTTTCTGGCAGCGACAAGTTCATAACAAAGACAAGTGGAGGATTACCCTGCTGGTTTGCTGTGCAATAAGATGGAACTTTACATCGCCCTAATTAGCCAGTTGGTTTAATCACATTTGTGGTGCTCACAGGCCTTAGAACTTACAGCTGGAAGGGACCTTAGCACTCATCAACTCTAACTCCCACATTTCACAGCCAAAGAAACAGTTGCAGAGATGAGACGGCTTGTTGAAGGGCACACATCTCATTAGTTACAAAGGAAGGGCAAGACTGGAGCTGACTCCTACCACCTGAATCATTCTCCAGTTTGATTCACAAATTCACCTCCATTCGTCAAAGCAGGTGAGGTGAAAATCCAGCAGTGGGAAGTTTCCTCCAAGGCACTGCCCCTATGGGGAGGGGGAGGGGGAAGGGAGAAGAGAAGGGGCAGGAGGAGGGGAGGGTGAGGCCAGCAAGGGCACTGGCCAGCCCCTACCCGCCGGCTCTTAACAGCTACCGCGGCTTCCCCTCCTGCACCCTATCCGCCATATTTGTTAGAGTGGCCGCTCCTTGCCTTCTCCACGACTACATTTCCTTCTCGAGTTCTGAGAGGCCCTCTTGCTTAGAAGAAAGGTATCAGTGAGCATCAAACCTTCTAACACGTACTGACTCCCTGCTACGAGTGCAGCCTTGGTTCGGACTCCTGAAAGGAGGCATGTGCTTGCTCCCAGCTTAGGAGGGCGGTTCTCGGCCAGGGCCTGTTTTGCTCCCAGGGGACACTTGGCAGTGTCTGGAGACAGTTTGATTGTCATAATGGGGGGGAGGGGTGCCACTGGCATCTCGTGGGTAGAGGCCAGGGATGCTGATGAAGATCCTATAATGCACAGGACAGGCCCCCACAACAGAACTACTTGGCCCAAAGTGTCGGTAGGGCCGAGACTGGGAAACCCTGCTCTCCAAGGAGGAGGGAAAGCCTGTCCACAGACTTCCTCTGGAGAAGTTTCACCTGTCTCCTCCCATCCCACACCGTGAGTGGCTCTACATCGGCCTCTTCAGAGTCCCTGGGTTTGGTGCCTACCATTTCCACTCTCCATTTTCCATTTGGTATTTCCATTTTGTCTCCCACAGAATTTGAGAAAACAATTTTATCGAGCACCAAGTGGGGCCTCAGCAGAGTGCTTGGTGTGTTAGGTGTGTCTCATTAACTTTGCCTTGTCATTTCACTTCACCTGAAAAATATGGAGTAGTTGAATTTGTGAGGTATATTTCCATTTTACCAATGAGACAACAGCTCAGAGAGGTTATGTGACTTGCCCAAGGTCACACCGCCATTCACTGTTTCAAACCCCGTCCCGGCTATGCAGTCTCATGTGGCTGCTACTTTCCACAAAATAGCAGTGAGTCTGCAGACAGATTTGAAACGCTCGGCAAATGGAAGCCAGGTTTGTTTTCCTCAAATCCACTCCCTGCTTGTCCACAAAACAGTGCAGAGAGACCTCTGAGTTGTATGTCAAGTACACTGCATTTCTAATTTTTTTAAAAAAAGATTATTAGAGTTCTGAGGAACTAGGGAAGCTTAGAGGTGAAGACAGGCTGGTACACTTTTCCCAGTTTCAGTGGCTTAAGCTTCTGAGGACTCAGGTGAGCCAGTAGTAACCCAAAATTAAACTCTAAATTGCCAAGGAGTCCTCTGGGGGAGTCCTCACTACCCAGCTCCCAGCACACAGCTCCCCTCCCTGGGAGGAGGCACTCTGGGGTTCCTCCCGTCTCCCCCACCACTGAGGTCTTCAGTAATGCTGTCACTGGGGACTTATTAAACAGCTCCAACTCAGAGCTTGACTCCCGAACCCAGTGTCTGTTGTGACAACCTTTATTTTGGTAATAAGAATATACTTCGTGTGTGTGTGCGTGCATGCTTGTGAGCGCTTGTGAGCTCACAGGCAGGCTACCAGAAAGGTGGCCTTTATGCAGGGTTTAAACTGGGCCTTGGCCTCCTGGCCTGAGCGGCTTCCTGCTGCCCTCCATCCCAGGGATCTGCCTCCTTTGCAGTCTGGAATGGAGCTGGGGCCCTCCTGGCTTCAGCTCAGATTAACCCCTTCCTTCTGGCTTTCCTGTGCCTGGCAGAGGGGCTCTGGGCCAAGTGGCCAGACATTCACTGGCTCCAGGGCTGTGGATGCCATAAACTCATTTTCCTTGGGGACCCAGAGCTCCAGGAATTACTTTCAGAAAGCACAACTGTTTTGTTTGAAATGGCTCCAGGAGGAGGGAGAGCCCAGGGCTCTGTACACGTGTTCCTCATTTGCCATTGGTGGGGAGCAAGGGGCGAAGGGGGGCTGTGGAGGGGTGTGCTGGGGGTGTGCTGGGGAGGCAGGCACAGGAGGGGAGAGCCGGCTGCAGCTGCCGCTGCTGGGAAGTTTGGCTTCAGGGAGGAATGGAGGGAGAGAGTGCTAGGAAGAAGGGGTGGGACTTGGGGACAGGGGCGGTGTCATGGGGGAGGAGGGAGCAGGTGGTGACTTGTTTATCTGCTCAGCTGTTTTGTGTCCAGGAGCCTGAGAGAGAGACAGAAGCAGCTGGGAGGAGAGAAAGCAACCTGGCCAGGGGCCCTCTTGGTCCTTCTGCCCTGCTCTAGCCACAGGTTCTGAAACCAAAGCAAAACCACCAGAGAGTGATTCATAGGGGGATAGCCTGCCCTCCCCCCACTCAGAAAGGTTTCTTTGGGGCCCATATGCTAGCTTCTGCCTTGCAAACACCCTGGCAATGCCCTCTTGGCCTCGGTGCAGTGGTTACGATGGGTAGGCATTCCTGCTGGGTTACTCCTGGCACAAACTCATGTAAATATTCCTGGGCCTCAGTGTGCTGTGCTCCCGTGTGTGACTTGGCACAGTCCTCGGGGGCCAAACCAGCTAGCTCTTAGCCTTAGTATCAGCCTGGACCAAACCAATGAAAATTGTCCCTGCTGGAAACGGGATAGCTGTCCCCACCCCTGCTCCAGTCTCCCCAGTGACTCCCTTCACTTTCAAGGCAGCCCAGTTTGGATTTCCCTCTTCAACTGCCCAAGGCCTTATTGGTCCCCTTCGTGCCCCAGTGCTTGTCACATTTGCATGCTAAATCATTTGGCAGCCAGGCTGGGTGGCGACTTAATTTGCCTTGATGTTTTTGACCAGGTTAATAAACACCCTACCCCTCGGCACAGGAGGATCTGGAACGAAGTTATGCTTTCATTATAGTGCAGTTTCAGGAGTTTGCTTGTTCTGCCCCCTTGGCTCTTTCTCCATCTTATTATTTTCTTGTTGTTTGTTTGTTTAAATGAGAACATTTGCTGGAACTTCCGTAGATGACTCCCTTTCCCTCCTTCCTGATGCCAGAGGACTTTTTCTGCCTCCTCCTCGGCTCACAAAGCTGGGGCATCTCTGTTGACAAAGGGTCTGCTTCTCTGGCACTGAGCCTGGTGGCTGGGGACAGTGTAAGAAACGCAGATGCCTTTCGCATACGTCTCCGATGCAGTCAGTGGCCTCCGGCCTCTTGAAGCAGCCAAAAACAACTTCGGAAGACCACAAGTCCCAGCTTGCTGCTCTCCGAGCACAATGCCCCTCAGAACTGTGTGGTGCCCACAGGGTGGGAAGCATGGCAAAGGCCTGTGGGAGAACTGGCAGATTTGGGCAAGGAAGAATAGTGAGACTGTCTGTGGGGTGGTGAGGTGGACAGACTGTCTCCTGGGAGAGGCCAGCCCGAGTGGGAAGGACTGGGAGTCCTTCCTGGTGTCAGCTTCTAGCTTCTAGTTAGTACCTTATTTGCTACTAACGAGTTAGGTGGTCCAGGGCCAGGCACCTCCCTGCTCTGGGCCTTGCTGTGTCAAGTGCGGGATTGGTGCCTCTGATCTCAGAGTCCTCTTCTACTTTATAAATGTTCTTGCTTTTAGAATGCTAATTTCTTTGTCTATAGCCCATTTCCTTCTCCCGAAGTCAGGTAACCCAATCAAATCACCCCTTCATGGTGGTTAGTAACACAGCCCGCTCCAGGGACTGCTTGTTTTCCTGAACCCAGATGCTCTGGCTGTAGCCCCAGTTAAAGCTTTCATCAGGAGGAAGCTCTGGAAGCTTCCCTCTTAACAGGTAAGGGGTTTCAAAGGGCAGAAGAGCCAGGACACCATCTTTGAGCATCTCTTGTGCAGGTTGATAGGGAATCAGTGGCCCTTCCACACATGTCCTCACGGTGTACGCCTTCACCCTCCAAGGGAAGTTCCTGAGCTCTACTCGATACCAGTCAGATCACTGCTCTTTGGCTTCAGATGTACCCCATTCAGTTTTCCAAATGTTTTTTTGAGCGCTGAGCCTGTGACCGACGTCGCTGGACCTGAAGGAGTACAGGAGACATAAATGATCTGGTTCTGATCCTAGTAGTGTTGACTGACCTGTTGGTGGCCAAAGCTTACATATGAGACCATGAGAGGACAATTCTGGCATGCAGCTCCCTTGTCGTGGAAGGAGAAGGTGCCAGGGGAATTTCTTCCTTGTTTAAGAAAACTGGCTATGAGAAATTTATTCAAGTAGATTACACTTAGGAATGCTTTGTCAAGTGCGTTTGCAGTCATAACAATAATATTGGGTGCCTGCCATCTGGGCCATGAATGTTGGCGGATATTTTACATGTATTATCTTACTGGGTTCTTTTATGAGAAAAGTGCTATTAAAATCTCCATTTTAGGTGAGGAAATTTACGCCCACAGATCAATAAGTTTTTGGTGGAACCCATATTGAACTCCAAGGCCAGCACCAGCATTTTAGAGAAATTTCAAGCTGTCATGGCTGACGTGGCTGATCCTTTATTTGTAGGTGGTATTTGCCTCAGCATCAGTGATGCAAATGCCCAAAGGCCCAGACCCCTTTTGTCCTCACTCCAGCCCTTTGCAACATGTGGTGAGGAAACCCAGCAGCATGATTTTGGCTGCCGAACTTCTTGGGAGCTGGCTTTTGAGGCTTTTATGTTCCTCCATTCTCTGTGCTGCTGGTCATTGGTCAGGCTTGATGACCCTCTGCCTCCCAGCGAAGTCAGTACGGGGCTTTCTGGTCAGTGCAGGGAGCTAGCCTTCTGAGGTTGACTTTGTTGCTTGCTTATCTCAATCACATTTAAGAAATGTTGGATATCTATTGTATGCAAAATCCTACAGTAATGGGGGTTTTGGTGGGGAGATACCAAGCCAGGCATGCATGATTCTTCTCCTCAAGGAGCTTATGATCTCCAAAAATATTCTTCAAATCTGTATTTTTGGCCTGCTTTTTCATATGAGTTATGTGATAATTGTCTCAAGTTCTATAGAGTTGTTCACTGGTGTTTTTTGGAAAATATGCCAAGTCTGCTAATTGACTTGGGGAACCTCAACCTCATTTTTGATCTTTATATCCAGGAATGACTTTCTACTCTGGTAAATGGTTCTGACTTCAGGGCCCAGCCTTGCTGCCCATTATCTTACTATGCTATTTATTGAGATAACATTGACTCACAACATTGTGTAAGCTTCAAGTGTACTGTATGTTGATTGATACATTTATATCTTACTGTGCTATTAACTCCGTTCCCCTTCTCACTGGGAGAGATGCCCAGGAGGGGCTTTTGCTTTTCTGTAGAGGGGTCTATCTCTCTCAGGGGCTGCCTTTATGGGAAACACATTTTTCTTCATTCCAGGTCACCAATTAGGGATCCCGCCATGGTTGTCCAGCCCCAAAACCAGTTCTTCCTGGTCTGGCTCTAGGGGCCTCAGCAGTCTAAGCTCATTCAGGCCTCAGAGTCCAGGTTGGAACATCAGGGGAGCCCCAAAGCTGGGCAGAATGGCAAGGGGTGGGGACCAGGTGGGCAAAATTTCACCAACAAAGGCCCTGGCTTCAGGTCTCCATCCTATGGTCATCCTCATTTAGTTTGTAAACTGTTATGAAAGATTTTTCCCCCATTTTAAAAAGATTTTATTTAGGGGCACCTGAGTAGGTCAGTCAGTTAAGTGTCTGCCTTCGGCTCAGGTCATGATCTCAGAATCCTGAGATCAAGCCCCTGACGGGCTCCTTGTTCAGCCAGGAGCCTGCTTCTCTCTCTCCCTCTGCTGCTCCCCCTGCTTGTGATCTCTCTCTCCCAAATAAATAAATAAAATCTTTAAAAAAAATAAAAATTGTATTTATTTGAGAGAGAGAGAGAGCACAAGCTTGTGGGGGGAGGGCAGAGGGAGAGGAACAAACAGACTCCCCACTGAGCAGGGAGCCAGATGTAGGGCCTGATCCCAGGACCTTGGGATCACAGCCTGAGCTGAAATCAAGAGTCAGGTGCTCAACTGACTGAGCCACATTTTTATTATGTTTCTACTCACAGAAGAGTAGAAAGTACAAAGAATATTCATATATGCGCCACCCAGATTCAACAATGGTTGATATTTTGCCATATTTGCTCATTCTGTCATCTACCTACCTACTGATCTATTATCTCTATGTCTCTGAATCATTATTTATTTTTTATTTTTTAAAGATTTTATTTATTTAGGGCGCCTGGGTGGCTCAGTTGGTTAAGCGACTGCCTTCGGCTCAGGTCATGATCCCGGGGTCCCGGGATCGAGTCCCGCATCGGGCTCCCTGCTCAGCGGGGAGTCTGCTTCTCCCTCTGACCCTCTTCCCTCACGTGCTCTCTCTCTCTCATTCTCTCTCTCTCTCTCAAATAAATAAATAAAATCTTTTAAAAAAAAAAGATTTTATTTATTTATTTGAGAGAGAGAGATCACAAGTAGGCAGACAGGCAGGCAGAGGGAGAGGGAGAAGCAGGCTCCCTGCTGAGCAAGGAGCCAGATGAGGCGCTCAATCCTGGGACCCTGGGATCATGACCTGAGCCGAAGGTAGATGCTTAACCGACTGAGCCACCCCGGTGCCCCTGAATCATTTTAAAGTAAATTACAAACAGTGACTTTTCTCCTTCAAATACATCTCCAGAAAGTAAGGATGTTGTCCTCTATAGTCATAATACCAATGTCACACTTAACAAAATGAAAATAATTATCTAGTTTAATCTAATAATGAGGCCATATTCAATTTTCCCCATTTGCTCCCAAATATCTTTTGAAGTTGGTTTTTTGAAACCAGGACACAATCAAGGATCATGCATTGCATTTTATTGTTATTTCTCTCAAATCTAGTTTAATCCAAAACAATCACTTCGCCTTTCATAGTGTCGATTCTTGAAGAGACAGGTACTAACCTGTATATCTCATATACTATTCCAGACCCTGAATTTGTCTAACTATTTCCCCATAGTGTCATTTAATTTGTTCCTTTGTCTGTATATTTCCTGTAAACTGAAAGTTAGATCTGGAAGGTTTGGTTAGGTTCTGGTTAAAACTTCTTGGCAAGAAGACATCTTAGGTATTGCCTCTGGTTCTCTCTTAACAGTGGAAGCTGTCGTCAGGAGGTTATTTCCAGGGTGGAGGACAGGTGAGAAAGAGACAGTGTGGGCTGGAAGGAGCCCGGGCCTTCCTCAACTGGTCACTGCACCAAATCTCAGAACGTGTGTCAGGGCAGAAGGACCTTCCTTGACCAGCTGGGAGCTTGAGAGGCAGGCGCAGGCTCAGGACCCTGGTGCACGGGCCCCACTGCCAGAAGTCGTGAGCGGCGGCTCAAGGCCTTTCCCAGGAGCTTGGTGACAACTCTGGCCCCTTCTTCTGGATTTGAGCGGCAGTGATGCAGCATGCTATAAGGAAGGAGAACAAACTTTGGAGGCAGAGCGAGAACTGCAATTTTTCAGCTTTTTGGTTTCAGGCAGGTCACTTGAACTCCTGGAGCCTTGGCTTCCTTGTCTGTGAAATGGGCCCTGTAATTATCCTGCTTAACAGAGTAGTTTTAGGGATTAGCGCTATGACAAGGGATACCTGGCACATGGCGGGTGCTCGGTAGACAGAAGTCACTGTCAGGGAATAGAGCTTTGGGTTCAGCCACGGGCCTGGGGCCAGTACTTGAGGCTGCCTCTTTACCATCCCACAATAGGATGACTGAGTACTATTCCCCCAGGTGTTGGGGTGGGGTGAGGCTTGAAGCAGCTGTAGCCCTTTCTGACATAAGGGGCTATTAATTCTCTAATTAAAACAAGCCAGTGAGTGGAGGCTGGCAGCAAACAAAGCCATTTCATGGGTCTTCAGAGCTGGCCACCAGTATGTGGTTTACCGGGTGACCCTCTTTGCCTGCTTATTAATTTAATCCAGGATGGCTGCTGGAAGTGCATCTGCTGTGGCAAGTCTGTGCATTTGTCCTTTGTTTCCTTGGTTAACCTCAGAGTCCTTTTTTTTTTTTGTTTAAATATATTTTTTTAAAGATTATTTATTTGACAGAGAGAGACAGCGAGAGAGGGAACACAAGCAGGGGGAGTGGGAGAGGGAGAAGCAGGCTTCCAACGGAGCAGGGAGCCCGATGTGGGGCTCGATCCCAGGACCCTGGGATCACGACCTGAGCTGAAGGCAGATGTTTAACCCACTGAGCCACCCAGGCGTCCCCCTCAGAGTCTTCTGTAATACAGTTTTTAGGTCATATCATTTGCTCATAAACTCTGGAGTTAAAATGAGGAAAAACTCAACCTCTTGAGATTTAAAACCAACATAGGGGCACCTGGGTGGCTCAGTCAGTTGAGCATCCCACTCTGGATTTTGGTTCAGGTCATGATCTCGGGGTCATGGAATCGAACCCCACATCAGCTCCACGCTCAGCACAGAGTCTGCTTGAGTTTCTCTCCCTCTGCCCCTCCTAGGGCGCGGGAGCATGCTCTCACTCTCTCATGTAAATAAATAAACTTTTTTTTTAAGATTTTATTTATTTATTTGACACAGACAGCGAGAGAGCACAAACAGGGGGAGGGGCAGAGGGAGAGGGAGAAGCAGACTTCCTGCTGAGCAGGGAGCCCCACACGGGCTCCGTCCCAGGATCCCGGATCATGACCTGAGCCGGAGGCAGACGCTTAACCAACTGAGCCACCCAGGCGCCCCCCAATAAATAAACCTTTAAAAACAAAAAACCAATACCAACATAAACTGGTTGAGAGTAGCTTTCTACATGAGAAACCCACCCCAAAATATGGTTAATGAATTGAGCAAATGATGGAGAGTAAGGAAGTCTCCCAATTGGCAATAGGACTTATGATTCGAATGTTACACTTTGGTCAGGATGCTTTTGGTTTCAAATAAGTAGAAGTGGCCTTAACAATAAGGACATATCTCACATAACCGGAAGTCCAGAAGGAAATGTCTGGATGATTTGGCAACTGCACAACATCAGGGCTCTGTTTCAGCTTCTCTGTGATTCTCGTGGCTTCGCCCTCATGATCACAAGGTGGCTGTTATAGCACCAAGTATTATATACTGTTGTGACAATAAACAAAGATGGCAAAAGAGGGGAATCTGCTCCAAAAATCCCCCAGCCAATGTCAATATCCCCTTATGTCTCTGACTGGAGTGGGTCATATGCCTACTCCTAAGCCAAATCACTGTCAAAGAAACCTGAGTCCCCAGCATGGGTCAGGCTAGTCATATTTCAGTCCCTAGGGCTGGGTCCACCTTCCCTGAAAATATTGCCACTCTGAACAAAATGGTAAGGAACAAAGAAGGAATTGGGTAGACAACCAGCAATGTCTACCTGAGTAACTAAAGAAAGTCATCCTCAGATCGGCTCTGTCCCGAGCTTCCTGAGAAGTGTGTCTGCATTGAGTCTAGCAAATTTAAGCCAAAAAACAAGACTCAAGAAATGCCATCTTTATGTGCAGGGACAGGTAGATTCCAAGGAGATAGCAAGAAAAGAAGCAAACTCTGAGCTTTCTTTGGCCACATCAGGTACAAACCTTAATTATGAAGTTTCGAAATTAGACGTGGCTTTGTTTTCAGAGAAGGTTGCTCAAGTAAAAAGAGCAGCTCCTTTTTGGTAAGAACCAAAAATTATCTTTGTCACAACAAAACAGCCACAACGGCTCTGCCATCTGCCAAGAGCTGTGCAGACAGGTGCCTGGGGCTGGAGGGCAAACACTTGGGGCCATGGTTCTGGGGCCTTCTCCTGGGCCCCCTCACTGATTTCATGAGGAACTGGCAAGTACATGTTTGTCTGAAAGGAGTAGCTACTAGTTTTGCCTTGTATAAAGGAGGGTCCAATTCTGCCCAATCTCCTGATTTTTCAAGTCGTTAAAATTTAACATTTTTTAAAAGATTTTATTTATTTATTTGACAGAGAGAGACACGGCAAGAGAGGGAACACAAGCAGAGGGAGTGGGAGAGGGAGAAGCAGGCTTCCCGCTGAGCAGGGAGCCCGATGCGGGGCTCCATCCCAGGACCCTGGGATCATGACCTGAGCTGAAGGCAGATGCTTCAACGACTGAGCCACCCAGGCGCCCTTAAATTTAACATTTTTATCTGAAATTGTCTTATTTTAGAAAACTAACAAAAACATTTTTTTTAATATTTTAAATCTGGTGGACCAAACACAACATCTGTGGGTCCTATTTTGACCTGCAGGTAAATGGGCATAAAGGATATGATTGGGGTAATGGAAATGTTCTAAAATGCCTTGAAGATAATGCTTGTACAGTTTAACTTGGTCAGTTTACTAAAAATCATTCAACTGTACAGTTAAAATAGATGAATTATGTAAAATATGCCTCAAGAAAGAATAAAAAAAATTTTATCTTCAGACGGTAGGCCTGCTGCCTATGGACTAGAATATTTATTCTTTTTTTTTTTTTTTAAAGATTTTATTTATTTATTCATGAGAGACATAGAGAGAGAGAGAGAGAGAGAGGCAGAGGGAGAAGCAGGCTCCCAAGGAGCAGGGAGCCCGATGCGGGACTCGATCCCAGGACCCTGGGATCATGACCTGAGCCGAAGGCAGACGCCTAACCATCTGAGCCACCCAGGCGCCCTAGAATATTTATTCTTAAGCTTTGCTTTTGGTTTTCTAAAGGCACCAACCCGCCCAATAGCTGAGGATTGACCACATCAGTTTACAAGGGAGGGAGTAAAGCCTAGTGTTACTGTGTGGGCCATGGGGTCACCTGAGTTCAATTCTACCTTCCGCAATTACTAGTCATGTGACCGTAGGCAAGTTAATTCTCTAAGCTAGTTACCTTCTTGAGACTCAGTTTTCTCATCTCTACAATGGAATGGTAATAATAATACCTAGAAGATTAGATGGAATGATATAATACATGTAAAACATCTGGCACAATATAAGTTTTCAAGTAATAATATATTTGTTATTAGGAGTTCTTGCCACAAAGCTCAGCCTACGCATTTTGAGCCTGGATTGTGGGTCTCTCCTTGTCCTTCCTGGGAGATGGGTTATACTTAAGTCTACTGCTCTTTCGTGGGGTGGACCGAAAATACTGTTGCTAATGCTCCCTAGCACCTGTCAGGAGGACTCCCCGCCAAGCCTCAGAGGTTTACAGTGCTCACAGATTTTCAACCCACATTTTCACCATAAAGAGATGAGATTCGGGACTTCCCAGGGCTTCTAGGAGCTGTGTGCACATCTGCAGGAGAGAGTAGTGTCCCCAGCGAAGTTCAGGTTGAGGCTCCTTTTTCTTACGAATTCAAGGAGGGTGGATTCGCATCTTTCTGTTCCTGTAGTTCAAGCCAGACTCCCGCTGGCTTAATCGCCATGAACTGCTGGTGTCTTTTGTCAGTCACACAGCAGAGACAGAGGTGAGGCTTGCAGGAGGATGCTGTGACCCACCCCCCCTCCACCCGCAGTCAGTTTTTCTGTGTCCCGCAGTGGGCTGTGTGTCGGGCTGGAATTCTGGGAGTCCCGGGCCACGTGGAAGCCCGCACTCGCCATCTCCATGTGTTTGCCTTCACCCCGCTGACCCGACTCCACCCCAACAAATGCTGCTCCTGCAAGGGCCATAGGACACTCCCTTTCTCCATGAGAGTGAATTCTCATCTACTTGGTTCAGACCGTTTTTAGAGATATTCCCCACATATGACCTGAAGGGAAGGCACTTTGGCCCTCACTGGGGCCGGGTCACTGCCCCCCATGGACTCCTGAGCGGAGAGGACAGGAGGCCCCACCAGCAGAGCCCCCAGCACCCCTGAGAAACCTAGGAGGGGCCCTTCCACAAGCTATGCACAGGCACAGCACAGGGGCTGAACACATCCGGGCTTCAGGGGAAGTGAGGAGACCCTGCCTGTACTTCCAAGCCAGTGTGGACCCCAGGCCCTGAAAATGTCGGGGAAAGAGAAACCCGTGTCAAGCTAGACACCTTGTGCTGGTGCTCAGTTCCCCGGGTTCTGTGCCCTCTCTCTGCCTTGCTCTGATTCTGGTTGTCTCTCTCTAATCCTATAGGCTTCTCCTCCTGCCCACATCCCGTCAACTGACGCCCTGTGCAGTCAGCAAGCAGCTCGGGCCTCTTACATGAACGAGGCCATTATTACCGGCCACCAGCCCCTCCCCGAGGGCTGGGGGGCTTGGGCTGAGGTGGGAACAGGGCGCAGGGGTGAGCTTCTGTGCCCTGTTCTGTCAAAACTGCGCCATCAGGTATGCGTGCAGAGGTGGGGAGCCCCTCTTCTCATCCACCCTCACGGGGCGGGGGAAAGCCACGCCGAGAAAGCTTTCAGTTCACATTAGGTGTTAGGGGCTGGGTGGCACGATGGTGAGCAGAGCAAGACCCACGCTTGTCGTGTGATTTTTAGAAACTTGAAGTGAAACTGCAGATCTTGAGGCTTCTGTGTGACGGAGGCTTTCTAACCGGCTTTTACGCCCTGGAGCAGAAAAGCCTGCAGCAGGAACAATGCTCGGGCTAAGGAACACTTCGGTGTGAGGGCCTGAGTGGTTCGGACCCACCGCCGCCCCGACCTTCCTTGTTCTGAAGGTCAACAGCAGTTGAGGTCTGTGCCCTGCAACGGAGAACCTGGCTATCACTAACCCCGTGGTGGTCCTGGTGTGCCTCTGGAGTTGGTCCGGCCTCCCCAGCAAGAGTTACAAGCTCCTGCAGGACTGGGGCGGAGCAGCCGATGCTACTTTAACCTCCACACTCCGTGAATACCTCTTGATTCTGTCACCCAACAGCTGCTTGCAGTGGGGGCCTTGTCTCTCCGCTCTTAGGGCTTTACCCTCACAATGCTTGGCACAGGGAGGCACTCAATTCATGGTTCCTAGATGAAGGAGTGATATTTTTTTCCTTAACAAAGGACAAGAACGACCTTTCTGAAATTTTGCAGGGGGTGCTTAGACCTAAACTTGCTCCATTGGTATCACAGCTCTGCCTTCTCTTCACCTACGAAGATGCCTTGGTGTTAGGATTTCTTATTCAGTAGTGCTCTGGAATGAATTGCGTCCTTCCGAAATTCATATGGTGATGGAGACCGGGCCTTTAAAGAAGTTAAAATGAGGTTATTAGAGTGGGCCCTAAACCAGTCTGACTGGGGTCCTTTTTTTTTTTTTAAGATTTATTTATTTATTTGACAGGAGAGAGAGAGAGAGAGAGCATGAGCAGGAGGGGCAGAGGGAGAGGGAGAGAGAACCTCAAGCAGACTGTGCCGAGCATGCAGCCCAACATGAGGCTCGACCCCACAATCCCGAGATCTCGACCTGAGCCGAAACCAAGAGTCAGACACTTGCGCCACCCAGATGCCCCTGGTGTCCTTCTAAGAAGAGGAAATTTGGACACACAGTGAGACACCAGCAGCACACACACACAGAGGAAAGGCCACTTGAAGACACAAAGAGAGGCAGCCACCTGCAAGCCAAGCAGAGAGCCTCAGGAGAGACCAGATTCGCTGACACTTTGATCTTGGACGTGTGGCCTCCAGAATTGTGAGAAATAAATTTCTGCTGTCCAAGCCCCCAGTCTGTGGTACTCTGTTGTTTTGTTTTGGCAGTCATAGCAAAGCAATACAAATAGAGAAGGTGAGACCCCCCCGGAAGGGAAGTATCTTCTGTCACAGATTAAGTGCCCAAGCTTTCTGGAAATCCCCCACTGTTCTGTATCACATGTGTGGGAGTTCCCAAAGGGGTACTACAGTCCAGCTGTGGCTTGGGCTTACTCTTTCTGATGCTCCCTACACACAAAAAAAGACGGTCCCCGTCTCTATCAAGAATTCTTTCCCTAAAAAAAATAAATAAATAAAAAATTCTTTCCCTGACCCAGGCCTGTCCAAGCTCTTTCCCACTCTCTCCCACTCTGCCCCACATCATGTAAGCACCCCTGTGACAGGTGTCGCCTCACATTGTAAGGAAGAACAGGGTGCAAGCTGCACATGGTTGAGGTGACCCCCGAGAACATTCTCTCAGGGCTCGGCTCTCTTTGCACAGGTGGACCGAACTAGGCAGTCCATCCATGGGCTGTTTTAAGCTATTGTGTCCGTCAGGGTAGGGGTGGGGGCGGCAGAGGCGAGCTCCTAGACACCTGCCAAGAAGCTGCATGTTGGGGTGGGCATATGGAAATGTGAGTCTGAACAATTCATGGGGAAAGACAGGCGAGACATAAATGGGCAGAAGACCAAAAGGCAACTAATGAGCGGAGTCCTGGTCCGGCCGTTTGGACAACTGCCTGTTTATTGAAAAGATCCAAAAGGAGGCCGGGGCCCCAGGGGCCATGGGTAGGCAGACTCCCTCCACAGCTCAGCCCCCAGAGTTCTTTCTTGCGTGCCTGTCAGACTCTTTGTCCCTTTTTTTCCTGCAGGTGCCTAGAAAAACTGCTTTCTCACCTGAGTTCCTGCTTCCCAAGTCTGCTTGGGTCATCCTTTGCCAACTTTTGCCCATCCACATAGGATGTGAGCCAAGTACAAGAGAACTCCTTTCAGGTTTTGAAAAACATTTTGCAGTTACTAATTGCAGGCACTTCTTGGTTTACTTAGGTGTACCTTATTTGTATTCTGGAATAGTGTTTTCTGGTAGGTTCCAAGTCCTCTGTTTAGTCTCCTAAGCCCAAGGGCGCCTGGGGGGCTCAGTCGGTTAAGCGTCTGCCCTCGGCTCAGGTCATGATCTCAGGCCCCTGGGATAGAGTCCCATGTTGGGCTCTCTGCTCGGCAGGGAGTCTGCTTCTCCCTCTCCCTCTCCCTCCCCCTCTGTTCTTGTTCTCTCTCAAATAAATAAATAAAGTCTCCCAAGCCCAAAATCAAGATCTTGGCATGTCTGTGTTCCTCACTGGAGGCTCAGGGGAATAGTGGGCTTCTAAACTTGTTCACATTGGGGCGCCTGGCTGACTCAGTCGGTGGAGCATGTGACTCTGGATCTCGGGGTTATGAGTTCAAGCACCACACTGGGTGCAGAGATTACTTAAAAATAAAGTCTGTAAAAAAAAAGGGGGGGGGGCGTTGGGGGGGCGCAGTTGTTTAAGCATCCGACTCTTAGTTTTGATTCAGGTCATGATCTCAGGTTCGTGAGATCGAGCCTCGTGTCAGGCTCCATGCTCAGCAGAGAGTCTGCCTGAGATTCTCTCTCCTTCTCCCTCTGTGCCTCCCGCTTGTGCTCTCTCTCTCTCTCTCTCTTTCTCTCTCAAAAATAAATAAGTAAATCTTTAAAAAGGAGGAAATTGCCTTTCAGGTCCTAAGTTAGTAGTCCCTTCTGTCATGGATGGTGTTCAAGCTCTGACCCAAAACAGTCCCCCTTTTTTTTTTATTTATTTTTTTTAAGATTTTTATTTATTTATTTATTTGAGAGAGAGAGAATGAGAGAGAGCACAAGAGGGAAGAGGGTCAGAGGGAGCAGCAAACTCCCTGCCGAGCAGGGAGCCCGATGCGGGACTCGATCCCGGGACTCCAGGACCATGACCTGAGCTGAAGGCAGTCGCCCAACCAACTGAGCCACCCAGGCGCCCCCCCTTTTTTTTAAATTTATTTATTTATTCATGAGAGAGAGGCAGAGGGAGAAGCAGGCTCCCAAGGAGCAGGGAGCCCGATGTGGGACTCGATCCCAGGACTCTGGGATCATGACCTGAGCCAAAGGCAGACGCTTAACCATCTGAGCCACCCAGGCGCCCAAAACAGTCCCTTCTTTTGAGCCTTTGGGAGGCCTCTGGCTTTGTCGGCAGCGTCTCCTTCTTTCATCTGTTATCTGAGTTGTCTTCAGGTGTCTGGAGAGCTTCATAAGCTGATCCATCTTCACCTAAAATAGCAACCTCAGCTTACAGCAGGACTTGGGCACTCAAGGCACATACTGTCTGCCTCTTGTTTTAAGCCAATTTCCTACCATCTCAATGCCCCCATCTCCATGAGCAGTTTCCACTCAGAAAGTATCCCGAAGGGCTCCTCAGGGGCTGCTCTGCTCATCCCTTCAGACTCTGGTGACTCACCAACGATGAGTCCCCCAAAACTCGGCTATCGCCACTGCAGATGGCTCCCGGGGGAAGTCACTGCACTTTCAGATTCAGACAGTCATCTGAGGGTTGCTCCCAAAGCCAGGTTCAAGGGCTGTGGAAAAGCAGACCAAGAAACAAAGATCTGAAAAGGACAAGCAGTGAGATGGATGCAAATCTATTTCATCCATTGGAATGGATTTCCTTGTAATCCCTCAATGCCCCAGATGGGGCAGGGCTTCTAGATGGAAGGTAATATGCACTGTTACCTCTCTGCATCACGTAATAGACTTTACTTAACTTTCCTTTGCTGCCACTCAGCCTCCATCCTTTCAGTTCCTTAAACTTTCCACCTCAGGACCTTTGCTCTACCCTTGGCCTGCAATGCTTCGTCCTCTGGCTAACTTCTGGCCATCCTTCAGATTTATTTGAAATAACCTTTCCTGTGGGAAACAGTCTTGTACCCCCCCTGCTCTGGGTTGGGTCTCCCTTCTCTGCTATTCTTATCCTTCCATACCCTAAATGTAATTCTTTTCGGAACTGATCATTTCTTCATGTTCTGTCTCCCTATAGACTGCAAACTTCATGAGTGTGGGGACCATACCCATTACATTGCCTGGCATACACTGACCTCAGTAAATACTTGGTGAATGAATGAATGAGAAAGAAAATAGAAGCAAATAATTAATCATTCCTTCATCAGTGATCGCTTAATAAATGTCAGGCACTGGAAGTATCAAAACAAAATTCAACATAGCCCCCCACAGTCAGGAAATCCACAGTTGAGCGCGTTCTGGGAAAGAAGAGTCTGGAGATTCGAGCAGGAGCAGGAGAAGTGACGGAGGAGAGAAGTCCAGGCCACTAAGGCAGAGCACTTTCCATTTGCTTTGAGTTCCTGCCTTCACATTGTGGGATCGGACCTGGCTGGCCAGTTTTTGCCCCAAGATGACCACTTGGATTTCTGGAGAAAGTAAAAGTCTTCTTTGTCACCCTTAGTTACTGACCCCAAGAATCTGGTCCTCTTTCTGCACCCTGGCTTGCTCCTAGACTTTCTTACCAACTTGCCCGGTTCTTACATCCTTTCTCTTCGCGGCCCTGGTGGGTTTTTTATCATGCACTGGGGCCCACCCAGGTGGCCCCTTCCCTCCAGCCTGAGTCAGCTCATCACCCTGACAAAAACTGCATTTAAAGTTTCATTATTTTATTTGCATATAAAAGGTAATCCTTTCTGCCCTCGGGCAATTTGTTTCTTGTATTCTATCTTTAAAAATATTTAAGCCCCCTGTATTTGCATTTTAACACAGACTCTGCAGGTTCCATGTTTGGAGGTGGAGTCGCCCCAAATCTCTCCATTTGCGTTTGGAGGTAAGGAAATGTTGCCTCAGAGGTTGCTCTGACATAGAACAATTCCAGATGCAAATTGATGTTCTTGGTTAGTTGGGGGTGGTGAGGGGTTGGCACACACAACCCCCAAGCCTGGATCTTAAGCCCAGAGGGACTGACCCTTCCCTAATCACCAGCATGACTGAGAGTCTGTGGGGAAGTACTGGGGGGGGTCTTTGGTCAGTCTTGAAAAGTAAGTCCTAATTGTGGAGGTATTCTTTTTTTTTCTTTTTAAGATTTTATTTATTTGAGAGAGAGAGCATGGGAGAAAGCTCAAACAGGGGGAGCAGCAGAGGAGAGGGAGAAGCAGGCTCCCCGCTGAGCAAGGAGCCCCCCTCAGGGCTCCATCCTAGGACTCCACGATCATGACCCAAGATGAAGGCAGACACTTAACGAACTGAGCCACCCAGGTGCCCCTGTGGAGGTATTGTAAGCTCTATTTCAGGAATGTTTTGAGGACAGACATGGCCCTTTTCTCCATCTTGACCCACCTCCTCCATTTGAAATGGTCTCTGGGGTAATATACCCTCAGCTTGGAACTTCTGGTGTATCACCGTCCACAGATTGTTTTCCTCCAGGGGACTTCAGTTTCTCTCCATAAATCGAAGCTGCAAGCATCTTTTCACCTGCGTCTGGGGAGGGCAGGAAGGAGAGGGTGTGGGCCTCAGAGGCCAGATGCCCACACCTCGGCTGGTTCCCTGGGCTCAGCCTGTGCCTGCAGTGTCTCTCCTTAGGGGAAGCTACAGGCATGGGGGCATTCCTTTCACTCCATGCTCTGGGAGCAGAGGAACCCAGCATTGTCCTCTGAACTGCAGTGCCACGTCGGAAGCGTAGTCCCCAGAGGGTCCCCGAGGTCAGTGGTAAGCACAGGGGCTCTTGGAGATGGGTGGAGGAAACGTGATTATGTTTGAGGGAGGATGATAGAGTGACGGGGGCAGAGAAGAGGGAGTGCTTTTCTCCTGTTCTCTCTACTTTCCCTTTCTCTTCAGTTCAACAACCATCAGGCACCATTTAAAAATGCCTTGAAATAAACCTTTATATTTGGAACTCTGCTCCGTTTGCCTTTGTTGACTTCCATCCCTGGTAAACCAGCACTGGGGAGCAGAAGAGTCTGGATGGGCCCCGTGTGGGACGAGGAAAGGACAAGTTCATGTCATTTCGTCCTCTGATGTCTCCCTCCTCCTTCCGCTGGTTGTTGCTCGGGGTCATGTCAAAGCTCACTTCCGTTACGAAGCTGTCACCAACTCCCCTCCTGACTCCCAAAGAATTTGGGTCTTTTATGTGTGTAGATAGTGCCATAGATTGCAATTTAACTGTTCCATGTGGACCTGTCTCCTCAAATGCAGTGGTTTTTAGCTCTGGCTGCACAGGAGACTCACTAGGGAAGCTTTTGAAAAAATATACCAGTACCCAAGTCCCCAGCCCAGGGATTACAGTTTAATTGGTCTGGGGTGGGGCTTAGATGTATGAGGCCTGTGAAAGTTTTCCAGGTAACGCTAATGTGCAGTCAAGGTTGAGAATTGGAGAGCTGGACCCAGCCTTCTCTAGGGCTTTCTTATGTCTGCATGAATATGGAAACATTGACCTAAAAAGGACTTTGGAAAGCAAGTGGCCAGAGAGCCAATACTGGCCCCTGGGTAGTCATGGGGAGAAGGGCAAATAGAAGTGTCCAGTAGGAAGGTGGTGAAGGCACGTGTGGTGGTTGTTGGCAGCTCATTCTCCCAATGTGTGATGTATACATCTTGGTCAAGGAGACCAAGTTCCAAGTGTAGTCCTTGTTCCAGAACCCCTCTGCCTTCCTGAGGATCCTTTGTGTGCCTTATTTATTTTTCACACTTTCTGTTTTCTTCCCCTGGAGGGCTTTAAATAAAGGGCAGGTGTACTATAGTGGTCCTACCTCAGTCACTGACTATGTGACCTGGATGGAGTTTATTAACCTCCCCGGACTTCAGGTTCCTCACCTGCCAAGTGGTGATGAATGGCTTGCCCGCCTCCCGAGGCTACCATGAGCATCACAAGAAGCCATCCCTGTCCTGGGTTGAGCCCACACTTCAGGCTCAGGGGATAGTGCCATCACTGTTTTTACCTGGTCCCACCTCTTGGTGGCTACAGAACTGACTAGATGGATTGGCTATTGAAGCCTTGGGGCCTCAGTGTCCACACCTTCTACGATAGGGACAATAATAGATCCTTCACAGATGTGGAAGGCGTCAGGAGGTAAAGGGCAGAGCACAAAAGGGCAGTCGGGAAACACGGATTGTTGCCCTTCTCCCCATGCCTCTGTCTCTCTGTCTCCTTGTGCAGGTGCCTCCTGTGATCCCCCTGAATAGTCGTAGATTGGGAGGCTCTGGATGGAGCTTTAGGGCTAAAGAGGAGGTGGAGAGATATAGAACAGGGATAAGGAAGTGCACTTTGAGGATAAAAGACCTGCTTAAATCAGAGTAACAGAGACCGTCAAGGAACAGCTCTGAGCCTCTGTTACTGATGCTCCCTAAGTGACAAGAACTGAAGCCTGAAAGAGGTAAGGGAAACTGTTTGGCTTCTTTCATCCACTTACTCATCCACCAAGCAAACACTGATGGCGTCATTGTAATGTGCCAAGCACAGTGCTTGGTGAGCAAGAGCCTCTGCCATCAAAAAAGGTGCATCCTCGTGGTAGAAACACACAGGTACCTGGAAGATTTCAATGTGGTGTGAGTGCTAGGATAGGGGACTGAGCATGGGAGGGGCACCTGACCAGCCCCTGACTTGGTTTTTGCCCTTGGGGAGGGGACCAAAAATTCTGAGAGTAAGGGCAATGCAAGCTGAGATTGGAACATAGGAATTGGCCAGGCAAAGGGGAAGGAAAACCTTTCCACGTGAACATGTGCCAAGGCCTGGAGGCAACAGGAGCCTGGCTTGTTCCGGGAGTGGCGAAGAATTCGGTGTGATTAACAGGAGATTGTGGGGATGAGCAATAAAACTAGTGAGGTGTTCTGGGACCCTTTCGGAGGGTTTTTAGAAGAGTGAAATGATCTGATTTGCTTTACTGACATCTCTCCTTCTGAGAGGAGAAAATCGTGGAAGAGCTTGTGCTTTACAGGTAGACAAACAGAATGGAATCCTTGGAGGAGGCAATACTCAGACAGGTGAGGACACCTGGCTGGCTCAGTCAGTGGAGCGTGCAACTCTTAATCTCAGGTCGCAGGTTCGAGCCCCACGTTGGGCCTAGAGCTTACTTAAAAAAAATAGTCAGGTGGTTGTCTGGGTTTCCAAGGCAGTTGACTCTTTCCCTTCTGTGTTCAAGAATAACACAGCCACCGTCAGCCCAGGAAGTACAGGAAGTCCTACTGTTGCCCAGTCAACACATGGTAATAAAAGTCCTTCACCCCAAGAAGGCTAAGGTCCTCATGTCTGTAGTATAGAAAATGCTGGCTCAAATCACACAGTCACACTGGAGGCCTTTCTTGTCTTTGGACTCAGAACCCACTTTGAAGGTAGCAAGACACGGGTATTGGCATGATTGAGTCTCTGAACTAGCCAGAGCAAAGGACCAGAGTACAGGCCCAGATGATATGACAGGTGTAATAAAGAAAGAACCACCACTCCACCCCCCAAAAAGTAGGAAAAGAAAAATAAGAATAAAACAAAGAAAACTGTAGAGAGGGCAAAGGTAAATGTTAGTGCGTGCAAAGAGTGTGTTGGAGACTAGAAACAAAACAATGGAAGAATAGGTGACTCCAAGACAAGGCTTGATTCCTAGAGATACTTCAGTGTTTCCCCGAGGTTGGATAAAATGAAATACAAACAAACAAGAACAGCCAGCCCAGGCTTATCGATAGGCCATTGGCATTTATCGTTCCCTCCTAGGCTGCCATGTGAGATTGTGCAGGATGAGCACTGCACAATTCTAGGCGGCACCATTTACATCACTGACATAGACTTATCTATTTATTACAACAATTGTTCCACAGATGGCATAGAAATAGGCCGTGCCGGTGAACGGCTGAGGATGGCTGTGCTGACAGGCCATCCTTTACTAGACACTCTAATTTCATATACCTCTTCTCCATTACACCAGGTTGAGAAGACCCAAGTGCCTACTACCTGCAACAAACACTCAGAATTTTCTTTTCCTCTCTACTTTCATTCATTCATTCATTCATTCATTTATGTGTTCATTCCTCCCTGCCCACTTGCTTGCCTGCAGCAGATGTTTTTGGGGCATCTACTCTGAGCTGGGCAGTGATATACCTAAAGGACACAGCAGTAACATCCCTTCAGAAAGCCCTCAAGCAGCTTTCAATCTAATATGAAGATGTAAATTAAACAATCATGGAAATATATAGATACGAAATTATAAATTGAGGTACATACTGCAAAAGAAAAGAAAAGGATATTATGAAGAGTGTACCAGAGGCACTCTATTTAGATGGCAGAGTGTTCACTGAAAGCTTCCCTGAGCAGAAGCATTTACACTGGGGTCTGAAGGATGAACAGGTGTTGGCTTGGTAGAGGAGGGGAGAGGCCATTCCAGGAAAAGGGAATCACATTGAAAACTCTTTGAAGAGCAAGGGTTCACCACGTGTGAAATGCTACAAGAAAGTTGGTCAGTGGGCAAAAGGGAGCCCGTGGGGAGAGGGTGGAGAGATAGTCCCAGGACCAGATAGAACATGGCCCTAGTAGACCAAGAAAATGACTTGGGTAGATTTTGAAAGGTTTTCAGCAGGAAGGGACATGAGGGCCATGCTGAGATTTTGTGCTTTTAGATCTGGAAAATAAATAGGGGACAAAAGTGAGAGCTCTGGAAGTAGAGCAGATGAGAGATGCTGGGGCCTCGTGTTGCAATGGTGGCGCCAGAAAACGTGGGTGATCTACAGGGGGAGTCCGGTTTCTGACAGAAGCAATTAAGTGGATGGAGGTGCCATGTAATGAGGAGGAGAAAACTGGAAGAGGATCAGGTTTTGGGGAGAGGAGGTAAAAAAGTCAGAATGAGTGAAGTTGGGTTTGAGAGATCAGAGTTTGCTCAGTTACTCTTCACAACATCAAGAGAGACATGAGGGGCACCTGGGTGGCTCAGTTGGTTAAGTGTCTGCCTTCGGCTCAGGTCATGATCCCGGGGTCCTGGGACCGAGCCCCACATCGGGCTCCCTGCTCGGTGGGGAGTCTCCTTCTCCCTCTCCCTCTGCCTGCCGCTTTGCCTACTTGTGCGCTCTACCTCTCTGTCAAATAAATAAATACAATCTTAAAAAAAAAGAGAGAGAGAGAGACATGAGCTTATGGGCTTCTCTCCAGGGTATCCGTTTCAGTGTTTGCATCCCAACAAGAAGGACGGGAAAAACAAATATTTATTGAGCATCTACTCTGTGCCAACATTCTGTAAAGTACTGGGAAGTCAGCAAGGAACAAGGAGACATGGAAGGACGAGGAGTAAGTCCTGGGGATGCGACGTACAGCATGGTGACTATAGTTAACAACACTGTCTCCTTAAAGTTGTTCAGAGGTAAATCTCAGGTGTTCTCACCACACACACACACATACACACACACACACACACACACACACAATGGTAACTATGTAGATGATGAATGTGTTAACCTTATTATAGCAATTATTTCACAATATGTACATATATCAAATCATCATGTACAAATTAAACTTACAAATGTTATTTGTTGGTTACATGTTAGTAAAGCTGGAAAAAGTAAGTATATTTAGAAACAGCTAACATGGAAAGCAGTAGAACAGAGTGGTGGAGATCATGGTCCTTGGGGTCTGTCTGCCTGGCATCAAATATTTCACTGAGCGGGGGCTGTGCTTCTGAACCTGTAAATGGGCAGATGACTCACTTCACAGAGTTGTCCCGAGGACCACACCAGACAATGCTGCTAACGCATTTGAGCATAGTGTCTGGCACACAGTAATGCTAAAGAAATGTTAACGATTTTTGAACATATATTTACTAAGTGTTACAATCTAATGAATGGAGAAGCTAGACACTGAGCAAATAATTTCAAGTGATGAATTGTTGGATCCCTCCGTCTTACTTTTCAGAGTTTGCCTCTTAGAATCGTGAAATGGGGGGCGCCTGGGTGGCTCAGTCATTAAGCGTCTGCCTTCGGCTCAGGTCATGATCCCAGTGTCCTGGGATCGAGCCCCGCATCGGGCTCCCCGCTCCGCGGGAAGCCTGCTTCTCCCTCTCCCACTCCCCCTGCTTGTGTTCCCTCTCTCGCTGTGTCTCTCTCTGTCAAATAAATAAAATCTTAAAAAGAAAAAAAAAAAAAGAATCGTGAAATGGCTCCTCCCCAGGAATTCTCCAGTCCTTGGTGAGTGACAATCTGTTGAGCTCTGCTGGGGTGTAACGTCTGTGGTTTGTGTGTGACACCACTCATTTCTCCACACCACCAGTTCCCTCGACTGGCAGGCTCAGCAGCCGGAAAAACAGGAAGAAGGCAGTCTGACTGGGGCCAGGCATTCCTGCCTCTGGTTCAGGAGTCAGAATGTTCCCCAGGGCTCACCCCTAGCAGCCCCCACACCAGCCATTCTGTACTCTCCAGAGGCTGTGGTCTTCAGGCCTTTTAGCATCTTCCTCCATATGCCTAAAAACTCTTTATACTGCTCTTCTTGATTTATTCTGTTTTAGGTATGAGCTGCATGCTTCCTGTTATAGAAGATTTAGATCTCTCTCAGCTCTCCCCCCTACTTCTACCACCACACCCACATTTTTCTATCCCTCCATCGTCCCAATGTATTTATGATTTTGTTAGCTCTATATTCGGTGCTGTCCAAATGATACTGTGTAGACACGGCTGAGCTACGTAGTTTGCTGTGATAACTTTCCCTTGTCACCACAGTTTGTATTTCGTGGAATTAGTCATTGTTTTTTGTTTATTTGTTTTATTTGGTTTTCTGTCTTTCCCCCTTATTCATCCTCAGATTCTCTTCTCCGAAACTCATAATACAACCAAACATATTAGGCATTCTACTAATTTCATCTTGACAAAATGCTTTCCCAGAGGCTTTTTCACCAGCTCCAGCTGCTCCAGGACTGGCTGGCCCTCAGTGTGCAGCACTGATCCGGCCTCGGGATCTTCCTTCACGAAGGTGGAAACTTCCTCTGTCCCTTTCTTGTGTTGGGTCCTCTGTCTCCTGGATCCCCTGAATTCCCTTTTTCTGGTTCACTCTCTTGTTTTAGATGACTTAGAGTTCTTTACTTTGTCCCCAGCCTTCTGCACTCTCACTGTAATGGCCTGGCCGTGGTTCATTGTCAGCCATCTGGTGGGCCTCCCAAGGACCCTTTCGATCTAGACTCACATGTCTTTCCATTCTAAGATATTTTCTTTTTTTAATTTACTTTTTATTTTTTTTAAAGATTTTATTTATTTATTTGGCAGAGAGAGACAGCGAGAGAACACAAGCAGGGGGAGTGGGAGAGGGAGAAGCAGGCTCCCCGCTGAGCAGGGAGCCCGACGCGGGGCTCAATCCCAGGACCCTGGGATCATGATCTGAGCTGAAGGCAGACGCTTAACAACTGAGCCACCCAGGTGCCCCTCTAAGATATTTTCTTGAGCTATTGCTTTGGTTTTTCTCCACTCTGTTTTCTCTTTCTGGAACATAACGTTTTTATACCTTTGATTTTTTTTTTTTTTTTTTTTTTTGGCTGTTTTTCCTTTTTAAAAAAATCTTTTCCCGGGGTACCTGAGTGGCTCAGTCAGTTAAGCGTCTGCCTTCAGCTCAGGTCATGATCCCAGGTTCCTGGGATGGAGCCCTGTGTCAGGCTCCCTGCTTCTCCCTCTCCCTCTGCCCCTCCACTCATGCTCTCACTTTCTCAAATAAATAAATTAAAAATAATAATAATAAAAAATTAAAAAATATTTTTCCTCCACTTTTTCTTTTCTTCCTCTTTTTGTTCTACCTTCTGGAAGATATTAACTTCATTGTTCAATTTTTCTGTAGTTTTTCATTTTTCCTATCCATCATTTGTGCCGAGTTAGTTTTCACTCTTTGACTATTCTTTATAACAACCTGTCCTTGTTTCATGGGTATGATATCTTCTCTTACGTCTCTGATACTAATATATTAAATGGAGTTTTCGTCTCTCTCCCATTCTCTTTCTTCCAAGATACTTTTTGCTCTGTCAGAAAATAGCATACCTCAAATGTAGCGGCTCCTGGATGTCTACCTATATTTAAGAGTGAGGTAGGGGCGGCTGGGTGGCTCAGTCGGTTAAGCCTCTGCCTTCAACTCAGGTCATGATCTCAGGGTCGGGATCCCTGCTGAGCTGGGAGCCTGCTTCTCCTCCTCCCACTCTGATCTCTGTTGCTGTTTCTGTCTCTTTCTCTCTCAATTAAGTAAATAAAATATTAAAAAAAAAGAGGGGCGCCTGGGTGGCTCAGTTGTTAAGCGTCTGCCTTCCGCTCAGGTCATGATCCCGGGGTCCTGGGATCCAGCCCCGCATCGGGCTCCCTGCTGGGCGGGAAGCCTGCTTCTCCCTCTCCCACTCCCCCTGCTTGTGTTCCTGCTCTTGCTGTGTCTCTCTGTCAAATAAATAAATAAAATCTTTTTTTTTAAAGATTTTATTTATTTATTCATGAGAGACGTTGAGGGGGAGAGAGAGAGAGAGAGAAGCAGAGAGAGAGGCAGCCTCCCAAGGAGCAGGAAGCCCGATGCGGGACTCGATCCCAGGACCCTGGGATCATGACCTGAGCTGAAGGCAGATGCTTAACCATCTAAGCCACCCAGGCGCCCCTAAATAAAATCTTAAAAAAAAAAAAAGAGTGGGATAATAACAGAATGCTATAAGCCCTGTGTATGTGGGGGAGGGGTGGTTGTTGGCCATCCCTTGTGCTATAAAGTGATCTGGTAAGTCTCTGTCAGTATCTTTAGGGCTATTATCAGTGGCTGGTGAAAGCCCCAGGGGAAGCTTTTCCCTTTTCTTCACTGTGGGTATGTAACTGGTTGCTGATGTCTGAGAGACTAGTAGGGGAAAAGTCTTGTTAAGTGTGCAAAATTTCAGTATTATCTTCATTTTTAGTAGGGTACGCCATCCTTAACTAAGCTAGAAACTGTTTCTCTTCCCCCAAAGAAATCTGCAGTGCTCTGCTAAAGAGAGTTCGGAAAGAATGTCTGTAGCTCTAGGGGTTTTGTTTTTTTGTTTAAATAGGTCTAGTTTGGAAGCGCCTGACTGGCTCAGTCGGTAGGACATGTGAGTCTTGATCTAGGGATTGAGGGTTCAAGCCCCATGTTGGGTGTAGAGATTATTTAAAAAAATAAAATCTTAAGGGGCACCTGGGTGGTGCAGTCGGTTAAGCATCCGACTCTTGACTTCAGCTCAGGTCATGATCTCAGGGTCGTGAGATCAAGCCCTACATGGGGCTCCTTGCTGATCGTGGAGTCGGTTTAAGATTCTCTCTCTCTCCCTCTACCTCCTCTTCCACCTCTTGTGCTCTCTCTCTCCCTAAAAAAAAAAAAAAGAGAGAGAGAGAGAAAGAAATATTTTCATGTGTATTATTTAACGCACACAAACTTACTTGGTTAAAAAACTTAGTAGGAAGTACATGTTATTCTTCCCTTATTGCAGATAAAGGCATTAAGCTCATAGATGTTGAGATTTTTTTTTCAAAATCACGCAGCAATTCCTTGAAAGAGCTAATTTTTTGCTTCCTGAAAAACTTTGGCTATTAAAAGCACAAGCTCCCAGTATCTAGAAAAATCATCTTATACCCGGTAATATCTGTTCCTGTGTCCCATCTTTGCGAATTGGGCTCTCCTCCAGGGATCTGCCCTTCTGTCTTGAGGGGTGCTCTCCCACACCAGTGGCTCGCCACCACCTTGAAGACCTCTGTTTCCTTGCTACCAGGGAAGGCTGTAGGTGGAAAGTGCAGGTCCAGCTGTGTGACCTTGGGCAAGTCACCAACCTCCATCCAGGTGCTTCGGTGCACTCACTGGTCAAGGAGAGCTAGCAATAGTCCCTACCTTATAAGATCACTGCAAGGATTAAATTAGTAAATATATATAATTCTCAATAAATTTTAGCTATTATTTCATTTTTTTAAACTCTGGGGTCAGAGATCCTTATTTATCTTCTGTTGAAGTGGTATTTCCAGCACTTCAAAACCTTCCACCATAGGTAGCTCTCCTATAGTTTGCTGTAGGTTACACACAGCAACGGCATATAATTCATGGCATTGATGGGAGAAAGCACTGTTCTAATGAAAATACCTCTCAAATATTTTTGTAGCCATACCCCATCTTTAATTCTGAAAACCTCTCCTTGTCTCTAGTTTTGGGGGCATAACCCGCCTGTCCTATCAGACTTCATTCCATTTAGGTTAAGCTTTGAAATCACTAAAAGACACATTGGTTCCATTTTTCTACCCTGTAGATTTTTTAGATTCTGAAACAGGGCCAGTTCTGCTTCTGATGGTTGTCTTCAATAAAGCATAAAAAGCAGAGCCCTGTTCCATATTTTACAGTCTCTGCAGTTGGCAGAATATCCTTCCAGAACGGCCTCACCGTTTTACACCGTGGCTTGCTGTTGTCAGACGGCATACCTCTTCTGCTAGACGTGCTTACTGCCACACCCCTGAGGAGGCTGATGGCTCCGAAGACCAAGAGGTTTGCAGGTCCTGCTGAGTCTCCTGGTCTGACCCTGCTTCGCTTCAATGTTTCTGATCCTGGTGTGCGCCCCCAGCCATTCCCCCTCTGCTTCTGTCTCAACATCTGGGTCCTCCACTCCCCTGGCCCAAGTAGCTTTGGCCTGAGGAAATAACTCCAGCCTCAAGACCCACAGCCCTCCCCTGGCTCTGCACTTCCCGGCCAAGTCATGAGCCAGAGTCTCCAGAGCCAATCCTTTGCGATGTGAACATTAGCTCTTACTTTTAACCAAAGCTTTTGGAAAGAAAAGCTCTACCTTTAGCTCTAGTATCTTAAAAAATCTCCTAATGATTTATGTTCAAAATTGGTGATTTTTCCCCTCCTACCCTTCTGTAGGTCAGTTTAGTCTGTCTTTGCAGCTTGTTTGTTTCTTCTGATTGCACAGACTTGTAAAAAAATTAATCTTGAACTTGTGATGAGGGAATTGCTAGTTCCTCTGTATTTTCACTTTTGGATTTCTTCTTGTTTATGAAACGGGTGACCTTTTTACTTTTTGGAGAAGATGATGACACAGGGCCCCAAGGTTCCAGACGTTTAGGAACAGCAGAAGTGGAAGTGCTGGGTGGTTTGTGGGTGGCTCTGGTGCAGAAGGCCTTGAGAGGGGCCTGGGAAGGAGGGGCACTCGACAAGTCTGTGGAGCAGGCGGGCGTGTATCGCAGAAGTCACTGGTACGGTCTCACACGACTTGGACGATATGTCACAATAGTTATTTCTGATAGTAGTAATGGCTGCTATTTCTTGAGAACTTACTATGCCCTGGAGACTTTGCATACATTCTCACAGTGGACCCTGTGTCGTCATTGCTTTTAGACCTCCATTTTCAGATGAGGACTCCAAAGTGTAGAGAGTTTAAATAACACAGCTAAGGCCACACAGCTGCAAAAGGCCATAGGCCTGACTCCAGCGTCTAGGTATCAGGGCCTGGTCCCACTCTGCTCTTCCTCTGGAGCCTTCTGCCTCTTGCCTTCTTGCCCGTCCTCCCTGCCCCCTTGCTCTTGCCTCACACCTCCCTACTTCCTCAACTGTCCTGCCCCCAGATCTGTGTATTTTCCCCTTAAATCATTTACCTTCTTGTATATCTACCTATTCACCCTCTGTTCGGAAGGTTGCCCCACAATTCACAATCACATTTGGAGGAAAGCTATGATTCCCAAAGTTCATCAGCAGATTTTGGAGTGCCTCCACGTGGTGCTTGTTGTCTAAAACTATGCTCTGGACCCTACAAAGACACCTCAAAAACAAACACACACACACACATATCCTCTCCCCAAACATACAGAAGCCCACACATGCGCGTAAACCCACACAAACACATAGACACACACAAACATGCATATAACTTCCTCACAGACACATACATAACCCCCCCCACACATGCACATGCACGTAAAGATGTACATAACCCCCACACAAATGCACATGACCACATACAAACACACACGCAAATCACCGCACGAGCACACAGGCGTGCACACAGGCACACACACATGTGAACCCATACTCTCAGGCCCACTTGCTGCCTCGGCTCTGCCAGACCCTGTCTTCCTTGCCTCCCTTTGGAGGCCCTGAGCAACATGAGGCTGGGAGGAAGTGAAACCTGCCCTGACAGGAAGTGAAAACGGGATGATGAGGTTTTCTGGTGCTTCTGACCCAGCTGTCAGGGGACTCGGCGAACAGTCTGCAGTTTCTGGAGCTGCTCTGAGGTATCTGGGATCCGCTGGGCTGGGAGTCTAGCTCGTGAGGCTCCGGTAGGTAGCTGGGACGCAGGCACTTGGGCTCTGTTTACCTGCTGGCAGCCCTCCCTGCCCCCCACCTGAAGCAGGTTTGTGCCTTCCAGTGGGGAGGAATGCATAGCCTTGCTCCACAACAGGCTTTTGAAAATGGTCGTGGACCCAAGGACATTGGCTCAGAGTTACAGGTGCACATGGTCTGCTTCTTTGTTCTTACTCTGGGACCAAACTAGAGAGTCTTGATGCACCCTCTTTTGAAAGTAAAAGACAGGGGCACCTGGGTGGCGCAGTCGTTAAGCGTCTGCTTTTGGCTCGGGTCGTGATCCCAGGGTCCTGGGATCGAGCCCCGCATCGAGCCCCGCATCGGGCTCCCTGCTCCGCGGGAAACCTGCTCCTCCCTCTCCCACTCCCCCTGCTTGTGTTCCCTCTCTCGCTGTGTCGCTCTCTGTCAAATAAATAAATAATCTTAAAAAAAAATAAAAGTAAAAGACACTTTCCATGAGGAAAGAGATGAAGTAAGTTTAGCAACAAGTGTTACAGGGATTATTTTTCCTGATGCTCAGCCAGCTTTGGCCAGGACGGGTGTTAGATAAATTTTTGTCTGTCAGACCAGGGAAAGTCCCTAGATGCTGGGCCACACAACTACTTCTGGGGTCTGCGGAGAGGAGAGGGTGGAGATTGTGGAACTTAGTGGCTTCTGCTATGTGTGAGTAAGGAGAGAGGGACAAGGGGCTGGGGCCATTGATTGGAGGATGCAGCATGGGATGGGTGGGAAGGTGACATAAATGTCACTCTCCTCTTTTAGCTGTTGGCAAACACTGTAGTCTGAAGAGAGGTTCGAAGCCTTGATGAAGTTGCAGGGGTTTTTCAAAAGTCCAACTCTCTGATTAGGAAGGTACAGCCCCTACCATAGCTGTGGTATTAGAGTAAATAGTATCCAGTTCCTTCTGAAAATTCCCTCTTGGTATCTGATGTAGCTTAGAATAATTGAATGTTAGCCCTGGAAAGAACCTGGGATATATTGTGTTCCAATGATTAGCAAGCTTTTCACCTTTGTCATATCCCTGCATCTCTATTTACTTAATATCTTTCTTTAAAAAAAAAATTTATTTATTTATTTGAGAGAAGGAGTGAGCCAGAGAGAGAGAGAGAGAGAGAGAGCACAAACAGGGGGAGAGGGAGAGGGAGAAGCAGACTCCCCACTGAGCAGGGAGCCTGACGTGGGGCTCCATCCCAGGACCCTGAGATCATGACCTGAGCCAAAAGCAGACGCTTAACTGACTGAGCCACCTAGGCGCCCCTACTCAATATCTTTCTTTCAATTAACTTATTTTTAAATTTCTTTATTCAACCTAAACATTGGTATCTTGTATCACTGATGATACCTGTATCACACTTTGAGGGCCACTGATCTAGTGTAATTCATCTTTTTCACAGGTGAGAATATTGAGACTCATCAATAGTAAGCAGTTTGCCCAAGGTCTCATGGTTAAAGACATACTAATTTGGGACTGATCTTGAGGTCTTCCAATTTATAGCCTTAATTCTTTCCAGGATACCGTATCATACTTACAAGTATGCAGAAACAATTCTTTTATATATTTTATATATATATATATATTTAAGTACTCTCTACACCCAACATGGGGCTCAAACTCACAACCCTGAGATCAAGAGTCACACGCTCCACGGGGCGCCTGGGTGGCTCAGTTGGTTAAGCGACTGCCTTCGGCTCAGGTCATGATCTCAGAGTCCTGGGATCGAGCCCCGCATCGGGCTCCCTGCTTGGTGGGGAGCCTGCTTCTCCCTTTCCCACTCCCCCCTGCTTGTGTTCCCTCCCTCGCTGTCTCTCTCTCTGTCAAATAAATAAATAAAAATCTTAAAAAAAAAAAAAAAGTCACACGCTCCTCTCACTGAGCCAGCCAGGCGCCCTGTAATTCTTAAATGTGATTCAAATAAATGACCTAACAAAGTCCTAACATAGTGCCTGGCATGAGGAGACCCAATAAAGGCAAGTTTCTTTCTTTCTGCCCTTAAATCCTTGCTCACTGCTAACCTGGACTAGCTGCTCTCTAGAAGATTTTAGCATCTTTTAGTGCTAATGTTCTGAAATATCAAGATGATATATCTTGGTGTGGCCATTGAGCAGTTGTTGTGCTATGCTAGGAACTCAACAAGCCTCATTAAACCAGGGATTCAGGTCTTCTTTTGTGGCCCAATTTCTTCTATTATTTATTTACTTTTTTTCTCTTCTTTTTTCTTTTTCCTTCTAATATGTCTGTTATTTGGGGTTGGGTTTCCTGAGCCAATAATCCTATCATTTGTTTCTCTCTTATTTTGTCCTAATTTCCAAAAGAAATTCCATCTTGTAATATTGCTAATAAATTTTTAAAATTTCAGCTTCTGTATTTTTAAAAAGATTATTTATTTATTTGAGAGAAAGAGAATGGGGGGAGCAGAGGGCGAGGGATAGAGTATCTTTTTTTTAAAATGATTTTTATTTTTATTTTTTATTTTTATTTTTTTAAAAGATTTATTAATTTATTTGGGAGAGAGAGAATGAAAGAGATAGAGAGCAGCACGAGAGGGAAGAGGGTCAGAGGGAGAAGCAGACTCCCTGCCAAGCAGGGAGCCCGATGCGGGACTCGATCCCGGGACTCCAGGATCATGACCTGAGCCGAAGGCAGTCGCTTAACCAACTGAGCCACCCAGGCGCCCTTTAAATGGTTTTTAAAATTTATCTGTTGGAGAGAGAGCACAAGAGAACACAAGCAGGGGGAGCAACAGGCAGAGGGAGAAGCAGGCTGCCCACTGAGCAGGGAGCCCGATGTGGGACTCAGTCCCAGACCCTGGGATCATGACCTCAGCTGAAGGCAGACGCTTAACTGACTGAGCCACCCAGGTGTCCTAGGAGAGAGAATCTTAAGTAGATTCCTTACTGAGCGTGGAGCCTGATGTAGGGCTCATTCTCACAACCCTGAGACCACGACTGAGCCAAAACCAAGAGCCGGACACTCAACCAACTGTGCCACCCAGGTGCCCCTCAGCTTTTGTATTTTTTTCTTTAAATTTTTATTGTTATGTTAATCACCATACATTACATCATTAGTATTTTTTTAAGATTTTTTATTTATTTATTTGAGAGAGAGAGAGAATGAGAGATAGAGAGCACAAGAGGGAAGAGGGTCAGAGGGAGAAGCAGACTCCCCACTGAGCAGGGAGCCCGATGTGGGACTCGATCCCGGGACTCCAGGATCATGACCCGAGCCGAAGGCAGTCGCTTAACCAACTGAGCCACCCAGGCGCCCTACATCATTAGTTTTT
>NW_027397136.1:966355-1022010 GCF_003265705.2 Callorhinus ursinus
TCAACCAACTGTGCCACCCAGGTGCCCCTCAGCTTTTGTATTTTTTTCTTTAAATTTTTATTGTTATGTTAATCACCATACATTACATCATTAGTATTTTTTTAAGATTTTTTATTTATTTATTTGAGAGAGAGAGAGAATGAGAGATAGAGAGCACAAGAGGGAAGAGGGTCAGAGGGAGAAGCAGACTCCCCACTGAGCAGGAAGCCCGATGTGGGACTCGATCCCGGGACTCCAGGATCATGACCCGAGCCGAAGGCAGTCGCTTAACCAACTGAGCAACCCAGGCGCCCTACATCATTAGTTTTTGATGTAGTGTTCCATGATTCATTGTTTGTGTATGACACCCAGTGCTCCACGCAGAACGTGCCCTCTTTAATACCCATCACCATGTATTTTTAATTTCTAAAAGCGCTTTCTCATTCTATTTTTTAATTTATTTAATTTATTTTTTTTATTTTTTGAGAGAGAGAGTGAGAGCACAAGCAGGCAGAGCAGCAGAGGGAGAGGGAGAAGCAGGCTCCCCTCTGAGCAGGGAGCCCCGCTGAGCATGAGCCCAGGACCCTGGGCTCATGACCTGTGCTGAAGGCAGATGCTTAACTGACTGAGCCACTCAGGTGCCCCTATTTTTTTTTTAATTTTTAGGTCATCTCTACACCCAATGTGGGGCTTGAACTCACAGCCCCAAGACCAAGAGTTGCATGCTCTACAGACTGAGCCAGCCGGCCAAAATATAAAAAATTATATATATTTTTATAATTCCCTGTAGTTGTTTTATGGACACAGTATCTTTTCGTATCCTTCTTAGGATATTAAGTATGGCTTTTTTGAATTTTTCTTTTATTTCCTGCATTGTCTCTCTTTCCCTTTGTTTCCTTCTCTCTGTGTTTTTTTTCTTAAGTTTCTTTACCATGTTGGAGGCTTTATATGCCTTGTGATCTGTTGCTCTCTGACGATATTTAAAAGTGAAACACTGAAAATCTGATTGCAGTGTCCTCCTCTATGTGTGAACAGGGCTCCCTAACTGAAAAACTCCACTTTTTTCGAGGACGGCTCATGGTAACTTATTCTTTGGGAAACCCCTTCCGGTCTGTACCTGGAGGTCTTTTCTCTGCGGCCTTGGAGAATCCTTCAGTATGCTGCCTCCTGGTATTCTGAGAACAGAGTGGGAGAAGGAAAATCAGAGTTTAACATTTAAATCTGTAGATTTTCACTAACCTACTCCCTTCTTTAGCCCTGTTGGGTTTCTATGTGAGCAATTTCCTCTTCCAGGCATCCCAATGTCCGTGGGTGGCCCGCCAGGGCGGCCAGCCCTGCTCTCCCTGCTTTTGGTGGCAGCGATGCCTTTCTCCTGCTCAGCCGTATCCACAGATGAAGCACGAGTGCAGCTGTTGATGAGAGAGAAGATGATGCAGCTGGGGGGGCAGCTGGTGCTGACCGAGCAGGAGGAGCTGGCCAACGGGAGGCTCATGGCCCTCAAAAAGGCCGAGATGGCACAGGCCATGAAGAGCCAGAATTTCCCTCCCAGCATGCACTTCTTCCAGGCCAAGGATCTCATCGAGAAAAGTGAGGTGTTTAATCTCCTGAAGAAGATGCCAAAAGGTAGAGGCTTGGAGAGGGTGGTTTGGGGGTGCTGGGCAGGTAGGGGGAACGAAAGTTGGAGCTAGCATTGTTACTGGAGCTGTTGTTCTAAAGGGAGCTGTGAGGAGCACGCGGCTGGCTCAGCCCGTAGAGCGTGTGACTCTTGATCTCAGGGTTGTGAGTTCAAGCCCCGCATTGCGTGTGGAGCCTACTTTAAAAAATAATGATAAGTAAAATAAAAATAAATAAATGGAGCGGCGAGAACCCCACTCTGCACCTTTGTTCTTCCTTGGCAAACTGGGAAGGGCGTGGTCCAAAGTGGCTGCTGGTTTACCCTGGAAACCAAAAGCCCTGCTTGGGAGGGTCTCTGCCTCAGAGACAGGAGGGAGTGGGGGCTGGGCATTACCGTCTTCCCTGACGAAGCGGATGCATCCGCACATACGGGAGTATGTGGGCCCAATAGGACCTACTGCTCCCTTCACATCTTTTCTCGCATCTGCCTCTTCTGCCCTTTCTCAGTGGCTAAGGTACCCAACAGGGTATGGTATGAACGGGCATTTCTAGTATGGTATGTCTATAGTATATTTACATTTCTGTTTGTTTTAAGATTTTATTTATTTGAGAAAAATAAGATTTTATTTATTTGTGCGCATGAGAGAGCACAAGCAGTGGAGAGGAAGAAGCAGGCTGCCCATCAAGCAGGGAACGTGATGTGGGGCTCGATCCCAGGACCCTGGGATCATGACCTGAGCTGAAGGCAGACGCTTAATCCACTGAGCCACCCAGGCGCCCCAGTATATTTACATTTCTATGAATAATAAAATAATTACAATCCTGCACATGCAAATAGCAGTTTGCAGCTTACAAGGACTTTTCTTTTTTTAAAGATTTGTTTAGCTATGCCTGGGTGGCTCAGTCGTTAAGCATCTGCCTTCAGCACAGGTCATGATCCCAGGGTCCTGGGATCGATCACCTCACTGGGATCCCTGCTCAGCAGGGAGTCTGCCTGTCCCTCTCCCTCTGCCTACCCCCCGCTCACTTGTGCGTGCATGCTCTCTCTCTCTGTCTCAAATAAATAAATGAATCTTTATTTGTTTATTTGAAAGGGAGAGCACACACACATGTGTATGAGTGGGGAAGGGGCAGAGGGAGAGAATCCCAAGCAGACTCCCTGCTGAGCACAGAGCCCAATGTGGGGCTCCATCTCACTACCCCATGATATCATGACCTGAGCTGAAACCAAGAGTTGGACGCTTAACCAGCTGAGCCATCCGGGCACCCCAAGGACTTTTCTATGCCTCTTTTATTTTAATGTTAGAAATAAACAGACTAAACAAAAAAACTGTCAAGTTGGTAAAGTAACCTCTCCACTTGATGGAGAATATAAGGTTTAGACAGGGTGACCTGCCAAAGCTCACACAGCTGGGACCCCTAAGCAGCCAGTGTCAAGGCCAGGAGCTAAGATGGAGCAAGAAGAGCAGAGTGACAGTGTATACTGTGCCTTGAGGAGCTCGGTAGTTGAAATTGGTGTCAGGTCTGAAAGAAGCATGGGGCATGGAAGGCAAACCTGCGGGCCGGAAGCTGCCTAGATGCGGGCCAGAAGCAGGGAATGCAAAGGCGGCGTGTCGGGCGTCGGGGAGCAGGCTGAGACGATCAGGACCAGGTTGGGGGCAGGGGCTGAGGCTCCTTCCTATTACAACCCTTCACACAGTGTTGGGTGGTGAGATGGAGCCCACCTGGAACCCCAGTCTTCTGAATCCAAGCTTGAGGCTCCCCCGCCCCATCAGGCTGCCTCTCTTGAATGAGGTCACCATGCTTCTGACTAGCGAGTGAAGCTCCCTTCCTACGCCAGAGCAGGGAAGGCTTGGGCCAGCCCGGGAAGACAAAGGCACACAGAGGCCTGGAAGGTCTTTGTGCCAGAGTGGGGATGGTGTGTCATGGGCATTTCCAAGGAACTCCACCAGATAGACATCCTTGTGCTTCTCACTTCTTGTCCAGCTACTGTCCTCGTGGCCCCTGTGCCCTTGGAATGTGGACTTCACCTCTTTTGCCTTACTCTCGCCCCCGTCCTTCGTCCCTTTCCAGGGGCTGCCTTACACGTCCACGACTTCGGCATCCTGAGCATGAACTGGCTGGTGAAGAATGTCACCTATAGGCCCCACTGCCACTTCTGTATCACCCCGAAGGGGGCCCTGAAGTTCAAATTTGCTTATCCAACACCCCCCACCCCAATGCCAGCAGAGTGTTCAGAGTGGGTTCTGCTGGAGAAGTATCGAAAGGAGATTCAGAACGTCACTGAGTTTGACAACGGGTGAGTGTGATTGGGAAAGAATGTGTCTGGCCCATCATAAGTAGCGGGTGGTGTGCGGGTGTGTCTTCCTTGGTGCAAACCTGTATATGCAAATCTGGCCTTAAAAAAAATCAGGAGGCTTTTTCTTTTAACTTTACAAGATACTTGCTTCACAGAAGCATTCAAATAGCAAGTTCCTGGTTCATTTAAAATCCAATTTGATCTGTAAGAGGTATTAACAGTAACACTGTTGTTGCATCAGATGAAATTTGTCTAAATGCTTAATATCAGAAAGATGAAAAGCCCAGCTCCTGGAATAATGACAGTGCATTTGTGAGGGAACACCTTGAAAATGTGATAGAGCAACTTCCTAACACACTTGTAAAGTGATATTATAAGTAATAACTGTTTTCATCATAGAACCATCTATAGAGTGCTTTTGTGAGCTTACTGCCCTTTACGAATAAGAAACGTGAAGCTCAGCATGGTTAAGGAAGCTGACCAAGGCCACACAGCTAGTATGTGGCTACTCAGGGGCAAAGCCTGGGTCATGTAGTCCCCGTATTTCCATCATACCTCCTGTTTTAGCTTGCTGGGGCTGCCATAACAGAATACTACAGACCAGGTGGCTTAAACAATAGAAATTTATTTTCTCACCGGTTTGGAAGCTAGACGTTCAAGATCAAGATCCTGTCAAGTTTGGTCTCTCCTGAGGCCTCTGTCCTTGGCTTACAGACTGCTGCCTGTCCTCACATGGCCTTTCCTCTGTGTGTGTGCGCTCCTGGTGTCCCTGACACCAGTCCTATTCTATGTGGGCCCCACCCTTATGACCTCATTTAACCTTAATTACCACCAGAAAGGCCCTATCTCCAAATGTAGTCATATTGAGGGTGAGGACTTCAACATACGGATTTTAGGGGGATACGGTTTGGTGCATAACGCCCCCGAAGAGAGCTTGGTCTAGGATGTAAGTACAATGGGGCCAGACTGGCTAAGCATATGGAGGGGAGTAGGAGAGCCTGGCTGGTGGGAACATCCCACCTGAGCTGGGTCCTGAGGAGCACAAAGTGGGTCTCATGGAGGGGCCTCCACCAGAGAACCCAGTGTGCTTCCCCTGGCTTCTCATCATTGTTCACTATGATGCATCTGGGTTTGCTTCTGGCAGGAGAAGCAAGGTGGGCAGGAATCCTGCAGGCACCTGAAGGTGATGGCTTGAGACACACCTCCTCAATTTACCCCCTTTGTGTCCTGGACAGACTGCTAAAGAATTTCACTCTGATGACTGAGAACCCCGACGTGGATTATGCAAACCAAAATATCGTCTGGTCCAAGTTTCAAACGATCTTCTTCACAATCTCTGGCCTTGTCCACTATGCACCAGTGTTCAGAGACTATGTCTTCCAGGCCCTGGAGGAGTTCTACCAGGACAATGTGCTCTACCTGGAGCTCAGAGCCATGCTGTTCCCGGTGAGCCCACCTCTTTCCTCTGCTCTGGCTTGACTTTCAGATCTCACCCTGTAGGTCCTCACAGGCTTCCCACCCTTGTACTGGTATAGGACTGGATGCTGTTTTTATCCCAAATGGGACATGTGTCTTTCCAGGGGCCCCCATGAGCAAGGGAACCTGCACTACACTTGGCTGGTCCCCGCAAAACTGAACATCCACCTGTACCCCCTTCTCTCATGACCCCCACTTCTCACCTCCTGGATATACCGTGCCTCCTGGATGCTCAGGGTTCCCTGGCCTTGGACTCTGAGCAGTGCCTCATGCCTGGACCTTTCTTGACCTGTCTCCTTTCATATCAAAATTTAGCTTCCCAGAATCTCTCAAGACTGTGCTCTTAATCCTGGGACAGCTGATGGTTCTGGCGAATGGATCGCCCTGGTAGCACTGGGGAGAATGGACCGCAGTGTGAGGGTTGCCCAGTGAGTGAGGTGGGGACGGAGGCTGGTAGAGCAGGGAAAAGCAGGTGTGAGATGACAAGGCCAGGGGGACAAGAGCAACGAGGAGGAGGAGATGTGCAGTGTGCTGAAGGAGGACTCTAGAGGTCTTCCTGACTGGCCATGTGGGGTTGAGGACTCTACAGTGACTGGCTGGCGTTGGACTTGAGTTGAGTTGACTGGTGGTGACATTGACGGAGATGGGGAAGTAAGAGGAGGAGCAGGATGGGGAGGGAGAGTAGAAATTTTGGTTTTGAACCTGTAGAGTTGGAGGTGTCTATGAGACAGCCCTACGAAGATGTCTAGGAAGTGGTTGAATACGTGGCTTTGGAGCCCCCAGAGGACAGTTCTAGCCTGGGAACAGATGTTTGACATCTGTCTGCAGAATGTCGAATCCCTAAAACTGTCAGAGGGATGAGGTTCCCACAGAAGCTGTGAGTTGAAAAGAGGAGCGGGCCAAGAAAGGGGCCCTGCAAACAGAAACAGGATAGAAAATTCACAAAATGGGCTGAGGAGGAGCCATTATAGAAGGAGAAAGTGAGGATGGTCTCCCAGTTAGGGGACGCCTTATTGAGGAGAGAGCCCCAGGTGATCAGATACTCCTGGACCATTCCTTTGGGATGTCTGTTGGACAGAACTTCCCTGAAGTTTTGTGGGAGGGATTTGGGTGTTGTGGGAGTGGGCAGGATTTCTGAATGTTCCATTTGGTGGGCTGACAAAGAGTTTGAGCTGGTTAAAGATTTTAAGTGGCTTGGAGAACATGACCTTTGTGTAGAGCCCTCCCCTATATTGTATCCTAACTAGTCTGCTTATTCATTGAAATATTTGTTGAGCATACAAATGCCTTGGTGAGTGACCTTCAAGTTTGTGGCAAGGCCCACAGGGTGGCATCATTTTGGCTTTATTACCGTATTCCATGGTCTTTATAGGCTCAGAAATGTTATTCTTTGTACACTCAGAAGTGATAGAACTCCAGAGGACCGAAACATATTGACCAAATTCATAAGAGACAGAAGTATAAATAAGAAAGTCAGAATGTGGGCGCCTGGGTGGCTCAGATGGTTAAGCATCTGCCTTTGGCTCAGGTCATGGTCCCGGGGTCCTGGGATCGAGTTCCGCATTGGGCTCCCTGCTCCTTGGGAGCCTGCTTCTCCCTCTGCTTCTCTCTCTCTCCCTCTGTCTCTCATGAATAAATAAATAAAATCTTAAAAAAAAAAAATATATATATATATATAAAGTCAGAATGCTGGTTTTTGGAGAAAACTATTAGACCAGACACTTACGTTTCTTGACTGGGAAGTTCTCTCTCCTTGAAGGCAAATCTTAGCCTTTTCTGAAGCCAAGTTATAGCTAGAAGGATGTTGGTGAGCCAGAGCCCTAAAAAGCCCTGTCATTGGGCTCTGAGAATTTAAGAGAGTCCGAAACAGCGTACTTAATCTTTGGAAAATATGATGAAAATTATCCCCTTTCCCGGGGCGGGGGTGGGGAGGGGAATGCTACAATAAATTGCCTTTATTGAAGACAATGTTTCCACATGTATCCATATGTATCTATGAAACATTTTATGAAACAACACAATGTACAGAGATTGTGATATTTTTGCATTCTAAAAAATTTTTCAGTTCTTGTTGGGATTCCTAAACTGATTTTACTGCCCCCAGTTTGATCTCAAGTGTTCAATGACCCACCCTCTGATGAAGGATACACCTGTCCCAAGAACCAGTAATTCCAGTTTGTGGGTCAGGGCTCCCTTTCCCTCCATCTGAGACCAAACTTACTCAAGGCTCAACTCTCTGGACCGACCCACCTTTCCCCTTAGATATGTTAATACCCTCCTTGAGGTTAGCTCAAGGCCAGCCCTGGAGGGTCCCGAAGCGTCCTGAAGAGTTGGCTCTCAGCTAAGGGTGCCTATCTCCCTCAGGATCTGCCTGCTTGTTTAGTAGTTAAAGCTCCGAGTATAGTTCTTGGGCAGTGGGGCTGACCTTTGTCCCCCAGTAGAGCTTTCAGCAGTTTTGTGAGCAGAGTAGATAAGACTGGACACAAATGATCCTTTTACAGGAAGCGAGGGTCCATCCACCTATTAAGAGAAGAATTTCTAGGGGCGCCTGGGTGGCTCAGTTGCTTAAGCATCTGCCTTTGGCCCGGGTCATGGTCCCAGGGTCCTGGGATCGAGCCCCACATCGGGCTCTCTGCTCGGCGGGAGGCCTGCTTCTCCCTCTCCCTCTGCTGTTCCCCCTGCTTGTGCTCTCTGTCTGTCAAATAAAATCGTAAAAAAAAAAAAAAAAAAAAAAAAAGAGAGAGAGAGAGAGAAGAATTTCTAAAAGAGATGAGCTGGCATTGGGCCTGGCCTATGTGAGGTGGAAGAAATTGCACGTCCCAGAACAATCTATTCCCATGATTTGGCCTGGAAAATCCTTTTCTCGCCAAGCATGGGCTCCATCCCATCTAAGCCAGTCTTCCTCTCTGGGTTCCACTGAAACTGGTTTGTAGGTCCGCCAACCCCTCCTTCACCCCCGACCCGGGACTGTGACAGTCCACATCTCCGCCTTTGTCTCCTGGTAATGTGGATTTCCAGCACCTGGTATTTGTTGCCTCTTTATTTATGTCAGATTGTGAGGTATTTCAGACTGCCACCACGTCTACACTGCTGAGAGGCACCAGTAGTGATAATCGTGCTTGTTGATGGTGGTCCTCAAACTTGGCTATTCATATGAATAATCTGGAGGTGCTCTTTAAAATTCGTGTTTGGGCCCCACCTTCCAGGATTCTAATTCTGTGCTCTTGGGTAGGGTCAGGAAGCTGCAAAATTAACTAGCCTCTTCCCCTCCTCCCAGTGATTCTAATGCAGATGGTCTGACCCAGACCACACTTGGAGCGAGGGCCTTCTGCACCTTGACCTTTCCAAAGCACTTGAGCTGCATAGCAAGCTTGCGTTTTACCAACGTGGAAACTGAGGCTTGGGAAGGTCAGAGAGCTCGACCAAGATCACATTGGTGGTAAGGACTGGATAGAGACCAGGGTGCTGGATTTTATGAGCATTGAGGCAGCCATGCTTCATCAGTCTCAAAAGGAGCTGCTGGAGCAGGGCATCCGGCTTCGAGTCTCGTCCTTCCGGAGGGGAAAGACAGCCCCTAGGACTGGCTGAGCTGATGCTTCACCCAGAGTGGTGCCGGCCCCTGCTGGGGGCCACTTCCTGTTGCACAATCCTGGCGGCTTTCTCAGTGTGGAGCCTGGGGGAGGTAGCCCATCCATCCTGGCAGAGCCCTGGGCGCCTTAGGGGGCGGAGGGGAGAGGAGGCAGGGGGAAATCACAGAGGCTTTGGGTCTTGGTCGCTTTGAGGGCTATGACTTTCATCTCGAGCCCAGAGGGGAAGCATTTAGGGAAGATGCTGAGAAGCTGGAGGGAACGCGGTAGTCTCTGGTTCCAACCCTCCCCTTTTCCGGCGGGGCTCTTTCCTTCTTACCCCGCCGAGGAGTGGGCTCCGGGGCATCCCACTTGGGGACCCCGCCTTGCTGCTTACCTCTTGTCCCGCTCGGCCAGCCCCCCACCCCCCACGAAGGTGGAGGGCTGCTGGGATTTGGGATTCTGGAGAGGCTGAGGGGGATGGGATTTGACCATTTGTTCTGCTCTGACCCTGGAACAAAGGCCTCTTGCAATAGAGAGTCTGTGCCTTAATGCCCCCCATTAGCCAGAGTCGGGGAGCCATCAGCACATTAACAACTAAAAACCGACTGCACGGGAATTCTTTTGCTGAGCCGCACAACCTCCCCCTTCTTGCTTGTGGGGCTAATTCAGGGCCTGGGATGATGTTGATGGACTATCCTGGTTGCTCAGCCTCCTATTGTGTTACTAATGCTTGATAACAAAGGCTACTTGCCTTTAGCAACAGTTGCTAGGCGGGTCTTATCTCCCGGGCTCCAGTCCCTTCCCCCACGGCCAGAATCGGAGGCCCAGGCTGGGTCTGGCCAGTCTTCTAAGACCCCAGAGGATTATCAACAGGGGATTGCCCTGCTGGCACTTCCTGACAGGAGATCTTAGGAGAGAGACACGTCAGTGGCAGAGAGAACCCACGATGGTCGTTCCCAGACGTTTTCTTGGATGCTGTCACTTGTATAACCAACGCTCCCCGGGCTTTGCCTGCCCACTCCCAACACCAGGGTTTTTCCTGGATTCTTGGCAGATCCTCCATTGTAAATTCCACCTGGCTCGTTGCTGAAGTGACCATTGTCTGTTGTTACTGGTGTAACTCTGCGAGAATGCTGACAAGCGAGGTTGGGGGACCCTTTTAACTGCTCCCCTTATCCTACTATGCTGTAATCAAGCTGTTTACTTGTCTGTCAAGTCCACAAAAATGGTAGCTCTTAGCCCTAGCTGTACATTGTACATTAGAATCATCTGGGGAGGTTAAATAAAAACAACCAGCTTCTACCCCAGAGATTCTGATTTAATTAGTCTGGGATGAGGCCCAGGCATCTCCCTCTCCCTAGGTGATTCTAATGTGCAGCCAGAGCTGAGACGCTGAGACCCCTACCTGCCACTGGAGTATAAAGGTAAAAGAACTGGGCTGCTGACCGGAGACACTCAGGGTCAGCAAGATTCTGTAACTCAGCAGACCCCTCAGCCCTCACTCCCACTGTGCAATAGGACTGAGTTTCTTTCTTTTTTTTTTTTTTTTTAAAGATTTTATTTATTTATTTGACAGAGAGAGACACAGCGAGAGAGGGAACACAAGCAGAGGGAGTGGGAGAGGGAGAAGCAGGCTTGCCTGCGGAGCAGGGAGCCCGATGCGGGGCTCGATCCCAGGACTCTGGGATCATGACCTGAGCCGAAGGCAGACGCTTAACGACTGAGCCACCCAGGCGCCCCAAGGACTGAGTTTCTTGATCTTTCTCAGCTCAAAATCCTCATTTGTAAAATGAGAACTTACCTGGGGCACCTGGGTGGCTCAGTCGTTAAGCGTCTGCCTTCGGCCCAGGTCATGATCCCAGGGTCCTGGGATCAAGCCCCACATCGGGCTCCCTGCTCTGCAGGAAGCCCGCTTCTCCCTCTCCCACTCCCCCTGCACGTGTTCCCTCTCTCGCTGTGTCTCTCTCTGTCAAATAAATAAAATCTTAAAAAAAAAAAAAAAGAGAACTTACCTGATAGTGTGGTTTTGAAGATTAAAGGAGATTATGACATAAGGCTCTTGGCACTACCTGACACATAATAGAAGCTCAGTTAATGCACATTAAATGCATGGTGCTCGAGTGGCATTGCGAGTTAGAAATTGTGAGTCCTGGCTTCTGGTCTGATACAAACTAATTGTGTGACCTTGAGCAACTGTCTGCTTTCACATTTCCCTTCGGTTCCTTCCAGCTTCAAAATTCTATAATTCCATGATATAGACAATAAAACTTTGTGATCTTGTATAAATAGCCAACTTTATAGTTTCACAATTAAAAACTATAATGAAAATGGAGATAGTCTACATTGAATCCAGTGTTTTCAACTCAAGGGGGTTTATTACATGGATATAGCAGCTTTTGTATCACATAGTCTTCGATAAATGACTGACACCACCTACTTGTACTTACTAATTGTTAAATTCTTAGATATTAACTCATCTTCCTAGGATAACTGCAGACTTTGAGTTGTTTTTCTACATCTGGTAATAATAAGATTGGTAATAATAACATTATTATTAATATTTATCATTTCTTTTTTATATGTTTTCATTTATCTTTTTAAGTAATCTCTACACCCAACGGGGGGCTCAAACTCATGACCCCGAGGTCAAGAGTCACAGGCTCTTCCAGCTGCACCAGCCAGGCGCCCCAATAGTTATCATTTCTGAGTGCTTTACAAATATTAACTCATTTGATCCTTGCAGTGACCCTGGGAGGTATGATTGACTGGGGCAGAACATACCTCCACTGGGAGCCAGAACCCAGAAGGCTGCCAGGAACCCCCTAACTAGCTGAGAACTTTCCTTAAATGCCTGGCTTCACAGCAGTGTTCTAACCAGTAGTGGAGTGGCTGTGAGGCTGTGAGGAGTTTCAGGTCTCCCCGTGAAAAGGGTCTCTTGCTCCTTGAAATGGGGGTGCTCTTGAGCGTTCAGATCCTATCCTAGGTGCTTCCACAAATCCTGCAGTTTCTAGGCCAGGGGCCGGAGGCCCAGGAGCACAAGACAGGGGCAGCCCCGGTAGTGATTTACTAAGGCACCAAGAGACAGGGCCCTGGCATCTGCAGCCCCAGGGGCCAGATTCCATCTTTGGGGCTCTCCATGCTATGGGAACTAGCAGTGGGATTGGAACCCTGCAAGCAGGAGTCCCAGATTCTCCCACAGTAAGTACTGGAGTGACAGAATTGATGGTACTCCGGCCATATGCAAGCCCCCATTTCGCCTCTGTGTCATTTGCGTATCTGTACATACTTGCTTAATATGCCAAGGATCTTCCTTTAAGCAGAATTGTCATTTGTTGTTGTTGTTTTTTAAAGGTTCTTTTGTTTCCCTTCTGTTCCGCTAGCACTACTGTGCTGGCCACCCCTCCCAATGTCCATCTATTCGTCCCTTCTCTAAAACATGCTGCCTGGGGCTTAGTACTTTTGAAACTGCTAGTGGACAGTGCTCTTCTTAAGTTAACACTTTTTTTTTAAGTTAACGCTTATTTGTGGAGCTCCTACCCTGCTGCTATAGGAGGGAAGGTGGGAAGATCCAAGGGAGCTCGACCCTACTGTCGGTTGTTTAGAATCCAGTCAGTGTGTCTGGGCAGGGGACTCAGTAATGACACAGCAGTCAAGGCCTGGGGAAGAATTCTGTTCTTCCCTTCTGCAAATCAGCTGCGGAATGCCAAGACAACTTCAAGTATCAATTCTAGGTTGGTTTAATGCATTGTTCTCAAACTTGGACACTCAAAAATTTTGGAGGATCCCAAAGGACTTTTGTTTATATGGATTATATCTACTATATCCTGTATAATCCGGCCTGTATTAGAAATTAAAACTGAGAAAATTTCAAAACACAAGACTACACAAGCACACAATCCATTATTTGTTAGAGCAGTGTTTGTCACACATGATGCAACTTCTGGAAAATTCTGTATACTCATGAGAGAATGAGAATGAAAAAGACAAATAACATCTTAAAACTTTTATGAGGAGAGTTTATGATTTTGCAGACTGCCTGGAAAAGTCTAGGGGACCCATAGGGGTTCCTTACCACATGTTGAGTACTCCTGGGGTACAGGATATTGGTTCTTTTGGCATCAAAGATCTGAAGATTCTAACAGAGCGCCTGGAAGTCTGTTGAACCCTTGATCAGTGACAGGAATTCTCCTTTAAAAAATCCTTGGTAAAGTAGGAGAGGATGAAAGTAACTTTCCTTTACCCTCTTAAGGTTCAGTTTTGGGACCTGCAAATTAAACTGACAAAAGCCACATTAACAGGAGAAAAGGCAGGGGCGCCTGGGTGGCTCAGTCGGTTAAGCAACTGCCTTCGCTCAGGTCACGATCCCGGGGTCCTGGGATCGAGCCCCGCATCGGGCTCCCTGCTCAGTGGGAAGCCTGCTTCTCCCTCTCCCTCTGCTTACTTGTGCGCGCTCTCTCTCTATGTTAAATAAATAAGTAAAAATCTAAAAAAAAAAAAAAAAAAAACAGGAGAAAAGGCATACACATTGTATTTGATGTTAATATTTAATTTTTGGGTGCATGGAGGCCTTTGTAGAAAAAAGTGAAGACCCAGAGAAGTGGGTAGGCCAGGTGCTTATACACTATTTTAACCAGTGGTGATAAATTATGGAGAAATGATGATACAAAGGAAAAGGGGTTTAGGTTTCTGGGGCAGTAAATTGTGGGGAGGGAAATATATGGGGGAAACTCATAGAAGATAAGGGTTACGTTACTAAGGTCTGCTTGTGCAGACCCGTGTCATTGCTGACCTTCTGTCTCCAGTGATAAGCCTTGTTCTCCTGGTGTGGAAGATGGAACGGGGAGCACCTTCACGGACAGTTTATGTCCTGCTTGTAGGCAGATAGGAGGAGGGCAAAGAGCTCTGTCTGGTGTTTGCTGCTTAATTGCCTTCCACTCAAAATAATCCTTATGCAAAAGTAGCATATTTTAGGGTGGCATGTTCTAATCCCCTTCACTAAAAATAATAATAATAATAACTGACTATACTAGATACTGAGCTTAGCAGTTTCTAAGATTCTCTCCTCTGGAAAGTTCTGGCAGCTTTAACGTTCAGTAAGCCTGAGCATGTCCACTCCTGGGCCAAGCAATCAGGGAAGACTCACCTGCCAGTACTGAGCCCCGTTGGTTGAGGCAGCCTTATGGGGGATCGCATGAGAGGCTAGACTTCAATAGGGCAGCAGCAAAGGAAACTGAAGAGCCAAGGCCAATGGGCCCAAGAGAAGGGGCTGGAAAGAGCTGCCCATTCATCCCACTTCCCCCAACCCAGGCTGCAGAACAGGACCCCAAGAGGTGAAAGAGCCACGAGGGTGCTCTGTGGGCCTGAGGAGAAGAGGGTGCTGGGGAGGCTGCCCTGGGACCCAAGGCAACACCTCCGGGGTGCAGCTAGGAGGGACAGGGGAGGCCCCCTGGGCCGGTGAGAGCGCGCAAGTGACTGGCGGGGAAATGAGAAGCTTCCTGCACCCAATCAGCTCCAGGATATAAGAGCTGACCCGAGGGAGGGAAAAGGATTTCTCTCCTTCAGGTGGTGACAGAGCTCACGGCTCCCATTCTGCCTCTCTGCCCTTCAGCCTCCGCTCCCTGACCCTGCAGCTCTGGCTCTGTGTGGGGCCGCTGCTCCCTACACAGGACTAGCCATGCTTTAGCCAGGGGGGCCGGCGCAGAGCAGCCTCCTCGGGCCCAGGTTCAGTGCCATTCCCCCCCCGCCCCCGAAAGCTTCTCTGACCCTATCCAGTTAAAAGGAACCCTCTTTTCCTTGGAGGTCCTGTAAACCTCTGTTTAGCACTTAATTCTTCCTGCTTTATATCGTAAACATGAATAGAGCCTGTCTCCACTAAATCAGGAACTCCTTAAGGGCAGGCATCTTGTCTTACTAGCATTTGTCTACCCCTTCCAGGGCCTAGCCTGGTTCCTTGCACACGGCAGGTTTTTAAATGATGTTCATGGAAATAACTTATGCATATCATTTCTTCCCATCCTCCCTTGCCCCACAATCTCTTTGGAAACTCCTACATCCTGTCCTGAGCCTGAACTGCCACTTTGTGCAGGGCTGAGAGCTGACCCAGTGACAGGAGAGGGCAGAGGGAACTGCAGAGGACGTGCCCACTCCAACCCTCCGGCCTCTCACGGTGGGCTTGTTGTGGCCCAACCTGCAAAGAGGGGACTTCTTTATACCCGTTCCTTCTCCTTTGCCTTAGCCACTGTCCGTTGCTGGCTCTTGTCACTGCCCCTAACCATGTCCACCTCAGGGGACATCCGACCTAGGGGTGGGAAAGTGGGGCGTTTAAGTGGGTCCTCTCCCCTGCTGACTGTTCTTCACTCATTACACAAATACCTATTGAGCGTCTACCATGTGCCAGGCACTGTTCTAGGTGCAGGGACCCAGCAATGAATGAGACAGGCAGACAGCCAGCTTTGTGGTGTTCAAGAGCATTATCCCAGATAGGACTAGAACTTCTGATAAGTGTCAGAGGCTGCTGAAGCCATTGGGCAAAGAAATTGCAAAGTCCAACATGGTTTTAGAGATTATTGGCAATGGGAATGAAGTTTCACTCAACTCTGATGTCTGATCATGACCATGCTTCCTTCTCAGGTGTATGAACTGAATGGGACCATCCATAGTCAAGAGTGGTCAGTGAGGACTTACAGAGAAGTGGCTTCTTTGTTTGCAAAAGAGCATCCCGGGTTTATTGGAATCAAACTCATTTATTCGGATCACAGGTGAGAGAGAATATGGCTGAAGCTGCAGGACTTGGGAGAATGGGTGGGATGCAGGCAGAGCCACTAGGAAGGGAGGGGAAGAGAGAGGGAGGAAGAGGGAGGCTGAGAGGCTGGCATCAGAGACCTACCCCCGGGGCCAAAGAACCATGGGCTCAGCGGGTACTTTCGCGCATGGGTGCAAAATCTACCTCTAAAATCACTTCTAGTTCCAATCTTTGCAACTAAGCTAAAATGAAGAACTGTAGCAAATTTCCAGATAATTCTAGGCCCTGACCCATGTTGGCCTGGGTGACTCAGTTATGGATATGTTTTTGCCTGTATGTTCAGATAACTGGCTCATTTCCTTGTTTGAATTTGCCCCTGGGGTTCTGCCTAATGTCTGCTGTGGATGGCTGTGTGCAAGGCCTTGACTGGTGACCCGGCCGAGTGACAGCTATCTCAGAGTCCGTGTGTGGACACCCCACAGGATCATGTATGTGGGACCTGGTAGTGTGAACAAGGATCCACTCTTCCCTCAAACAAGCACAGAAAACTTTATGGCTTAATTTTCCTTCTGATTGTATGAAAGGACAGCTCTCTCCTCCTGTCAAAGGGCAGCTAGTCTAAGGCCTGTGACCCGTCCACAGGGCTGGAGATGCGGGGGCAGCAGTCAGATGGGGATCACACTGAGTCAGGGCTTGGCGGGGGGAAGGGCGGCGGGCAGCTCCTTCATTTGCTCAGCCTACCCTAGAGGCTGGACTCCGGAGGGCAGTCAGACTCCTCCCCGCCCCATCACCCCTGAATCCCCTTCCCTCCTTGTGAGGGCTTGGGGGGGCCCCCCACAGGAGCAGGGGTCCATCCCTGTGTTCTACACAGCCGATGGAGCTGGAAGGCTGGGGCCCCACTGGTTCCCCTGAGAGGCTCCCTGGGACTCAGTGGCAGGAGGGTGTGTGGGCTGGGCTGCAGTTGGTCAGTGCTCTGTGTTCCCTTGGAGCTCTGCAGGAGAGGGAGTGGTATGGGGGAAGGGGGCAGGAGAAATTTAGGCCCCCAGAACTGAGGAACAGTGAGCCAGCTGCTGTGCAAAGACCTTTGTCCTGTCACAGAGTTGTAGCAGACTTTTCCCTTTGGTGCTTCTGTTGTCATGCTGTTTGCCTTATCCCTATCCTGGACTTGAACAGAGAGGGTGCGGAGAGAAGACAGCTCGCTTGTATGGTTTCTGGAGTGCCCAGAGCCTTGTTGATTGAATGGGGGGCAGAGCACATAGCGTTGCCAGGCCCAGCTTACCTGACAGCGACCTGGGTGATCTGCTGCATTCCCTAGGTGCCCAGTGACCAGAGAGCCGGGCTCTGTACTGCACCCACTTCCGGGAGCCACCTTCTCAGGGATGCAGGGCAAGTTTTGGACGAGGCCTCTTTGCTTCATCCACATGTAGATAAATGATGCGTATCCCATGGGTCTCCCTTCCTCACTTGTTTTCAGACGCTGTGGGTCCTTCTGGAACCAGCCAGAGTCCTCAATAGGGTTGGATTTGGGCGAAACAGCTCGCAGATGTAGCCACTGGTAGGGATCACAAGAGCCTGGGCAGGCTAGGGTCACGTGGGCAGTGGGGAGGGGCTGCTGAGGACCCTGGCCCGGCCCCAGGTGCTGGTGGAGCCACTCCAGGGTACACAGCACCACCGACACCAAGTCACGCTGTCACCCCTGCTTCTCTCTGTCTCTCTCACAGAATAAAAAATGTGTCCTTCATCGTGAAATCCGTCCAAACAGCCATGATGCTTCGAGCCATGTTCCCCAGGATGGTGGCGGGGTTTGACCTGGTAATGACTGTGCACGACGAAGCTGTCTGAGAGCGGGGTCCCCCAGGCAGCTCCTCCTGAAGGCCTTGGCGGCTCCCACGGAAACCCTCTGCAGAGGCGCGGGCCTGGCCAGGGTTTAGCGGTGGCCTTCTCTGGGGGCCTGCAGGAGGATAGCAGTCATAAGAGAAAGGGGCGCAGAAAGGGCCAGAAGGCTGAAAGGGGGAGTTCAGAATAAGGAGAATTCAAGGAGGTTGGGCAGTAATGGTGGGCTTACTCCCATTCCCCTGCCCTCCGCCCTCTTTCTAGCCCACGATGCCCACCCACAGCTGGCTCTTAAAACTGTAGCACACGGCAGCGGGGGGTGGGGATGGGGGTTGTGTGTCCTGGAAGCAGAGATGGGGCTAATCCTGGGCAAAACTGTCCCCTGCCCCCTCCACCAAATCAAAGCCAGCCAGGGCACACTTCCCAGATGACAGCTCATCAGTCGCATTAAGGAAGCTAAATTAATTTGAACTAACTGGCTGAAAGGCACTCCTGACTCCCTTTTATAGAATCTGTACATTTTACCTGAGTCTGTGCTTAAGCTCTTATTTTCAGACCATCCAGAGCTCAAAGGAGTAGATTTCAAAGACTCATTTGGTTTGCACCTGGGATGCCCTCCTAGGATCCCTGGGGGTTGCTCAAAGGGTCTGGCCTCTCCTGAAAGGGGCAGAAGGCCCCCTCATCCCACCTTTTCTGTCTGTGTGCAGCACTGACAAAGGGGGCTGAGAAGGAGCGCCTCTAGTATAGAGCTTCCAGAACAGTCCCTACAAGGACTGTAATGGACAAGTCCCGAGGGAAATTGGGGTTGGAAGGGGGATAGGCAGTTGTTCAAAGGGATCTACTCACAAGCTCCAACTCTCTTTCAAGCCTGCACTCCATTCTACTACATTGAATATCCATATTTGGCTTATAATAAAAATGTGTCATTGTCTGCCCCCCACCCCCAACAATTAAAATAGGCATTCTGAAGGAGGTACCTTTTTATCCTAAGGCACTCTTACTCTTGGCACACAGCTGCAAAGCCCTGGGGGTATGTGTGGTTTAGTTTGAAAAGCATAATTTTGTTGTAGTGACAGCTGAGGCATGGACAAAGCAGATGGCTCCATATCCTCTCTTCTGTGTCCTGCAGGTGGGGCGTGAGGACACTGGCCACTCCTTGTATGACTACAGGGAGGCTTTGATGATTCCCACCTTGCATGGCGTTAAACTGCCTTACTTTTTCCATGCTGGAGAGACAGGTGAGCCATATGGAGACAAGCAGGACAGAGGAGGTGATCGATAGGAGGGTTCCTCCTCATCATTCAAGAGAACTGATAGGATCCTGGGGCAGTATTGAAACTGTTGATAGTCCTTTTATGGCATTATTTCACTTAATCCTGATGGCAACCCTTGGAGAAGGAATAACAATGATAATAACAGTATCTGGCACTTTACATATTTCTTTCTTTTCTTTTTTTTTTTTTAAGATTTTATTTATCTGTTTGACAGAGAGAGAGCACAAGCAGGGAGAACAGCAGGCAGAGGGAGAGGGAGAGGGAGAAGCAAACCCCCTGCAGAGCAGGGAGCCTGACGTGGGGCTCCATCCCAGGACCCTGGGATCATGACCTGAGCCAAAGGCAGACGCTTAACCTGCTGAGCCATCCAGGCACCCCACATATGTTATTTCTAATTCTCACCCCAGTCCTGCTAGGAAGGTGTTTTTATCCCTACTTTATTTTATTTAAAAGATTTATTTATTTATTTGGCGGGAGGGGCAGAGGGAGAGAGAATCTCAAGTTGACTCCCCGCTGAATGTGGAGCTGGACACCAGGCTCAATCTCAAGACCCTGAGATCATGACCTGGGCTGAAATCAAGAGTTGGATGCTTACCCAACTGAGCCACCCAGGTGCCCTTCTTCCCATTTTATAGTTGAAGAGCCTGAGTCTCCAAACATAGAGTGGTTAGTCCAAGGGCAAGGAGCTAGTCATTAGTGGAGCTTGAATTTGAGCCCTTTCTGATGATCTCCATTTTATAATGAGCAAATTGTACTTAAGAGATTAATTCACCTGTCCAAAGTCATACACGGGTTAAGTGGCAGAAGAGGGGCTAGAACCAGGACTGCTCTAACAGCTAGGAGGCTCTGTCCACAGTCACCAGGTGCTGAAGAGGAGACCCCACCCAGCTCAAGCAGACCCGCAGCTATTGTTTCTGAAATGCCATTAGCCTAGCCACATCTTTGTTCCCCAAAGCTCACTCCACAGGCTCATGGGTCATCTCTCAGACCTTCTCATATTACAGTCCTTAAAATGTGTAAACCTTAAGCAAAAGGAGTCCCAGATCATGGCTGCAATTTCAGGTCAAAATGAAGATACCAGGAAGAAAGCTTGCTGCTGCATCCCACCAGGTGTCTGAGTACCTTAGACACCTGTCATCCTTAGAAGACCAAGGAGATCAGTGAAGAGCAGTGGGGGCTTGAATTTCACAACCAGGTTCAAACCATCTCTCAGAGGAAGGGTCTATGTACATTAATCTCTTTTTTCCTGACATTTCAAGTCATTTTGGGTCCAGTTTAGATCAAAGTTGTTCTAGGAGATTTGAAGAATTGTTTTTGGGGGATGGGATTAAGGGGGTAGGGGTTGTTAACCTTGAAGACCTTGTGGTCTAGTGGGGAAAATCATACTTACCTGTGTGAAATCATTTCAACAGTATGAAACACTGTAACAGGATCTAACCACATTCTCAGATGTATGGCCCTAGGAGAGGATTTTGCCAGGAGCTGGGTATTTAATACCCAAGAGTCATGTTCTTATTTTTAAAAAGGAAGAGGGGTGCCTGGGTGGCTCAATTGGTTAAGCGTCTGCCTTCAGCTCGGGTCATGATCCCAGGGTCCTGGGATCAAGCCTCATTTTGGGCTCGCCGCTCAGCAGGAGCCTGCTTCTCGCTCTCCCCCTGCCACTTCCCCTGCTCATGTGTTCTCTCTCTCTCTCTAATAAATAAAATCTTTAAATAAAATAAAAAGGAAGAGATCTGGGGTGCCTGGATGGCTCAGTCAGTTAAGTGTCTGCCTTTGGCTCAGGTCATGATCCTGGAGTCCTAGGATCGAGTCCTGCCTCGGGCTCCCTGCTCAGTGGGCAGGGAGTCCGCTTCTCTCTCTCCCTCTGTTCCTCCCCCTGCTCATGCTCACTCTCTCTCTCAAATAAATAAATAAAATCTTAAATAAATAGGAAGAGATCTTTGAAAAGAAAGTTCTAGATTGGAAACCAGTGAAAATCCACCTGAAACACATACCCTAACTAGCAGTGGGAATTCTGGGGTTTTATTCCTAGCAGAAAAGGGAATTTTCATGCTTTACATGTAGATCAGTTAGGATGCTTTTGGCTGCCAGGAATGGAATATGCACATTTAATAGGTTTTTTTTTTTTTAAGATTTTATTTATTTATTTGACAGAGAGAAAGACAGCGAGAGAGGGAACACAAGCAGGGGGAATGGGAGAGGGAGAAGCAGGCTTCCTGCGGAGCAGGGAGCCCGATGTGGGGCTCGGTCCCAGGACCCCTAGATCATAACCTGAGCAGAAGGCAGACGCTTAAGTGACTGAGCCACCCAGGTGCCCCAAGATCATCTATTATTTTACATAGTAAGTGACCTCTGCTGTCCTCATCAAGTCGAGGGTTTCACCTTATTTGGTTGTCAGGTAGTCAAATTACATTCAGGTATAACCAATCCAGTGAAGCAAAAGACAAGATATTTCCTCCAGGGCATCTCCTTTTATCAGGAAGGAAGCCAAAGAGCTCCCCACAAATAACCTTACAGGCCAGCATTAGGACCATCCTAGCTGCAAAGGAAGCTGGGAGAGTCAGGACCTGTTATTTTCACACTCCAAAGAACATCCTGCCAGCAAGGAAGATAGAGTGGGGGTTGCTGGTAAATAGGCAACCAACAGTATCTGCCTCCACTTTGTGCTGGTCATTGTGATCTTGCAATTGGTGTTACAATTGATATTGTTGAAGATATAAATTGAGTAAGTACACACAAGTAATTATATTGAGAGAGTTTGCAACACACTATTGTAAAAATAATAAACAAAATTCCCAGAAAATAGCTCTGGAAACAAACAAAAAATGGAAAGAAAGAATATAGACTGTGGAGTCAGATAGACCAAGATTTGAAACCCAGTCTTACTACTTAACTGAATATGTTCCTTCAATTTATAAAGCCTGTATAAGTTTCAACTTCTTCATCTGTTACATACATACATACATAAAATAAAGTCTTGCCATACCTTTCGTTAGCATTGTTACAAGGAAAATGTGTATGTGTGTGAATGTTTGTGTGTGAATGTTCTTTGATCTGGAGCCTTTATCTGAGGATGGTCTATGGGCCAGATCCATCTGATTGAAGACTATCCCTTTTTCCCCAGACTGGCAGGGTACTTCCATAGACAGAAACCTTCTGGATGCTCTACTACTGAACTCTACCAGGATTGGCCATGGATTTGCTTTGACCAAACACCCAGCAGTCTGGGCTGACTCCTGGAAGAAGAACATCCCCATAGAAGTCTGTCCCATCTCCAACCAGGTATGCGTGATCCATGCAACCAACCCTCCAATCTCAACCTCTGTTCTTTTTTTTTTTAAAGCTTTTTTTTAAAGATTGATTTATTTATTAATTTTGAGAGAGTGAGAATGAAAGAGAGAGAGAGAGAGAGTACATGAGAGGGGAGAGGGTTAGAAGGAGAAGCAGGCTCCTCGCCGAGCAGGGAGCCCGATGCGGGACTCGATCCCGGGACTCCAGGATCATGACCTGAGCTGAAGGCAGTTGCTTAACCAACTGAGCCACCCAGGCACCCTCAACCTCTGTTCTGATTTCCCAAACTTTTTCCTGTATAATTTCTTTTTTTTTTTTTAAGATTTTTTATTTATTTGACAGAGAGAGACACAGCGAGAGAGGGAACACAAGCAAGGAGAGTGGGAGGGGGAGAAGCAGGCTTCCCGCCCAGCAGGGAGCCCGATGCGGGGCTGGATCCCAGGACCCTGGGACCATGACCTGAGCCGAAGGCAGATGCTTAACTACTGAGCCACCCAGGCACCCTCCTGTATGATTTCTTGCTCTTTAGTTCACTTGTTTTCTATATTCCTCCACTGTCAAGTTCCCGTTAGTAATTATTCAGGAATGGCCCCTTGCCTAACCCATTCATAACAATGAGGCAGCAGTGAGGGTCTCCAGTGGGGTAGAGTTTGGGGCAAAGTAATAGACAAAGCTAAAGGGACAGTGAGGAAGACCAGTGGAGTGGGAGCGGCCATTGGATACTGCTGTTCCCACAGATGCTTGGGGTTCTTTGTGCACCTGCCTGTCTTGCTGTGTTCAGGAGAGCTGCTCTGAGCTGGACCAAGAGAGAGACCAAATGTTTGTGGTCGTGAAGAAACTTAGAGAAAATTAGGAAGAGCACAGGACTGGCTCTATTCCTGTGTTGTATCCAGAAGTCATCCTAATGTTCAGTGGTGATGAGGATAAGAAAGGAGCTGGTTGGGCACCTGGGTGGCTCAGTCGTTAAATGTCTGCCTTCAGCTCAGATCATGATCTCAGGGTCCTGGGATCGAGTCCCATATTGGGCTCCCTGCTCCACAGGAAGCCTGCTTCTCCCTCTCCCACTCCCCCTGCTTGTGTTCCCTCTCTTGCTGTGTCTCTGTCTGTCAAATAAATAAATGAAATCTTTTTTTTTTTTTTTTTTAAAAGGAGCTGGTTATGCTCATGGTCTTGCCTCTCTTATGACAACTCTTTTTATGGGTCAAAGTTTGTCTTTCTCCTTTGCCTCTTATTGGCAGGTTCTGAAACTGGTGTCTGACTTGAGAAACCATCCTGCCGCTGTTCTGATGGCCACTGGGTACCCCATGGTGATCAGCTCTGATGACCCAGCTGTCTTTGGTGCCAGAGGCTTATCCTATGATTTCTATGAGGCCTTCATGGGCATTGGGGGAATGGCGGCCGATCTGAGGACACTCAAACAGCTGGCCATGAACTCTATCAAGTGAGTATCCTGTGTACTTCCCAGATCCCCAACTCCTTCTTCCACCCCACAACTTGTGTTTATCTCTCTTAGAGTTTTGGGGCAGAAGCCTGGAAGGTTTCTGTGTGTTTTCTCCACCTCGCCTCAGTTTCATTATTGCTCTTGGACTGGGGAGTAATGTGCCCTGCAAGCATCTGAGATCCCCTCACCTGTTCCCCAACCCTTTCTCCTGACCTGGTTGCCTTTTCTCCTGCAGGTTCAGCACCTTGTTGGATATTGATAAAAAGGCTGCCATGAAAACCTGGGAGGAGAAATGGAATATGTTTGTAGCCGACCTGGCAAGGAGGCCAAAGGGAGAAGCTAGCCGTTTATTACCCTAGTCCTCTGCTCTCCTCTGCAAGCTGTTCTCACCTTCCATCAGTAATGCTTGAACCCACTTCAGTGTAGTTGCTACCTCCATTTCTTCATCAGAACTAACCTCATGGAGGTCATCAATGGCCTCCACATTGCTTGACCTCTCAGAAACACTTAAACAGTCTACCAAAGTCATCTTTTTGAAATATCCTTTTCTCTCAACCTCAGTGACATCAACTCTTTTGGTTTCCTCCTTTCTCTCTGGCCATTGCTTCCAGGGTGCCTTTTCCAGATGCTCTTCTCTATCAGATCTCTGTGTTGCATTTCCTCAGGGCTTAGTTTTGCCTTTCCTCTGTTCATGTCTCTCCTTCTCTCCTCTTGTTTTCTCTCTCACTCTATAGTCTTTTCCTAGGTAGTCTCATCCACTCCTTTGCTTTTAAATACCATTTATTTGCTGATGATTACCAATTTATTTATTCATTTGGAAGGTTCACAGGAATCTCAAAACCTACTATGTACAATTCTGAACTCTCAATCTCTTCCCTTTCAACCTTTTCCTGATCTTTCTCATCTTGGTAAATGGCATCTCCATCCATTCCACCCAGTTGCTCTACGTAGAATTTTTCAGTGAAATTCTTGATACTGCTCTCTCTCCTGTTCCCTACATCAAAATGTATCTTGACTCCTCCATGCCTCTCTATCTGTATTGCTGTTGGCTGAGTTCAAGCCACTATCACTTCTTGTCTGAGTTACAATAGCCTCTTAACTGATCTCTCCTTTCTTCTCTTTGCCTTCTTCATTTCATTTTTCACAGAGCAATGACTTTTCAGAAATTAAATCAGGTTACTAATGGCTTACAACTCAGTGCACTTAGAAAAACCCAAATGTTTCAACAGGGCATATAGCATCCTCTTTAACCTGGATCCCTTCCAGCATCATTCTACCCCGGTCTCCTCTAGTGTACCAGATTCTGTCCACACTGGTCCTTTGTTTCTCAAATATCCCAAACTCTATGCTGCATCAGAGTCTTTTTCTCATTCTCTCTGCCTGGGATAGTCTTTCTTTCCACTTTTGTCTAACTGACTCCTGTTTACCCTTCAGGTTTCACCTTTAATGTCACTGTCTCAGAAGTTTCCTAGACCCCTAACCTGTTAATATCTCTCATGGCACCTTGCTTTTTTCCTTCATGACTCTTATCATAATTTGTAATTATATATTTATTTCTCTGTTTATGGTTTCCCTCCACCAGAGTGTAAGATCCATGTGGGCAGGTACTAATGATTGTTTCCTGTACACTGTGAACCCAGAGCCTAACTCCATGCCCCAAACCTAGTCAGTACTCAATAAAAGATATGTTAAATGAATGGATATAATATTGAGCTGGTTGCTGAAGCAGGAGGGAACACAGCAGAGTCTCCCCAAAGAAAAGACCTCATATGATCCAATTCTGGCTCCTAGCCTGGTCTTCAGGAAAAGGAAGGCAAGAAACTAGCCCCGTCTTTACTTGACTAAAGGAAGAGAAGGAGGATCAAAGAATTCCTTAGAAGTTGTAGGTGGATTCAAGTGTCTTCTCATCCATCATCCATCACCTGCACCTGAGCTCAAAGGCAGCAGCCAACACTCTTCTCCGTTAGTAGTTTATCACTGTTTGGGTCATGACACTGGAAAAAGTCTTGCTGATTACGTGTCCTCAACCACAGGCTGGTACCCAGATGGAACAGTCTTTGATTTATTGCCTTAGCCAATCCCAGGAGATAGTACATAGGTCCCAACTCAGCTGACTTATATTTAATAAATGGTGAAAATGGAACTTAGCAGAATGGACTTCTGTAGCAAGTTGTCATGACTACAGGGGTCTCCCAGGAGTGTAAGGTCTCTGACCCGGACTTGGTGTGATCTCTGATTTGGCTAACTAAACCAGCTACTAGTCTTGTCTTCATGCCTGGTTCAATAGGCTAAGACCTAGCAGAGAACTAGAAACATCAACAGAACCAGATGTTAAGAAGATCTGGGAAACAGGTTGTAGCCCCCTTGGAACTAAGTAATATTTCTGCCAGGAGTTGAGTCGTTAAATCTGATTTCACTTATTCCTCCTGTAGGACTTCCCAGAAGGTACCCTGGCATATGTTTTTTTGGGAAAACTTGTGTGTTAATTGAATTTTTGTAAATGAAATCATGCTGCACCTGGGGCCTTGCTATTTATTTAAAGGAAATCTGAAGCACAGCCTTCTGTTAAGACATATTTTGTAATTTGAATTATGTAGTCTATATTTATTTATTGGAATAAGGTTAAATGCTTTTTCCTTCTTTGTCAGGTGAATTGTCTGGTCTGGAAAATCCTAATGGCCAGGGACACGAAGAGTCCCTGAATTGCCAGGCTTATTGTACAAGTCCCCATTATCTGGCCCATGATGAATGCCCTGGTCCAGCCCCCTCCTCCTGGGTCCTGGAGCTTTTCATCAGTTGGCACAGCTCCCAGGGAAGGGCAGGGAGACTTCTCAAAATTCAAACTGAGGGAATGTTGTTGGAGATGCAAATCATCCTGTTTCCCAGCAGGTGAGAATTTGGGATCCAGCCTTAGGGAAAACCATGGAACATATTTCTTTTTATCTTGAAATAATGTGAAACCCTCAGAAAAGTCGCAAGAATAGTACAAAGAACTCTAACATACTCCTTGTCTAGGTTCCCCAATTATTGACATTTTACAACATTTGCTATACCCTTCTCTCTGTATATATATATATATATCTGTATCTCTTTCAGTGTCTGCATAATAGATCCTATTTTTTCTAACCAATTGAGACTTAAGATACCATTATGACCCATTACTCGTAACCACCGCAGTGCACATTTACAAAAGACGGTGTAATTCTCCTGTGTAATCACAGTATAACCACCCAAAGCAGGAAATTAACATTGATAAGATACTACCATCTGGCCCTGGCGCTTCCAGGCATATTTCTTTTCTGTCCCAGAACCCAACCCAGGATCACATATTGCAGTTAGTTATACTCTCTCTTGTGTCTCTCACTGTGGAACAGTTCTTCAGTCTTTCCTTGTCTTTTGTGACCTTGACCTTTTTGAAAAGTACAAAAAATTATTTGGTAGAGTATGTTTTATTTCAGGTCTGTGTAATGATTCCTTGTGAAGAGACTCCAATTTATACCTTTTCAGGAGGAAGGCCTCAGAAGTGACACTTTGTCCTTCTCAGTGCATCACATCCGGGGGCACATGCATCAGGGCCTGCTGGAGGTGGTCTGCAATTGATCTTTGTGCGAGTTTTTTTTATAACTTTTTTTTTTAACGTAAGCTCTATCTTTTACTAGGGTTCATGGATTCTGATTCTATTCAATGGACTATACTTGAACGCTATGGTTATTTCTTTTAAGATGCTCCCACTGTTCCAGATTTGGCCATGGGAACTTTGTTAAACTGGCTCCTGTGACTCTGATAAATTCTTTTTTTTAAAGATTTTATTTATTTATTTGACAGAGAGAGACACAGCGAGAGAGGGAACACAAGCAGGGGGAGTGGGAGAGGGAGAAGGAGGCTTCCTGCTGAGCCAGGAGCTCGATGCGGGGCTTGTTCCCAGGACCCCGGGATCATGACCTGAGCCGAAGGCAGACGCCCAACGACTGAGCCACCCAAGTGCCCCGACTCTGATAAGTTCTTATAATTTTTTGAGAACTTACTTTTTTTTTTAAAGATTTTATTTATTTATTTGAGAGAGAGAATGAGAGATAGAGAGAGCATGAGAGAGGAGAGGCTCAGAGGGAGAAGCAGACTCCCTGCGGAGTCTCGGTCCGATGCGGGACTCGGTCCTGGAACTCCAGGATCATGACCTGAGCCGAAGGCAGTCGCTTAACCAACTGAGCCACCCAGGCGCCCAAAGTATTTTATATATTTATTTATTTGACAGAGAGAGAGAGACGGCGTGAGAGGGAACACAAACAGGGGGAGCGGGAGAGGGAGAAGCAGGCTTCCCGCCAAGCAGGGAGCCCAATGCGGGGCTCGATCCCAGGACCCTGGGATCATGACCTGAGCTGAAGGCAGAGGCTTAATGACTGAGCCACCCAGGCGCCCCTGAGAACTTCCTTATTTTTTGACACAATTAAATATTCTAGCTTCATTTTGTACTTTCCTTGTCTCATACTGGACATGAGCTCTTCTCCCAAAGAACTTTGGTTCCTTTTAGTAGAGAATATTTAGAAACCTTGACCTGAGCATTAAATGTGTTGATTAGATGTGCTGATCTTGGGAAAGGGGAAATTCTGGGAGTCTGGACATTTGCTATAACCTTCTCTCTGTATATCTGTATATAAATATAAATATAATTTATATATGTGCATATGTAACTATAATTTATATTGTTAAAAAGAAATCCACACTCCCAAAATGGTGTCACTTAGGCCAAGTTACCAAACCAGGGCTTAATACCTAACCTAACTGCAGTTTCAACTTCCCTCAGAAATGTAAGTCTTCACTGGTCAGTCAGGAATTTTCCAATCAGTGCCAATGAGATGATCTACCACATGGGCCCTCTCCATCCCCCAAAGATGAGGTAATCCACCTAATAAGAGCCCGTACCCTTCACCATAAGGGGAGATGACCTTGCCTGGACCAATCTTTTCTTTTGCTAATAACTTCTTGCCCCACTGTCTTTCCTATAAAAACCTTCCATTTTATACAGCTTCTCAGAGTTCCCCTCTACTTGCTGGATGGGATGCTGCCTGATTCTGTGAATCACTTAATAAAGCCAATTAGATCTTCATATTTACTCAGTTGAATTTTTGCTTATTAACAGTATGTATTAAAATACACACATATGTTTATACATATGCATTTACATCTATTTCCAAATTTATCTATGTATATTAAAAAACCATGAGTTTGCAGGGTGCCTGGTCAGTTGGCTCAGTTGGTGGAGCCTGTGACTCTTGATCTTGGGGTCATGAATTCAAGCCCCACCTTGGGCCTAGACCTTACTTAAAAAAAGCAAACAAACATGAGTTTGCACCCATATCTCTCATTCCATTCCATACCATGGGTTTATTCTGGCCTCAGCCCTTCCCATATCTAACTCTGTTCCCCAACAGTGAGAAACCCGGCTCCCACTACCCTCAATGTATCTTCATAGTTCCTGATTCCCTGTGTATGTGGTCCCTCTTCACCCCCCACTACCACCTCCTCAGGTGGCCCTGCAGGTCCCTCTGGTCCCAGATGCCTCAGGGGAAAGGAGGGGAACCAATAAACAAAAGGGAAGGGAAGGGCAGGGAAGGGAAGGGAAAAAGATGTGGAAGAAGGAGAGAAACAGGTGGGCTTTTTAGAGTTTGAAGAGATCTCCAAAAGGGAACAGATTCACTGGTGTTACTGAAGCTCCCTCTCACTGTGTCTCTGTCAAATAAATAAAATTAAAAAAAAATAAAATTCTTTTTCTTTGAGAGGGTCCTTCAAATATGTATAAGCCTCAGGGTCCCACAAAATCTGGATCTGGGTCTTTCTCTAGCTCCACTCTTCATTTGGAATGAGGAAAACAAGGGGAAGGTATGTTCGCTGAAAAGACTAGCAAAATGGAGATAACCATTATAGGGTCTTAGCCTGGAAGGGATCCTGAAAGCTATGTAAATCATCGCCGCTTCTGGAAGAGCAGCCCAAATAATCAGGAAGCTGTGCCTGCTTAATTTTTAAAGCTCACCAGAATAGAATTTTGTAACCTGCCTCAGCCACCCAGTCCAGAATCCCAGAATGTCCCTTTTCTCAAGATCAGGACTTTTTTAAAAAAGATTTTATTTATTTATTTATTTGTCAGCGAGAGAGAGAGAGAGAGAGAGAGAGAGAGAGAACACAAGCAGGGGGAGTGGGAGCGGGAGAAGCAGACTCCCCGCTGAGCAAGGAGCCCGATGTGGGGCTCAACATCAGGACCCTGGGATCATGACCTGAGCTGAAGGCAGATGCTTAACTGACTGAGCCACCCAGGTGTCCAAGATCAGGATTTTGAGTGGTGGGATCCTTGCCTTTCACAAGAATTGATCACTGGAGGATTGGATATATATAACTGTATCCACAGACCAACATTAAGTTAGCATGCTGGATTATAAATATTATTTTCACATACATAATATGTTCTTTATATAGCATTTACCCTAAAAATAACCTTCTTGGTCCTTCTTCTCTGTCTGGGAAGGGCGTAAATAGAAGGTGTGGGGGCTGGCAGAGCTGTTGGGGTGTCCGGGAGCATGGCGGGGACAGGGAGCAATTTCCAACTGACTTTGCCGGAGCAACATCCATATCACTCAGTGCTTATATGTAATGGTGCCACCAGGGCAGAGCTGCTGAGTTTCATTTCAACCCAGCTGTTAGCCAAAAGCCTCTTCCTCCTTTACCTTCAGGGTGACCTGGATCCAATCTTCCAAAGGGCCTTTGCCTGGGGACTGGCCAGAGACCATACATAAGAGGGATGAGGTCTGCCCTGCTCCATCCATACCTTCCAGGGGCTAAGCCCCTCCTGGGGCAGGGAAGGGTAGGAAGACTGGAATTTTTAGATTCATAGAATATTGGAGCTGGGAGAGGTCTAAAGATCATCTTATCTAACTGTGTTACGGAGGACTCAAGGCCCAGAGAGTGTAAACAACTCTGGAGGTCACACAGTAGGTAACAGCAGGTGTCCAGAGTCTTAGGTCGGTCCTCACACTACAACCCGGGGCTGTTTTCTCTTCCTGTCTGAAGCACCTCTAACAGGTTTCCATAAACTCCTGGTGGGCCTAGATCAGTTCTCCCGCTCAGAGGGTGGAGTTTGGGCAACCGCAGCCCTTAACTCACCCTCAGACAACCTCTCCACCAGTCCCCTTGCTTGATGAAGACAGAACCATTAGTCCTACTGGGAGCAGTGATCTTCCTTCTGGGACAAGCTGACCCCTCCTGTGACCCCTGGCTCTCCTTTGGCCGAGTTCCAGTCCCGGAAACCGGCTCCGTTTCCTGTCCCCCACCAGGAGGAATGGATCCTTGGAGCCAAGGGCCTCAGCCTTCTCTTTGTCCAGGGTCCCTGGGCAGGCGGAGCGCAGGTCCCGAGAATCTCCGCCAGCCCCCACCCCCACCGCCCCCCAGCTTGCAGACAGCTGTGGCCCTCCGAGAACCCCGTGACTGCCATTTAGTGGGAAATGACCCGAGACAGAAGCATGCGGAAAGCAAATGGCGATTAGCGTGAAACAGGATGGCAGGAAGGACCTTTCCCCGCGGGAGCGTCGTCCTCTTCACCTATGGCCGGGGGCGAGCGGACTGCGGCGTGCTGCTGACCCCTGGTGGCCACTCATGGGACCACAGAAATGCCCCCAGCGTCTCAGCGCTCCTTTTGGTTCCCTTATCCTCTGCTGTCGCCTCCTGTCACTGCTGGGAGTAACACTTAATGTAATAAGTAACATTTAATAATAATAATTTATGATTGTAAAACTTGCTTGTGGGTAGCAAATTTGTGAACTCCAGAAAGTATAGATGAAACAAAAATCACCCATATTGGGGTGCCTGGTTGGCTCAGTCAGAGGAGCATGTGACTCTTGATTTCTGGGTTCTGAGTTTGAGCCCCAAGTGGGGTGTAGAGTTTACTTAAATAAATAAAACTTAAAAAAAAATTCACCTGTACTTACATTACTGTTATTATTTTGGTCCATTTCCTACCCACAGGATAATAGTCCTCAGGGTCTCTTTGCAGCCCCCTGCTTCTGCCTTATCACTTGCCACTACTTCCTTCATATGTACAAATTTAGAGCACATAGTATAGGATGAGGGGGTAGTGCCATAATAATTTTTAAATTTTAATATATATGTTTTTTAATTTTTAAATTAACATATAATGTATTATTTGTTTCAGGGGTACAGGTCTGTGATTCGTCAGTCTTACAATTCACAGCGCTCACCATAGCACATACCCTCCCCAGTGTCCGTCACCCAGCCACCCCATCCCTCCCACCCCCCACCACTCCGGCAACACTCAGTTTGTTTCCTGAGATTAAGAGTCTTTTATGGTTTGTCTCCCTCTTTGGTTTCGTGTTGTTTCATTTTTTTCCCTCCCTTCCCCTATGATCCTCTGTCTTGTTTCTCAAATTCCTCATATCAGTGGGATCATATGATAATTGTCCTTCTCTGATTGCCTTATTTTGCTTAGCATAATACCCTCTAGTTTCGGGGCGCCTGGGTGGTTCAGTCGGTTAGGTGTCTGCCTTCGGCTCAGGTCATGATCCCAGAGTCCTGGGATCAAGCCCCACATTGGGCTCCCTGATCCAAGGGGGAAGCCTGCTTCTCCCTCTCCTACTCCCTCTGCTTGTGTTCCTTCTCTCGCTGTGTCCCTCTCTGTCAAATAAATAAATAAAACCTTTAAAAAAAATACCCTCTAGTTCCATCCACATCGTTGCAAATGGCAAGATTTCAATTTTTTGATGGCTGAATAATATTCCATTGTGTATGTATACCACATCTTCTTTATCCATTCATCTGTTGGTGGACATCTTAGCTCTTTCCATAGTTTGGCTATTGTGGACATTGCTGCTATAAACATTGGGGTGCACGTACCCCTTCGGATCCCTACATTTGTATCTTTGGGGTAAATACCCAGTAGTGCAATTGCTGGATCGTATGGTACCTCTATTTTCAACTGTTTGAGGAACCTCCATACTGTTTTCCAGAGTGGCTGCACCGGCTTGCATTCCCATCAACAGTGGAGGAGGGTTCCCCTTTCTCTGCATCCCCACCAACATCTGTCGTTTCCTGACTTGTTAATTTTAGCCATTCTGACTGGTGTGAGGTGGTATCTCACTGAAGTTTTGATTTATATTTCCCTGATGCCAAGTGATGTTGAACACTTTTTCATGTGTCTGATAGCCATTTGGATGTCTTCTTTGCAGAAATGTCTGTCATGTTTTCTGCTAAATTTTAATATATTTAAAATAAAAATTTTGAATAGGTATGCAATCACATTTTTAAAAATCCAAAAAAAAATGTGAGAGGGATAGATTGGAAAGTCTTATGCCCATCCCAACTTCACCCCGTCCTCTTTCCCACCCCACCTATTTTTTCCTACCATACTTAGTAGTTTCTTGTGTTTCTTTGTGCAAAATAAACGAATGCAAATATGAATATTCTGTTTTCCCTTTTTCTGATACAAAAGGCAGAATATTATGCACACTGTTATGGGCTTTGCTCTTTTTATTTAACAATATGCCCTGGGGATCTTTCCATTTTGGGTCATAAGGAGTACTTTCTTTTTCTAACTCAGTGTTTCATTGTGGGAACATGCCATAGTTCAATCAACAAAGCCCCAACAAGTTGGCATCTGGATTGTTTTCAAATATCCTTTATTATAAACACTGTTGCAATAGAATAAGTACCTGCTTTATTTGATGAATGAAGAAGAGGCCAAGTAACAAGAGCCTCGTAGACACTTCCCTAGGTTTATAGACTTGTGTCTTTCCCCTGATTCTTTCATGACAACAGTTCAGGCGAGGCCCAGAGAAGGTGCTAAGTCATCACCAGCTCATTGGCTAATGGGAAGCAGGGTCTTGCTTTAGAGGTCACAGGCCTGGTCCAGGCAGATTAGAAATAGAGATGGAAAAAAGAAAAAGGTGCCAATGAGATTTTTGAGGAAAGATAGGGAATCGGTTTTCTTTTCTTTTCTTTTTTTTTAAGATTTACTTGTTTATTTGAGAGAGAGAGAATGTGGGCGGGGGGAGGAGCAAAGGGAGAGGGAGAGAGAATCTGAAGCAGCCTCCTCGCTGAGCACGGAGCCTGGCATGGGGCTCAAGCTCAGGACCCGCGATCATGACCTGAGCTAAAACCAAGAGTCCCACGCTCAACTGACTGTGCCACCCAGGTGCCCCCGATTTTCTTTTCTATCGGGCACAATTTTCTGTAGTACATAAGGGACATTTTCAACACTGTCTGCTCTAGAAAGGGGGTGGAGGGCCGAGGAGTCAATGCCTTCTAGACTGTGAGCTCTGGTAATGGCCTTTTCCTGAAACTCTTGCTTCACTTGGTTCAATCATCTCCTGATGCTTGGAGCTCATCTAAGTTCCCAGACCTCGTTCAGAAAAGGCCTGCCCTTCTTTATCCTTGAATAACTCACCTTGGGCCAAGAACAGAGTGCTGGGGTCTGAGCTCTAGCTCCAGTTCTGCTGCTACTCCTAATGTGTTTGTGTGTGTGTGTTGCGTGTGTGTGTGTGTGTGTGTGTGTGTGTGTGTGTGTGTGTATTGAACCTTGTCGAGCCTGCTCCCTGCCTCTAAACTCAAAGGCCTCATTTATGTCACTAGAGGTGCTGGGCTGGGTGTTTTCTTAGGAACCTTTCTGGCTCTGACATTCTATTCTTCAATGCTCTTAAGGAAGAGTTAACACTATAGCAAGAAACCATGGTCTATAGGAAGGCAATAAGAACAATGGATAAAGGGGAAGGAGACATCATCCTTTAAAAAAATCAAACCCTGAGTTAATCTTGGAAGGAAACCTTCTGGTGAGGGCAAGTTGGGAGACCATACAGCCTGGTGATCCTAGATGAACGCCTACTCCCTCTCTTACGCTCTGCTTCAGGAGTAATATGGCAGAGACTGATGTTATCCCATGGTCTCTGTTACCCCCTTTATTCGTAGAAATAAAGATTTCTGATATTTAGCTGGGTACATGGCTGCCTGAAATGAAGTTTACCATTTCCAGCCTCCTTTGCGGCTGTGTGTGGCCATATGACTAAGTTCTGGTCAATGGCTTGTGAGTAGGAGTGTGTGTAACTTGTGGGAGGCATCCTTAAAGGGACCAACTGTTTTTTTTTTTTTAAGATTTTATTTATTTGTTTGACACAGAGAGAGTGAGATAGTGAGAGAGAGAGCACAAGCAGGGGGAGCAGCAGGCAGAGGGAGAAGCAGGCTTCCCGCCTAGCAGAGAGCCTGATGTGGGACTCAAACCCAGGACCCTGGGATCATGACCTGAGCCCAAGGCAGATGCTTAACGACTGAGTCACCCAGGTGCCCCCAAATAGTTTATTTTTGCTTTTGTTTCTCTTGCCTCAGGAGACCTATCTAGAAAAATGTTGCTACTGCTAATGTCAAAGAAATGATTGCCTGTGCTTTCTTCTAGGATTTTTATGGTTTCAGATCTCACATTTAGGTCTTTAATCCACTTTGAGTTGATTTTTGTGTATGGTGTAAGAAAATGGTCCAGTTTCATTCTTTTGCTTTTTGATGTCCAGTTTCCCCAACACCATTTGTAGGAGAGATTTTCTTTTTCCCATTGGATATTCTTTCTTGCTTTATCGAAGATTAATTGACCATATAATTGTGGGCTTATGTCTGGGCTCTCTATTCTGTTCCATTGATCTATGTGTCTAATTTTGTGCAAGTACCATACTGCTTTGATTACTACAGCTTTGTAGTATATCTTGAAATCTGAGATTGTGATACTTCCAGTTTTGTTCTTTTTCAAGATTGCTTTAGCTATTTGCGGTCTCTTGTGGCTCCATACAAATTTTAGGTTTATTTGTTCTAGTTGTATGAAGAATGATGTTGGGTTTTTTTAAAATATTTTATTTATTTATTTGACAGAGAGACACACAGCAAGAGAGGGAACATAAGCAGGGGAAATGGAAGAGGGAGAAGTAGGCTTTCTGCCGAGCAGGGAGTTGGATGCGGGGCTCAATCCCAGGACCCCAGGATCATGACCTGAGCCGAAGGCAGAAGCTTAACGACTGAGCCACCCAGGCGCCCCAATGTTGGTGGTTTTTTTTTTTTAAGATTTTTTATTTATTTATTTGAGAGAGAGAATGAGATAGAGAGAGAGCATGAGAGGGGAGAGGGTCAGAGGGAGAAGCAGACTCTCTGCCGAGCAGGGAGCCCGATGTGGGACTCGATCCCGGGACTCCAGGATCATGACCCGAGCCGAAGGCAGTTGCTTAACCAACTGAGCCACCCAGGCGCCCCCCAATGTTGGTGTTTTAAGAGGGATTGCATTAAATCTGTAGATTGCTTTAGGTAGTATGGACATTTTAACAATATTTGTTCTTCCAGTCAATGAGCATGGAGTATCTTTCTGTTTATGTTGTTTTGAATTTCTTTCATCAATGTTTTATACTTTTCAGGGTATAGACCTTTCACCTCTTTGGTTAAGTTGATTCCTAGGTATTTCATTATTTTTGGTACAATTGCAAATGGGATTGTTTTGTTAATTTCTCTTTCTGCTGCTTCATTATTAGTGTATAGAAATGCAATGTTGGGGTGCCTCGGTGGCACCTGGGTGGCGCCGTCAGTTGAGTGACTGACCCTTGGTTTCAGCTTAGGGTTTGATCTTAGTGTCATGGATCAGGCCTTGTGTCAGGCTCTGTGCTCAGCTTCAAGTCTGCTTAAGATTCTTTCTCCCTCTCCCTCTACCCTACCTCCCCAACCCTGTGCTCTCTCTCTCTAAAATAAATAAATAAATCTTAAAAAAATGCAATAGATTTCTGTATGTTGATTTTGTATCCTGAAACTTTACAAAATTCATATTTCAGTTCTAGTAATTTTTTGGTGGAGTCTTTTTTTTTTTTAAGATTTTGTTTGTTTATTTATTTGACACAGAGAGAGCATAAGCAGGTGGAGTGGCAGGCAGAGGGAAAGGGATACGAAGAGGAAGAAGCAGGCTCCCCGCTAATGTGGGGCTCGATCCCAGGACCCTGGGATCATGACCTGAGCTGAAGGCAGACGTTCGACTGACTGAGCCACCCAGGCGCCCCTTAGTGGAGTCTTTATAGTATCATATCATCTCATATAGTGAATGTTTTACTTTTTTCTTAACAATTTGGATGCTTTTTATTTCTTTTTGTTGTCTTATTACTGTAGCTAGGACTTCTAGTACTATGTTGAATGAAAGTGGTAAGTGGGGCGCCTGGGTGGCTCAGTTGGTTAAGCGACTGCCTTCGGCTCAGGTCATGATCCTGGAGTCCCGGGATCGAGTCCCGCATTGGGCTCCCTGCTCAGCGGGGAGTCTGCTTCTCCCTCTGACCCTCTTCCCTCTCGTGCTCTCTATCTCTCATTCTCTCTCTCTCTCAAATAAATAAATAAAATCTTTAAAAAAAAAAAAGAAAGTGGTAAGTGTACATCCTTGTCTTGTTCCTGATCTTGGGGGAAAATCTCTCATGTTTTCACATTGAGAATGATGTTCACTGTGGGCTTTTCATATATGGCTTTTATTATGTTGAGATATGGTCCCTCTAAGCCTACTTTGTTGAGGGTTTTTAGCATGAATGGATGTTGTACTTTGTCAAATGCATTTTCTGCATCTCTTGAAATGTCGTATTTTTTTATCCTTTCTCTTATTGACATGATGTATCACACTGATGGACTTGCAAACATCAAACCACCTTTGTATCTCAAGAACAAATCCCACTCAATTGTGGTAAACAACTTTTTTAATGTATTGTTGGATTCAATTTGCTAGTACTTTGTTGAGGAGTTTTGCATCTATATTCATCAGGGATATTGGCCTGTAGTTCATTCCTTTTCTTTCTTTCTTTCTTTCTTTCTTTCTTTCTTTCTTTCTTTCTTTTTCTTCTTTTTTTGTAGTGTCTCTACCTGATTTTGGTATCAGGATAATGCTGGCATCATAGAATAAATCCTCTTCTATTTTTTGGAATATTTTGAGAAGTCTAGGGAATATCTTTATGACGATTACTCCAAATCCTCTATCAGGCATATTACTTATCTATGTTTCATTTAGCTCTCTTGCTGTGATTTTGTCTTGTTCTTTCCTTTGGGACATATTCCTCTGTTTCCTCATTTTATCTAACTCTTTGTCTGTTTGTATGTGTTAGGAAAGTCAGCTATGTCTCCTGTTCTTGGAAGCAGTGGCCTTGGGACGCCTGGGTGGCTCAGTCAGTTAAGCATCTGCCTTCCACTCGGGTCATGATCTCAGGGTCCTGGGATCAAGTCCTGCATCAGGCTCCATGCTCAGCAGGAAGCCTGCTTCTCCCTGCCTGCCACTCTCCCTGCTTGTGCTCTCTCTCTCTGACAAATAAATAAATAAAGTCTTAAAAAAAAAAGGAAGTAGTGGCTTTGAAGAGGTCCTATAGTGCCCTGTGGTGCAGTGTCCCCGGTTCAGAACCTGGCACTGCATGGGTGTCTCCTACATGTGTTGTGTGCACCCTGCTGTTGTGGCTGAGCTACTTTTGCCTTTAGTCCAGTCATCTGCAATGGCTCTGTTTGCCTGTTGCGGTCAGGGTTTGGTCCCTGTGTTGTTAGTGGGCCAGTCTGGGGCCACCTTGAGCTTGAGTTGAGTCAGACCAGGCATTTGCCAGGGCTGCTGGTATTCCCTCTGTGTTGTCCTCTGAGAAGATTTCATTGGTGAGCATGGCCTGCAGTCAGACCAGATGTCTGCCCCTAGCCCCCTGCTGGGGCTGCAAACTGATATGTGTGGTTTTCTTCCCCCTCCCTCAGGTAGTGGACATTTTGGGGTGGTGCTGGCCCCTGTCAGGGCTGCTTGCACACTGCCATGCTTATGGTGCAGCTTTGGATGGACTCCTGCCAAGGGTATACTAGAGGGGACAATTCTGCAGGAGAATGCAGGGATGTCAATGAGGTCCTAGCCAGTCAGCTGCTGAGGGGACCTGCAGCTGCTGAGGAAAACTCCTGCCTAGGCTAGGTTGAGGGGACGGGTCCGCAGAAGAGCACAGGGGCAGGGCACATGGTTAGCAAGTTAGGTAGAGAATGTTGGCCCTGCCCTGGTTCCCACAGGAGTGCCTGTGTCTAGGCTGAGGCAGTGGAAGGAAATGGTGCCCGCCTGCTCCTTTGTTCTTGGAGAGGTCTCCCAATGATCCATGCTCCTCTAGCACACACTCTGAGATTAGTAAATATATCTTCCCATAAATGCCGGGCATTTTTCAAACTGCTGCTTCTATGCTGCCTCTCAGTGGAGCTGTTTGTTGTACTGTCTCTTAAGGGTAAGGGTTCTACCCTCCTGGCTCTTCCAGAGCCAAAGCCACTGAGTTTTAGTGTTCAGGTGTTAAGCTCCCCTGAGTGTTTGGGCTTCACTGGTTTTCAAAGCCCAATGTTATGTAGATTCATGTTCCCCATGCAGGTCCCCTGTGCCTGGGATGCCTGCCTTGGGGATCTGCTCCTCTCCCTTCTGTGCCTGTTGTGTTCTTCCCTCCTGCAGATGGTCCCTGGGTCCGTTTAGCTCCTGACCATGTCTCCACCCTTCTAAACCTCTTTGATGTGCCTTCTCTGCTGTGGGGAGTATATTCTGCCAGTCTTCGTATTGCTTTCTGGGTTATTTATGATGCTACAGGTGTTATCTAGTTATGTCCATGGAAGGAAGTGAGCCCAGGACTATTCTTTAACATGTTCCTCTGGCCTGCATATTTCCTGTAAATTGGTAGTTAGAATTAGAGTTTTTTTTCTTTGAGGTAATCTCTACACCCAATGTGGAGCTCAAACTCATGACCCCAAGATCAAGAGTCACATGCAGTACTGACTGAGCCAGCCAGGCACCCCAGACTTAGAGTCTTAATATGATTTAGGTGCGATTCTTACCATAGGACTGTTTCATTCCTACCTTTTACCAATGAGGACCAACCAGTCTGGATAGTCCATGACCTGTGCAGGGCTGGAGATGCGGGGGCAGCAATCAGATGGGGATCGCACTGAGTCATGGCTTGTGGGGGACAGCTCCTTCATTTGCTCAGCCTACCCTAGAGGCTGGACTCCGGAGGGCAGTCAGACTCCTCCCCACCCCATCGCCCCTGAATCCCCTTCCCTCCTTGTGAGGGCTCGGGGGGGCCCCCGCAGGAGCAAGGGTCCATCCCTGTGTGCTAGGCAGCCTGGATGGAGCTGGAAGGCTGGGGCCCCACTGGTTCCCCTGAGAGGCTCCCTGGGACTCAGTGGTAGGAGGGTATGAGGGCTGGGCTGCAGTTGATCAACGTTCCCCTTAGGGCTCTGCAAGAGAGGGAACGGACAAGGAGCTATATTTGGAGGATCCTGGCACTGCCCTGACCCAGAAGTACAGTGCAGCCTGGGTACCCAGTCCGGGGAAGGTCTGAGGAGCTGAAAATGCTCAAGAGAGGCTGGTCTGAGTGCAGTGGTTTCATAATTAATTGATCAGAGCCAGTTACAGATTTCTTTGTTCCTTCTCTACTCCCACTGCTTCACCTGACTAGCAAAAAGAAAAAGGGGGGAAAAAACCCAGGAAGGGCAGGTATCAGGGAGTCAGGGCAGAGGAGGGGCCACAGGCTTTGAGCAGGGAGAGGTGGACCCCTGAGCCTGCTCGGAACCCAGCCCAGGGGTTCATTTGGACATCACATGCTTCCAAGATATTTAGGAGCCTCCGTTCTGTTGTTTTCTTCCTTTTTCTTCACTTGTCTCTGTGTGGGGTTTTCAGCATTTCCTCGATCAGTCTTCTTTTGCCTGTTTCTTTTCTCTTTTCTCTTCCTCTCCAGCTTCCCCTTTCTTTCATTCAGCCCTTCTCCTTCCCCGCACTCAGAAATCCACCTGTGTTTTGCATGGACATGTTGGACAGAGCACAGGTGTGGCAGGGAGAACCAGGCCGGGTGTGCCAGGCCGAGCTGCCAGCTCATTTCCTGCATCTTTGAGGAGCCCTCTCCTCACTGCCTGGTCTTGGAGCATGAACCAGCTCGGTATTCAGGACAGCTAAACCCTCACACGTGGCCTGCAGTTCCCTGGAGCAGGTGGTGAGGGAGTGGGGGAGAGGTGGACCCAGGAAGGGAACAAGAGGAAAGCATGACACATTGGCAGTTCTGGGGAGAAGGAGTGTCTGAGCAGGAGCACGGGGCTGTGAGGAGAATTCATCAGTGGCTCCCTGCGTTCTTCATTTTCTTCTACAGCTGGGACAAGATGTCAGAAAGTCGCCCTTCCACCCCTGCAGCCAGGGGTCAGGAGGGCAAAGATCTGGAGGTGGGCTCAGTGACACAGTACCTTAGCCTGGGACCAATGACACAGTACCTTAGCCCGGGAGGTTTAAAGTTTTTCTGTCAATGTTACCTGCTTACAAATTAGGGTCACATAATCCAAATGGGACTGGGTTACCAGCTGCTGACCAGGACTCCCACCCCCAGCTGCAGCACAGTACCAGGGAAGCTCAGACAAGTCCTTGAAAGTGCCTCTTCTTCCAGAGGCTCAGCCATACTGAAGGTCCTGCCACCCTTAGCCCACGATTGACATTGCCACACCCGCTGTCTGATTTTTTCTGAGGAGGGGAGACTGGTGGGCTAGAGAACGTGAAGGAGTGAATCTGAGCAGGAAGCCCTGTGAGTTCTGAAGCTTCAAGCCTGCGGGTCCCTCTTCGAGCCTTTGCTTTGCTCCTGTCATTGTCGTCTAGTGTCTGTAGCACTGACCTTCTTTCCTACTCGAAAAACTTGCTTTCAAGATAGGAGATAGCATCAGTAATTTACAGCATGCAGTGAACTGTCTCAACTTCCTGTGTCCCTGTTGTCCGGGTCTCAAGTCAGAGCTCTAACTGTGGTGCAAAAGATGTCATTCTTTGCCTCAGAGGTCTGGAGCGGCGCTGCAGCCTCCCTACCACACAGGGGGCCAGTTATTCTGCTAATCGCTAGGGTTTGGGAAGGCAAGTAGGGGTTGCTAGTCTGGAGCCAGTGGGGACGGAGGCCCTAAGGATAAGTCCATAAATGCTCCTTGCTTTCTTGCTTAAATCTGACTCCGTTGAAAAATAGACATGGGACAGACGGAATAAATATCAGATTTATTACTGTTAAAAACTTGTTGTAACAGGAAACAACAGGTGTTAGTGAGAATGTGGAGAAAGGGGAACCCTTTTTACATTAAACATTGACACTTTTTGAGGAACCTGCAAGCCACTCTGGAAAACAGTATGGAGGTTCCTCAAAAAGTTAAAAATAGAGCTACCCTAAGACCTGGCAATTGCACTACTAGGTATTTACCCAAAGGATACAAAAATACCGATTTGAAGGGGTACATGCACCTCAATGTTTATAGCAGCAATGTCCACAATAGCCAAACTATGAGGAGAGCCCAAATGTCCACCGATGGATGAATGGATAAAGAAGATGTGAGGTATACATATGTGTGTGTGTGTGTGTATAGGTATCATATATATGTGTGTGTATATATATATATATATATTTATTTATTTTTAAATGGAATATTACTCAGTCATCAAAAGAGTGAAATCTCGCCATTTGCAGTGACGTGGATGGAGCTAGAGGGTATTATGCTAAGCGAAATAAGTCAGTCAGAGAAAGACAAATACCATATGATTTCACTCATATGTGGAATTTAGGAAACAAAACCAATGAACATGTGGGAAGAGAAAAAGAAAGAGGAGAGAGGGGGAGGCAAACCATAAGAGACTTTTTTTTTAAAAAAGATTTTATTTATTTGTCAGAGAGAGAGCACAAGCAGGGGGAGCAGCAGAGGGAGAGGGAGAAGCAGGCTACTGGCTGAGCAAGGAACCTGATGCGGGACTCGATCCCAGGACTCTGGGATCATGACCTGAATTGAAGGCAGACGCTCAACCAACTGAGCCAGCCAGATGTCCCACCATAAGGGACTCTTTTTCCTTTTTTAAAGAACCAGATTTTATTTCAGCTTATTAGTATTTTTTTTTTTAATCAGAGAGAGAGAGAGAGAGCTCAAGCAGGGGGAGTGGCAGAGGTAGAAGCAGACTCCCTGCTGAGCAGGGAGCCTGATGTGGGACTCGATCTCAGGACCCTGGGATCATGACCTGAGGGGAAGGCAGCCGCTTAACCAGCTGAGCCACCCAGGAATCCCCATAAGGGACTCTTAACGATAGAGAATGAACTGAGGATTGATGGAGGGAGGTGGGTGGGGGATGGGGTAAATGGGTGATGGGTATTAAGGAGGGCACTTGTTGTGATGAGCAGTGGATGTTATATATAAGTGATGAATCACTAAATTCTACTCCTGAAACTGATATTACACTATATGTTAATTAACTAGAATTTAAATAAAAATTTGGAAGAAAAAAAAAGCTTGTTGGAGAACATGGCTTATTTGGGAGACAAAATGGACTTGCTACCTTTCTACCCTTGAATTACACGAATCCAGAGATCATTGGCACAGGGGTAAAAGGCAGCCCTCCTCACTATAGGGCCAGACTGGAACACCAGGTCCCATTGATGGGCTTGCTCCCAAAGAGGAGAGAGGACAGAGCCATATGTGCCTAGTTCTTTCTTACAAGACCACCCATCAGGTAAATCAAATGTCCTGTGTCCCAGGTGGAGAGAAGCTGGTAGTGTTGTTAATAGTTGCATTTTCAGGGGCTCCTGGATGGCTCAGTCAGTTAAGCATCTGACTTTTTTTTTTTAAGATTTTATTTATTTATTTATTTGACAGAGAGACACAGCAAAAGAGGGAACACAAGCAGGGGGAGTGGGAGAGGGAGAAGCAGGCTTCCTGCTGAGCAGGGAGCCCGACATGGGGCTTGATCCCAGGACCCTGGGATCACGACCTGAGCCGAAGGCAGACGCTTAACAACCGAACCACCCAGGCACCCCAAGCATCTGACTCTTGATTTCAGCTCAGGTCATGATCCCGGGGTTGTGACATCAAGCCCTGCTTTGGGCTTTGCCCTGGGTGCAGAGCCTCCTTAAGATTCTCTCTTTCCCAGTCTCCCTCTGCCCCTCCCTCCCGCTCTCCCTCTCTAAGAAAAAAAAAGTTGTGGGGCGCCTAGGTGGCTCAGTTGATTGAGCGCCTGCCTTTGGCTGAGGTCATGATCCCAGTGTCCTGGGATCAAGCCCCGAATCCACCTCAATGATCAGCGCGGGGGGGGGGGGGGGGGGGGGGCGTCGGCTTCATCCCCTCCTTCCCGCTTGCTCACGCTCTCTCTTGCTATCTCTGTCTCTCTCAAATAAATAAATAAATACAATATTAAAAAAAGAAAATAGTTGTATTTTCAGGAAAACATGAGGAGAAGGGAATAAGTATCACTCCCCAACAAAGATGAACTCTAACCTCTTCTCAAAATTCTCCTTCAGCAAAACTGGGTGAGGCCTGGGGAAAGCTGTGTGTGTGTGTGTGTGTGTGTGTGTGTGTGTGTGTGTGTGTGTGTCCCTCTGTCCATGTCCCTTTACCGACCACCACCCTGGTCCACCCACCTTCCTGTCATCTGCTCCCCATCTCCCACTCACTTTCTCCCAGCCACAGCACTCCAGCCCTTCCTCTGGGGACCCACGAACTCTATTTTTTTTGTGTGTGTGTGTGTGTGCCTCCTAGTGTGAGACATAAAATGCCAATTTCCTTTGTTCCCTTTTTATGTGGAAAAGGAAACCCCTATTTTTTTTAAAGATTTTATTTATTTGACAGAGAGAGACACAGCGAGAGAGGGAACACAAGCAGGGAGAGTGGGAGAGGGAGAAGCAGGCTTCCCACTGAGCAGTGAGCCCCATGTGGGGTTCGATCCCAGGACCCCGGGATCATGTCCCAAGCCAAAAGCAGATGCCCAACGACTGAGCCACCCAGGCGCCTCTCAGCTCAGGTCTTGATCTCAGGGACGAGTTCAGGCCCCACTTTGGCTCTATGCTGGGTGTGGAGCCTCCTTAAAAAAAAAAAAAAGTGAGTTATTAAGTCCAGCCCACACTCAACAGGAGTGGAATTAATGCTACCTTTTTAGTAGAGGATTGTCAAATAAATTGTGGATATATTTTAAAATCACTACACCAAGAAACCTTCTACCTACTAAAGCAATTTCCAGGTAGTTTGATAGCAGGAAGAGATTGAGGACATTTCAATCTTGGAAAGCCATGTCCCCTGGCAGGGTTGAGGTGTTGGGCTATTGTAGGCTGGTTAATGTGAATCAGTCTGCCAGATCCTGCTCAGTTGCAGGTGAACTGACAAAATTAAGATCTTGGCCTTCAACGTTGAGGATCTAAGGGTTTCACTAATCTTTGAGTTGGCAGGGTCTCTGCCCATCCCTGACCCCCACCTTGCTTCCTCTCACCTAGTGCTAAATATATTGTAGGCTCAGCCATTCTTAGTATAACTATATTCAGGGACAGGTCAAAGGGTCTGAAAGGGGGCATCTTAAACATTTCAAACGGTGGAAACAACTGTGCTTTCCCTCTTTCGGGACAATTATTTTCTACCTTGTGTTATAGTCCTGTCTCAACCTCCCTACAAAATGTGAGTTTGCGGGATTATTTATGTATACAGTCTACCCAGGAGTTAGCACAGAGCCGGGCCGGAAGGAGAACCATAGAGAGTATTCACTGAAAGACTACAAGAATGACTAATTGGTATCCTACAAGTATTCCTTGATTGACTGGGGTTCAGGGCACTTAGAACATCAAAAGAAAGCTTTGCTGCTCCGTCCCCCCCCCCGCAAGCAAATATTAGTTCCTTCTCCTTGACAGTCTCTGAGGGTTGAGGGAGCTGCGACTTCAGTCAGAAACGCATGTTCCAGGAAGTCCGCAGGTACAGAGTTCGTGCACACTGGCCTGCGTACCTGAAGTCTCCGTCTACTAAGAGGCGGGACCTTGCCTGCCTCTCTCCCCTCCAACAGGAACCTCACCCGCCCCACCCTCCACCCCTCATCCCTGGCTCGCCGAGCAAGAACCTTTGGCATCCGGCCGGTTCCCGGCCCCGGCCCCAGCCTCCCCCAGCGCCCGGCTTGACCCCGCGCCCTGCTCGACTCAGAGCCCTGTTAGACCCCGACTACAACTCCCGAAATGCCTCGGGCGCCGCCCGGCCCGAGCGCTCCCCGGCTGCTGATTGGCTGTGCGGCGGGGGCGGGGGCCACGGACCCGGGCTGGCGCTGTCTGCACGTGCGCGCGACGGGAGGCTGAATGGCTGTTCTCCGCTCTCTCGCGGCGGTCCGCGCGGCGCCGGGCTTCTGGTGGCGGGCAGCGCGCGCGTCGTTGGGGCTCCTGGGCCCCCTGGGCCCCTGCCCCGGGAGAGGCTACTCTGTGGACGCCGCACAGGTGAGAACGCCGGAGTTCCTGCCGAGCAAGTCCTCAGGGCTGGGGGTGGGGCCGGAGCCGTGGGGAGGGAGGGGCCGCGGGCCGGGTTCCTCCTGGAGGAGGCCACTGACCTCAAGTGCGCTTCGTTCTTGCCCTGAGCACGAGTGTCCCTAGCACTCCCTGCCTCCCCCTCAGTCAGGGGGTTTGTCATGCCTTCGGCCTGGATGAAAAGTTACTTCAGCTAGAGAATGAACAAAACAAGCCCAAAACACGCACCAGGATTGTTTCTTCGCCGCTCGCTCCTTTTCGTCTCCAAAGTTATTCGGCAGTTTCTGTGTTCCTGTTTTCCCGGTCAGGGTGTGATTCCTTTACTTCCTCTGTGATTTTTCAGGATGAGAGTCTTTCGGTTTTGATTTTCAACTACATTTTTTAAAAAAGATTTTATTTAATTATTTGACAGAGAGAGACAGTGAGAGAGGGAACAGAAGCAGGGGGAGTGGGAGAGGGAGAAGCAGGCTTCCCGCGGAGCAGGGAGTACATGTGGCGCTCCATCCCAGGACCCTGGGATCATGACCTGAGCCGAAGGCAGACGCTTAACTGACTGAGCCACCCAGGCGCCCCTGATTTTCAACTACCTTTGAAAGAAATTTGGAGACTCGGGATGGACTGCACCTATAAATGGACAGCCCAGAGATGAAAGTCGGTTTTGTGCGGGCTTTTTATTTTGGTCCCATTCGCTTGTGAGCCTTACCCATAATGAACAGCTGTTACATGGAAGATCTGGGGGGCGAGAGGAAGAGAACTGGCGCAGGGTCCCTAATTTGTGCCAGGTACTTCAGTGATGATAATTCTCTCAGCAACTTTGGAGGTAGATTTAACCCTGTAGTAAGGAAGCTGAAGCTTGGAGTCAAGTTTTTAAGTACTTTTCTTTGTAAGGTCAAACAGTGGGGGGACGACTGTGCCAGCACTCTAAACCAGGTGGGCAAATCTGTTACCCTCACTTTCCTCTGGGCCATTTGTCTTTTTTTTTTTTTAAAGGATAAGTTCGTTTTCTAAGATCACAATTTCTGTAGGTAATAATATTGTACGTTTTTATAGTGCTTTCACAGTAACCTTTGATAACTTTAAATACTTATTTTTAAAAACACATAGCACTTACTTTGTGCCAGACACTTCACAGTTACTAATTTGTACACTTTTCATAACAACTCTATGAAGTAGGTACTGTTATTCCATTTTACAGATGGAGGAACTGAAGCACAGAGAGGTTAAGCAGCTTTCTCAAGGGCATACAGCTGGTCAGTGGTAGAATCCTGGAATCCAGGGCAGTCTGGTGCTAGAGTTCTAGCTCTTAACAGCTATGTTATCACTTGTTACCATTTTGGATATGGAGCAGCTAAGAGTCAAAGAAGTTAAGTGACTTGACCAGTGTCACAGAGCTAAAAGTGGCCACACTGGGAGCATGGAATGAAAATATGTTGTGGAAAGGACTTTGCTGTCATTTATAACTATTGTATTGACTTTAGCATTTTTGCAGGTCCTGAGATATTTCCAAGTGACTTTCTTTCTTTCTTTCTTTCTTTTTAAAGATTTTTTTTATTTGTCACAGAGAGAGAGAGAGTGAGAGAGCGCAAGCAGGGGGGGAGCGGCAGGCAGAGGGAGAAGTAGGCTTCCTGGTGAGAAAGGTGCCCGATGCGGGACTTGATTCCAGGACCCTGGGATCATGACCTGAGCTGAAGGCAGATGCTTAACCGACTGAGCCACCCAGGTGCCCCACCAAGTGCCTTTCTGATAGAGTAGGAAAAGGGAAGAAAGGGATGTAGCATAGCACAGCATTTCAGAGTACTAGCTTCATTTATTTTTTATTTTTTATTATTATGTTAATCACCATACATTACATCATTAGTTTTTGATGTAGTGTTCCATGATTCATTATTTGCGTATAACACCCAGTGCTCCATGCAGAACGTGCCCTCTTTAATACCCATCACCAGGCTAACCCATCCTCCCGCCCACCCTCCCCTCTAGAACCCTCAGTTTGTTTTTCAGAGTCCATCGTCTCTGATGGTTCATCTCCAGAGTACTAGCTTTAGAACTGAATCCTGCCTGTCCTGTTTGACTTAAGGCAAATGACTTAGCTTTCTAAGCTTCAATTTCTCCATCTATGTATTGAGGATATTACTTACTCTGCAGTGTTTTTGTGAGAATATCTGTAGGGTACTTTTTGTGATATATGTAGGGTACTTTGCACAGTGACTGGCACATAGTTCTCTTAAATGTGGAAGTGGATGGAGTAGACAGTAAAGTAGACAATAGTTTTAATGCTGTTGTTGAAAACCTACCAAACTAATAACAAGTAAGAAGCAAAAACACAAAGGAACATCTTAGTAGTCCGTTCACTTCAAACTAATCTTTTTATTTTTTAATTTGAGAGAGAGAGAGAGAGAAACAGCATGAGAGGGGAGAGGGTCAGAGGGAGAAGTAGGCTCCCCACTGAGCCGGGAGCCTGATGTGGGACTCGATCCCAGGATCCTGGGTTCATGACCTGAGCCAAAGGCAGTTTCTTAACCAACTGAGCCACCCAGGTGCCCCCACTTCAAACTAATCTTAAAACCACACATTTTATCACTGCCACAGATATGAACTTTACTTAGAAGATCTGGCTTAATACCCAGGATGACGTTTTTAAAAACCCAAGTGATAAAGAAGAAAAATCAGAATACAGATACAGAAGAGAATGAAAAGAAAAATGAAAAAAAAAAGAGAAAAAGTCTCTTTCTCCTTCTCTCGGTACCTTCACTTAAAAAAATTAATAAACTTCATTTTTTAGAGCAGTGTTAAAGACAGACTGAAGAGAAAGTATAGAGAAATCCTATATATACGCCCTCTCCCCCCAGTTTCCTGTATTACTGATATCTTGGCGGTAGTGTGGCACATTTATTACAGTTGACTTGCACCTTTACTTTCTTGTTGCTGGGTGCCTGATTTCTCTATGTGCATTCACCTGAAGATTGGAGGTATATGATTACTCATTTATATAGTTAGAGATGAGGGACCCTTAAGGTTATTGCTAAGTTGTCCTGAAAACCTTCATGTTTTAAGTAGCAGGGGCTGTGGATTCTTACTTCTAAGAGAGCAAATTTTGTGACATTTAGGACATGGCCACTAAGACCATTAAAACTGCGGTTAAATTTTGTAGCCATCAGCACAAATGAGACATCTTTTTTTTTTTATGATTTTATTTATTTATTTGACAGAGAGAGACACAGCGAGAGAGGGAACACAGCAGGGGGAGTGGGAGAGGGAGAAGCAGGCTTCCCGCGGAATGGGGAGCTCAATGCGGGGCTTGATCCCAGGACCCTGGGATCATGACCTGAGCCGAAGGCAGACGCTTAACGACTGAGCCACCCAGGTGCCCTGAGACATCTTATTTTTTAAAACCATGCTAAGTTTTAAAAAATCCAAAAACAGAGTAACATTATGAACCCAGATTCACCAGTTATAGACATTTTGCCACACTTGCTTTGCTTGCCTCCCTCCCCTCCCCCTCCTTTTTTTTCCAGCTGTAAGATTTTTAAATGAATGGCAGATTTCTTGTCACTTAACCCCTAAATTCTTCTATATGTACCTCTAAGAAAATGACATTTTAAACATAACTACAATGCTGTTGTCATACCTAACATTAGTAATCCCTTAATATAACTTAAAATTCTGTCCTTAAAATGTCCCTGAGTGTCTCAAAATTATGGGCATATGAGTTTTACATGTAAGCTTTCAGAACAGTATGCTGTGTGTCCATGTAGTACAAGAAAGAAGGCAGGCCATGCTCTAGAACAACATAGTCCTTACTTGCCTCCAGAGGGACCTGTCTTCTAAGAGTCACCAACTGTTTTCCCTTGGGAAGGGATTTGGTGGTCAGGAAGTGCCTGAGGGGAAAGGTCGCCCTTAGGTTGGCTGAACCTTTCATCCTTTGGGTCCTTCAACATTCAGTCAGCCTTTGTTGAGTACCTACGGGAGTTTAAATACTGTGCCAGGGGTGTGAAAATCATACCACTCCTCCCTCTAGACCTGTGCAGTGATTCTCTTTGAGAAGAATAAAATGATAAAATCAGAAAAGAGCCATAGATCCTTTCCCCAGGAAAAATGCACATAGAGTTTTAAGGGGTTTTATGGCCACTCTGAAATCTATCCATGGGCCCCTGGTTAGGAACCCCATTCTAGTGGGGTTTGTTGAGGAAGAGGGAGGGGCTCCAGGGAACCTTGAGGGCCATCTGGTGAATGAGCACACTGAGAAGAAGAACACAAACTCACATGGCTGGGGGCTGGCAGGAGGTGCGGCAACAGCATGTTCCAACACTATCCAAGATAGTGATAGTTATCTTGGTACCTCTTGGATCCCTTCCTTACTCTGAGGTGCTTGCTGCCCTGGGAGGCCACTGAATGAGCTCTGACTTTGCCACAGCTCAGTTTAAGGCTGACATCTGGATGGAGCACTTGTGAACGGGTCACCTTTGACTAGTTCTTCTCTCTGAATTTGGTTTCTTACTCATCCAGTCAGATTATCCAGTGAATCCATATTGAGCATTATGTATAAACCAGGCCCCTTTTGCTAGGTAATGTCAGTTGGAGATAATGACACCCACCCCCAGAGGGTTGGTACAAGGATTAAGTAAGCATACCTTTGTTATATGTCCAGCTCAGAGCTCAATACAGTCTACCCATCTATTCAGATCCAGTGCAACAGGATCAGCCTTTGGAACCAAGAGTAGAGACGCTGTTTCGGTATTTCCCTTGTGGGGATTTGACAAGTTTCTCCCTGGCAGTTGTGTTTGCTGGTGGTCAGAATTTCTGTCTTGCTGATTTGAGTTGCTTTCCCTTCTATTTTTCCGGGGCCCATTCCTACCTCTGACTTGACACCAAAGCTGCCATTGTCGAAAGCTGAAAGGTCCTGTGCACAAGCTTCCATGAAAGAGCTGGAAGACTGCCTCCCTGGCGGGGAGGGCCCTGTTCATCGGAGGGGAGATGGGATCATTACTCTACAGTCACTCCATTTCCTAGTTTACTTGTTCCAGAAACTTATCCCTCAGCTTCCTTGACCCCACACCCTCTTGATTTTCCTCCTCCTACTGACTGTTGCTCCTCATTTTGCTGGTGACTCTTAGGTGGCCCTTCCTTAAATGGCAATGTTCTTCCAGTTCTTGCTTCTGCTCTTACTCTGCTTGTGCTTCTCGGGCTCTTCTCTCCCTTCCCAAGTTTCAGCTGTTCTCTAAGAGCAGAGAGCTTCTGAATTTTCATCTCCAGGACCTTTCTGTTCAGTGCTGATGTTTCCACTTGTACGGCGGACAGGTCCAAAGTGGGATGTATCTTCTGCCCTCCCTGACCTCCCAGCTGCTGCTCCTCTAGAGTTTCTTGGGTCAGTGAGTAATATCAGCATCCACCCTCCCAGGGTCCCAAGCCAAAAAAAAAAAAAGGTATGGGGGTCCCTGTGGCCCCTCCCTCCCTCAGCCCTGCATCCTGTTGTTACCAGGTCCTGGCTGTTCTGCTTCTATGTATAACCTCCCCCCTTCTTACCATTCTTGTTGCTGCTACCTAGTAAGACCCGTTAAAGCCACCATCATCTCTGTCTTAGATTGTAGTTGGTCCCAACTGGTCTTCAACTTGACTCTTCAGTTCACTCAATCTTGACTTTGCAGCCAGGATTTTTCTACACTGCAGGTCTGATATGATGTCACTTTGCTGTTTCAGACTCCTTAAATTGGCCTATGAGACCTAGGATGACTAGTCTTCGCCACCTCCTGCAGGTTAGGTACCCCTCATTAAGGCTCTTGGGGTGCCTTCCCCTCATTTCCTAATGTAGCACTCAGTGCAGACTGTCCTGTGGCTGCTTGTTTGTCTTCCCCATTGATCTTTGTAGATGGAGGCCACTTCTGGCTGCTTGTCTGGTCTGGTGCTGATCAGGCTCTCAATAGATACTTGTTAAATAAAGGCATGTATTTAAGTTTTCCATTGCCTAGCTCAAAATTCTCTTCTAAGAAACTACTTTTATTTAATTCTGTTTATTTACTGAGAGCTTAAGTACTCAGAAATTGATTTGCACTTGTGAAAATGCTGCAGTTTCGTGAGTTTAATTGTTTCCTAGACTGGTTGCTTTTTCTTTGACCCCAGCTGAAAAATGCAGGGCCTGGAGCACTTGCTATCACAGACAGAACCCTAGGAATAGAGTAGGTGTATGCAGTAACAATGGCTTGACCTATTGGGCACCAACAAAAGGAAAGTAGCAAACAGGTTAGGTTGAATTATTTTGAAATTTGAAAAAAATCTTATATGTTAATAAGAATTGGAATGAATTTTTTATTTGTATTTATTTATTTATTTTTAAACATTTTATTTATTTGACACAGAGAGAGGGAGATAGTGAGAGAGAGTGAGCACAAGCGGGGTAGCGGCAGGCAGGCAGAGGCAGAGGGAGAAGCAGGCTCCCTGCTGAGCAGGGAGCCCGACGCGGGACTCGATCCCAGGACCCTGGGATCACGACCTGAGCCCAAGGCAGCTGCTTAACCAACTGAGCCACCCAGGCGCCTTATTTGTATTTATTTTTAAACTTTTTTCTCTAAAAAAAAAAAAAATCCTGTTGTTACCAGGCCCTGGCTGTTCTGCTTTTATTTGAGAGAGTGGGGGTGAGGGCAGGGGGAGGGAAAGGAGGGAGAGGGACAGAGAGAATCTCCAGCAGACTCCCCACTGACTGCGGAGCGAAACTAAGAGCCAGATGCTTATCTGACTGAGCCACCCAGGCACCCCTAAACTTTTTTTCAAATTTTTATTAATTAAGTAATCTCTTCCCCCAACATGGGGCTTGAACTCACCACCCCAAGATCAAGAGTTGCTTGCTCTTGACTGAGCAAGACTGAACCGGCCATGTGCCCCTGGAATGAATTTTTTTAATAAAAAGGACGGTGTTTTGGGGCATCTGGGTGGCTCAGTCCGTTAAGTGTCTGCCTTCAGCTCAGGTCATGATCTCAGGGTCCTGGGATCGAGCCTTGCATCAGGCTCCCTGGGAGTCCTGCTTCTCCCTCTCCTTCTGCCCCTCCCCCCACTCACGCACTTCCTTGCTCTCAAATAAATAAATAAAATTTTTTCTTTAAAAAAAGGACAGTGTTTAGGGATGCCTGGGTGGCTCAGTCGTTAAGCATCTGCCTTCGGCTCGGGTCATGATCCCGGGGTCCTGGGATCAAGCCCCATGTTGGGCTCCCAGCTCTGCGGGGAGCTTGCTTCTCCCTCTCCCACTCCCCCTGCTTGTGTTCCCTCTCTGGCTGTCTCTCTGTCAAATAATAAAATCTTTAAAAAAAAAAGGGCACCTGGGTGGCTCAGTTGGTCAAGTGATTGCCTTCGGCTTGGGTCCTGATCCCGGTGTCCTGGGATCGAGTCCCACATCAGGCTCCCCCTGCTCTGCGGGGAGCCTGCTTCTCCCTCTGCCTCTGCCTGCCACTCCCCCTGCTTGTGCTCTCTCTGACAAATAAATAAATAAAATCTTTAAAAAAAAAAAAGACAGTGTTTAGAGTGCCTGGCTGGCTTAATGGAGCATGCAGTTCTTGATCTTGGGGTCATGAGTTTGAGCCCCATGTTGGGGGAAGAGATTACTAAAAAAAAAAAAAAAAATTAAGAAAAAGGACAGTTTTCAACTTTATAAGTCCCAAGAAATGCAGATTGAAATGAGATACATTTTTTTCCTCTTTAAAGATTTTATTTATTTATTTGACAAAGAGACACAGTGAGAGAGGGAACACAAGCAGGGGGAGTGGGAGAGGGAGAGGCAGGCTTCCTGCGGAGCAGGGAGCCCGATGTGGGGCTCGATCCCAGGACCCTGGGACCATGACCTGAGCCGAAGGCAGACGCCCAACGACTGAGCCACCCAGGTGCCCTGAGATACCATTTTTTTAAACCTTTAACAAGATGTTTGATAATTAACAAACTCTTTGATACATGTGAAAATCAGTATGGGCAAGGATAAAGTGTGTTAACAGTGGCCATGTAAATTGATAACATGTTTTTGGAAAACAGTTTGTCAATAGGTGTTGTATTATTAAAATGTTTGCACTCTCTTGTTACTCCTGCTTTTAAGAATCCAACTTAAGGGAAAAATCAGTAAGCATGAAGAAGTTCCTTATAGCATTATTTATAGTAGTAAAAATGTGGGAAAACATAAGTGTCCAGAATAGGAGGAATATGTTAGTGGAATATCCACTCAGAAATATGTAGTCAGAAATGATGTTTAGAAAGAGCTCTGTATATTGATATGGAAAGATATCTAAGAGATACTATCTAAAAAAAGGTCAGATGGTAAAGAAAGTACAATATAATACTGTTTGTGTGTTATTTAACAGATAAAAATTATTACTATCTATCCACACAGAGTTTCTGGAGATCTATAAGAGCGGAAATGGCACTGGGTGGAAGGAGGCAAGAAATTTAACATTTTTTTGATATTATCTGTAGCAAATGAGTTTTTTTTTAAAACTCCGGTGTGTTGTAATAAAACTGTAAAAGATTATGAAGGCCGTTGTAACATATAAAAATATTTGAATGTCAAACAACAAGATGAAAAAGTGAACGTGTAAAGTGTAGTTGTCTATGTGACAAAAGAATGGAAAAAGAAGAGCCAAGATCAGTCATGTTAAAAGTCCTGGGATGTTTTTGAATTTGTCTACTTTCCATTTAAAAAATTCTTTTATATTAATTATGTGAAGATAGTTTTAACGAAATAGTTACATGCTTAAAAATACATGAAGGAGGGACTAATTCTTTGTTATAGATGGATTTGCCCTGTCAGAAATCCCATGTCCTCATTTTCTGTTCAAAGCTCTGGGTGACCTGGGGATAATGTGGCACCCCTTGTTGTGAGGGTCTTTTCCTTCTTCCCCTTTGCTTCTTGACTCAGGCTTTGGGGATTCTCTTCCTTCTGTGCAGAGCCCACCCACTTTTGGGTTCCTGTTGGACATTGATGGAGTGCTGGTGCGGGGTCACAGAGTGATCCCTGCTGCTCTGGAAGCGTTCCGCAGGCTGGTGAATGCTCATGGGCAGCTGCGGGTGCCTGTGGTCTTTGTCACGAATGCTGGGAACATCTTACAACACAGCAAAGCCCAGGAGCTGTCAGCGCTGCTGGGGTTCAAGGTAAGGAGGCACCAGAGAAACGAGAGCCCAAAGAGCTGGCTGCCAGTGGAACTCCCATTCCAACTCTGACTAAGTTGCCTTTCCTGGGTTGGGGTACAGTGTTGATAAGCCCTAGGGCATGGCCTGCTGGTCAGTAGTAGAAAATAATAACTTGAAGCTCAAGCCTAGCCTCATGAGTAGAGCCTTACAGCAGGAGCATTTTTTATGTATCACTTCACCTCAAGCACAAAAATTCTGCCCATGGATTTGGCAGTATCAATCTGCTCTCTTTGTATCCATTTCTTTTCTGGGCATCAGGGTTGTCTCTTTTGGATCATCGGCCCCTGGAAAGTGAGGGTCACATTTTTCTCTATGTCTAATTTACCGGTGGGATTCTGAGATAATAGCCTTTGTTTCTCATAAATCTGAATACATAATCTGAATGAGCATTGTCCCTGAAAAGCAGTCCCTCTTCACCCACTTGCAGTTCCACATGGTATATCAGTGTTGACACGTCCTTCTTTATTAAGGGGGATTGAGTTCTTCGAAAGAGCCCTTTGGAACCAGAAGGGTAAATAAAGTGGCTGATTGACTGGGTAACACTGCTTGGGGGTGAACGCAGAACAAAGGAGTACAACTGGTTCCTTTCTATGGTTTCCGGAGAGGGTTCCAAAAACATTTTGAGTATTGGCTGCATTGTTGGAATTAGTACTATAAATGTTAAAAAGCTAAGTCTTTTTTTTTTTTTT